>NC_065590.1:61587345-61905916 GCF_024542745.1 Macaca thibetana thibetana | reverse complement strand
AGTAAAAGGTAGTTTTAGCTACACAGAGTCAGCTAGCCTTTAAACATCTCTACATTATGGCAAAAATCAATTACACAACATCTCCTAGGTCTTAAGGGGAAGACATTTTTAACTTAGCCAGATGATGATTTTACCATTCATGTATGAATGTTTCAAAAAAATTCTTAGATATTCTCAGGTGTAACTTTTCTGAGAAAATTGCTCTAAGATCCATGCCAGCCAATGGAGAGGTAAAGTAAAATGAGCTACAGAGTAGGCAAGTCATAATGTAAAGGAGTGTTGGTGGGTGGCGAAGTTATTTAAT
Source organism: Macaca thibetana thibetana (assembly GCF_024542745.1). Taxonomy (NCBI): domain Eukaryota; kingdom Metazoa; phylum Chordata; class Mammalia; order Primates; family Cercopithecidae; genus Macaca; species Macaca thibetana. Next base: position 61,905,612 of record NC_065590.1, on the reverse strand, counting down.
CATAGCAATAAGTTTAAATAAATATTGTAAATATAGCTTCAAACCAGTGTAAATAGTAATTAATTTTTTAGAGAGAATGTGAGTCATGTAAAATGTTTGTTATATAATAGTAATGCATTGGGTCCTCACATCGCAATCACACAACACACACACACCCAGAATAAATAGATGGGAAGAGGTAGAAGGAAGTACAGTCAGCCCTCCATATCTGTGGATTCTGCATCCTTGAATTCAATCAACTGGGGATCAAAAATTGTTGGAAGAAATAAAAATTAAAAATAATACAACAATAAAATGATGCAAATTTTAAAATACAGCATAACAACTATTTATGTAGCATCTACATTGTATTAGGTATTGTGAATAGTCTAGAGATTATTTAAAGTAGATGAGAAGATGTACCTAGGTTATATACAAATACTGCACTATTTTATATAAGGAACTTTGGACTTCAGTATTTGGTAAGGGGAGGGATGTCCTAGAACCAGTCCTTCACAGTTACTGGGGAAGGACTATAAAAGAACATTAATTTCTTCTTCTAACATGTGGCTTTTCAGGATTTTAAAAAATTCTCAGCACTGGTATTTAGAAAAAATATGGATTCACATATGTCCACTTTTAGTTTTTAAAAATGACAAAATGGGCCGGGAGTGGTGGCTCACGCCTGTAATCCCAGCACTTTGGGAGGCCGAGCCGGGTGGATCACGAGGTCAGGAGTTCAAGACCACCCTGGCTAACACTGTGAAACCCGGTCCCTACTAAAAAATACAAAAAATTAGCCAGGTGTGGTGGCGGGTGCCTGTAGTCCCAGCTACTTGGGAGGCTGAGGCAGGAGAACGGTGTGAACCTGGGAGGCGGAGCTTGCAGTGAGCCGAGATTGCACCACTGCACTCCAGCCTGGGCAACAGAGCTAGACTCCATCTCAAAAAAAAAAAAGACAAAATGAACTGTGTAACAGAATGAACTGTGTAACAAAATGAACTGTATGTATGTGTGTGAGAGACAGGGAGTGGGCACACATAAGAGAGAGCAGCTATCTCCCTTTCCCTTTACTTGACAGAAGGTAATTTCTAAAGAACCTGTCCTGTCCCCATTGTTAGCTCTAGTCTTTTTCATGTTTTCATCTTCCCCTAGCCCATCGGGCTCCAATTGTAGTTTTGCTTCCTTTGTATCCAGCCTGTGTACATTCTTGTTGGCAAAGGGAATTGGAGAGAGGTGGAGGAGGACAGGAGGGTCAATAGATGCACAGCTTTTCTCTATATATTTTGTCCTCTCCTGCCTCAGGGTCTAAATTGATGCAGCTGAGCAGGGATTGATGAGGATGGGTGTGTCAGGGGAGATACATGCTACCTGGATACTTCCCAGACTTTTAGGGCAATGTATGCTATTTCTAATTTTTTATTATCAACAACATAGTAGTGAACACTTTTACACATACTTTCTTTGAAACATTTATAATTTCTGTCACTGCATATAGAGTGAGACTTTTCCTCTTAACTCATAGAGCAACCAGGACACAAAACCGAGACCAAAGAAACTTCAAGTATTTTTAAGATGGCGACCAATGATCTCTGCCTCTCGGTATTCATGCCCTTATGTCATCTCTTCCTCTTAAGTGTGAGCAGAACCTAGTGACTTGCTTCCAACAAATAGACCCTTACAGGGGTGTGTTTTTGTCTGTTTAGGCTGCTAGAACAAAATGCCGTAAGCTGGGTAACTCATAAACAACAGAAATGTATTTCTTACAGTTCTGGAGGATGGGAAGTCCAAGATCAAGGCACGGGTAAATTGCTGCATCTGGTGAGGGCACCTTCTCACCGTATCCTCACATTGTGGAAGAGCAAGGCATTTGTCTATGGCCTCTTTTAAAATGGCACTATGCTCATTCATGAGGGGTCTGCGCCCATGATCCAGCCACCTCCCAAAGACCCCACCTCCTAATATCATCTCGTTTATGCTTAGGTTTTCAACATCTGAATGTTTAGGGAACACAAACATTTAGACCATATCAGGGAGGGAAGACTTTCCTCACTCTCCAAAGTTCAATAACTGGGTCCGTAAAATAAACTGATGACAGGCAGGTCAAAAGGACAAAGGTATACAAATTCATTAATTTGTAACACTACATGCAGGGGGTCATCACAGGGGAAAAAAACTGAATACCCAAAAAGTGATGACATTTGAGAGTTTATATACCATCAGTAGGGGAAGGAGAGGGAGGACATAGGCCACTCTGGAAAGAGTAAATGATTTTTAAGAAAGATGAATGGGCCCTTAGAATAATGGCTGGTAGATATGTTAGCTTAGGGCAGTTCATCTGGGTGTGGTGTTGACTTCTAGTCTCTGCTCCTGTGATAAGGGTAAATCTTCCTCAGTTTATGAAACCCCTGCAGAGGGATTTAGGACACTTGAGTTCCTTTTGGGGCATCTGTCTTCAGGCAGATTAAGGGAGTTCAGAGACGGCCTCTCCCTGTGTGTACTGCTTTTCAAGTGCCTTCAGCTCAAGATAAGCAATGAACCAAAGTAGCGTATTTTGAGCATATTACTGAACTCCTTCAACTCCTTGTAGGAAGGGATAGAGCATACTTTTCCCCATAGGATCTAGCCTGTGCCTGGCTCTCAATCAGTGTTTGGTGAATGGCATTATATGTGGAAGGTGAGAGGCAATGCGGTCTTCTTACAGATCTGGCCATACTGCCACTCTTGGGGTTAGGTTAATGGTCTTCACACCAAGGCATGGTGCCTGGCCAGGAGGAACCCAAGACTTCCCAAAAGATATGTAAAGACAGGTCATTTTAAGGGAATCTCATTCTAGATATTCAACTTCTATGACTATTTTTCCTAAGAATGTCTCATGGTCAGGGCTTCTGTGGGTTTTCCTTTCCCACTTCCCTTTTGCAATTCCACTTTACAAAAGAAAGGGATCCCCCTAAACTGTCTTGAGCCTTAATTAGTATAGTGCATTGTTCCCAGGAGACTAAAACCTCCAGCGTATCAAATGAAGGAACACGTTAAGATATGCAATTGGGCTTTAAAAAATTTGTAGAAAAAATAAAATTAAAGGATAAAAATTAAAAATACAAGCTTTATTTCTCAAGACAAACTCCGTCAAGTTCAAGACACTTTTGTAAACAATGATACCAGCCATTGAGTTCATCTTTAAAGAACTGAGGATCCTGGAAGTTTAACCATGTCAATGCAGTCTCTTTCATTTGTAACTGAAGAAAAATGAATGCCTTTTAAATATTTGTTAAGATTAGGAAACAAAAATAAGTCAGAGGAAGCCAAATCAGGACTGTAACGTGGATGCGTAATGATTCCCCATCAAAACTCTCAAAAAATTGCCTTTGTTTGCTGAGAAGAATGAGCAGGAGCATTGTCACAGTGGAGGAGTCTCTGGTGAAGATTTCCCAGGCACTTTTTTGCTAAAACTTTGGTGAACTTTCTCAAAACATGCTTATAATAAGCAGATGTTGTCATTCTTTCGTCATCCAGAAAGTCAACAGGCAAAATGCCTTGAGCATCCCAAAAAACTGTTGCCATGAGCTTTGCTCTTGACCAGTCTGCTTTTGCTTTGACTAGCCCGCTTTATCTTTTGGTAGTCATTGCTTTGATTGTGCCGCGTCTTCAGGATGGTACTGATAAAGCCATATTGCTCTGAAAGGGGCTACAATTATTTAAAGAAATTCTTCAGGATCTGGATTGCGCTTATTTAAATTTCCACTGAAGCTCTGCTGCTTTCTGCAGCCGATCTAGGTGCAATGGTTTTGGCACTCATCAAGTGGAAAGGTTGCTCAACTTTAATTTTTCAGCCAGAATTGTGGAAGCTGAACCAGTTGAGGTGTCTATGGTGTTGGCTATCATTTCTGTTAATTGTTGGTCCTCTTCGATTAGGGCACAAACAAGATTAATTTTTTCCTTGCAAATTGATGTGGATGGTCTGCTGCGGTGGGCTTCATCTTCAACATCATCTCAACTCTTCTTAAAATGAGTTAGCCATAATTTCTTTGGGGCATTGTCCCCCTAAACATTTCATAAAGCATGAGTGATGTTACCATTCTTCCACCTAAGCTTTAGCATAAATTTGATGGTTTCTTTTGCTTCAATTTTATCAGAATTCATGTTTCTCTGATAGGGGCTCTTTTCAAACTGATGTTTTATCCCTCTTAGTGCCTCAAACTAGATCCTGGATAGATATGTTAGAACAAGTTAGCATGGGTTTATTTTGGTGCAAAAAAAATCTGAAATTCATGTGTAGTTACCTTATATTACACATTTCCATGAACTTTTTGAAGACTCCTCATATTTCATTTAACAATGGAAGAGTCCATTCCCTTACTAGTATTGTCAAAGAATGTTCCTTTCTGTGGGATAGCAAAGCACACCAAAGGGAGAGCTAGGAGAAACACTAAAGGTGGCAGCACCTACGTCCTGCAGGTGACAAACTCATGGCAAGTCTCTGTACCTTATCTTTCACTCCACCAGAAAGAAAATTCATAAGTGATGAACGTTGACTCCAGGACGCATGTTGACATGTTTGATTGAATTTAAAAATGCAGAAAAAGTCAGGCTTTTTCTTACTGAGAGTCAGTTTGATTGATGGTGAGGTTGGCTTTACTAATTAAGTTAAATGCTGGACAAAATTTATAAGTGAATGAGCTAAATCTGCAGCTCTGTGTGTGTGTGTGTGTGTGTGTATAAACTTATTTTTTAAAAATTGTACTAGTAAGATATATCAAAATTATTAATATCTTGATTATTCTAACCCTTTCAGAGTATATCAGAATTAAATGAGGCACTTCTTGTGGAAAAGTGACACAATATAATTTTCATGGAAGAGATTTTTAAATATACTTTCTAGAAATTGAGAATATGAATGAGTGCAGTGACCAAAAATAAATGTTCACAGTTAGTTGATTCTCCATTCTTCAAAGAAGTTCAAATTGATGGAACACCTAATTGAATTGTCAGCTGACAGATCATTAAAAATAATTTTTGATGATAGATGACCATATGATTTGGGTATATAACTGGGAAGGAGTTTAAATAATTGATTATCTTTGATATAACAAAACTTTTTCTATTTCGATCATATTTTGTGAACATGTTTTCTCAGCATGTGCATCTATAAGAAAGAAAAAATAGAAGAATTGAAGCTAAGCACTGTCTCATTTTATCAATAAGTAATATTCATGCATATATAGAGAAGAAGGCTGAAAAAAGAAAGCCTTCTCATGTCATTAAGAGATGCATTTCCAATAACATTGCATTTTTGGTTATTTATTAAAATTCATATTATATTGGCTGGGTGCGGTGGCTCACGCCTATAATCCCAGCACTTTGGGAGGCTGAGGCAGGTGGATCATGAGGTCAACAGATCGAGACCAACTTGGCCAACATGGTGAAACCCCATCTCTACTAAAAATACAAAAATTAGTTGGGCCTGGTGGTGTGTGCCTGTAGTCCCAGCTACTCGGGAGGCTGAGGCAGGAGAATCGCTTGAACCTGGGAGGCAGAGGTTGCAGTGAGCTGAGATCATGCCAATGCACTCCAGCCTGGCAACATAGCAAGACACCATCTCAAAAAAAAATTCATATTATGATATTTTGATCAATAATATAAAATTGTTTTAATGAATAATAGAGAAATTGTTTTTTAACTCTTAGAGCTAAAGATCACAGGAGGTTTTCAGTTAATTTCAATACATACACAGCTTTATTACAGTGAGTATAATAAGCATGAAGGCATATTAGAATAAAATTCTATGGGGGAAGTGGGATGGAAATGCAGATTTGAGGAGAAATAAGAACACTATAAAAGTTCTGATGGCCAAAGAAGACCTGGTTGGCATAATTTTTAAACAAGTGACGGTGGCTAACACATTGTTATGGTATTTATGTTTCAGTGGACCCATTAAGGAGTATTATTACAATTTTATAACTGTCAAATTTTCAGTATGCCAGAAATTGTACTTTTTGTGATTACTATTTAAATTCGTGATTTAAAAAAAATGTAGTTGTCAATGTGCTCACGCTGCCTCAGCCTCGGCTTAGCCCTCCCCTCGCTGGAATGTTCTTCCCCTCCTGGCCAGGACAGTGTGTGCATGGAGGGCCTGGAACTGGTGTGGCCCAGCCATGTATAGAACCCAGGAGGGGGCATGTGGGAGGGGAGGGGCACCCAGGACTTCATGTCTGCATCACAGCTTTGCCGGAGCTGTCCTGACCACATCACTCCCTCTGCCTTCATACCTTCCCTCAGGGATTATGCCCTCCATGTGAGCTGAGGACAGCAACAGGTGGCATCCCTGTTGGGACAAAGAGTCCCCAGGACTTTCAGGCTACAGACCCTTGCAGTGTCCTCTGCCTTAACCAGTGATGCTTGGATTCCTACAAGAAAGTGTGCTAAGGGGCCTGGGCTCACACACATACATGCATACACACACACACACCCGTGGACACACACACGTGTATGCACACCCACATACCATCTACCCCATCCACTGCACAGCCTACCCTTCCCCCTTGCAAGCCGTGGATATGCACTCCAGGGAGAAAGGGAGGGAAGACTTAAGCATACAGGCTAATGGAGAAGACAATCCCCACACAAAGGCTGAGAGAGGGCATCAGAATGCCTACGCCCTCTGTCCCCAGTCTAAATGAGGGACAGAATTTGTTTTCTTTAAAAAAAGATGCTTTAAAGGGTCCAGAGCCTGAAATATTTACAATGCTTCTTTAGGACCAGCTGCAACGGAATAGAACCACTTATATAAATAGCAAGGCCATCATAAAGAAAGCAAAGTCTTAGGGAAGGGCAATCCATGAGGGCTGCCTGGAGGAAAAGAGACATTTAAATTAGTTTTTGAAGGAGGTTTGAATCTCACAGAGGCTACTAAGCAACAATTCCGATTTTTATTGTCTCCTTGAATGTTCCCTCTGTGGTGAAGAGATCACACTGAAAATACTAGAGATGGGCTGGAGACAGATAAGCTGAAATTTGGGGAAGGGAATTGAGAGGAGTGGAGTGGGATGAGAGAAGAAAACTCCTGTGTCAAGTCTAGTGACACTGCCCTACTTCGTTTCATTACCAGAGATGAACGGAACTTGTAAATGATGACATTATAAGCATAAACACGAGCCCCTGGGAAAAGCATCTCAGCTACCTCAGTAAGTACAGATCTGCTTCCTGCCTGCCTTCGAGAGTGATCTATGTGAGCACCGGGAACTGACAGGCAAAACTTTCCTCCGAGATCAGTGAGGTTTTAGCTGTAAAGAGCATAACCTGGCACAGCGCTGAGCCTTGTTGGGTTGTCCTGGCTTTGGGCTGTGGTCATTGAACCCAAAGGACATGGGGCCAGCGTGTCCCTGGACCCAGTGGCACAGCCACGAGGGATCACCAGGCCCATTGCTCAGTCCTCTTCTCCTTGGGTGAGGTGAGCACAGAGCAGTGGGTGGTTACCCACTTTCCAGCTCAGTTTGGTCCCTCTCTTCTAGACACTCTTGGTTCCAGCCCAGCCAGGGGGCTTGCTGTAGCCCAGAACCTATCTGCACCTGTGTTGTCCTGCTCAGGCCACTTCCCTCCCAGAAATGCCCTTTGTCTGCACACCCCCATGTCTACCTTCCACCACTCCGCCAAGCCTTATCTCTAAAGTCCCCCGCCTACCCCCCCATAAAGACTTCTCGGAGTCCCCAACCACCCACCCAGCCCTTGAGCTGAAGTCAGCTATCCGCTAAGCTGCAGCCTCTGAGTTCCTGACCTGTAATTCTTTCATGATTATTTATGTTGTCTGATTTCCCCTCCCAGCCTGGGGCAGGGATTATCAGCTCCTCTTCAACTCCATGAACATGAGCTGAGCGCCTTCAGGGTACCAGCAACTGTGCAGGGTATATCAATGAGGGTGGGAGACGTGGCCTTACAGCCAGGAGCTAATATCTCCGTAGGAGAACTGAGGCTTAAACAGCCTGGCCAAGGTTGCCAAACAGCCCAGAGCACCACCCTCCATGGCCAAGCTCCACGCTCATTCTACAGCTGTAGCCCAGAATGTGGCTTAGTGCCAGATGACTGATTTTTCTTTCGCTGTATGCAGACCAACTGTTGAAGGGGTGATGGTCCAGGAAGCCGTGGTTGGAAGGAGGTACAGCAAATATTGCTCAGTGCTTAGTCACTGGGCATGGGCCTCCCAGGAATGATGGCTGCACCCTCTGTCATAACATTTTATCTATCTGGAGGCCCAGGAGGGACTCTGGGAGCCAAGATTCCTACCGGTCCCAGTGGAGTACAGGGAGAACATTCAGTTCACAACCAGCAGGTAGTTCCTAACTTTCTGAGAAGGTAATGAAAGTTTTGGATGTTCTCCCCAGAAATGCACAAAAACATATGCACATACTGTTTTGCACACAGCTTCAGGGAATCACCCACCCCCAGAAGCCTATCCATGGAGCCCTGCACTAGTATCTCCATCTAAACAATGGGTCCTTTAGTGTGGATGCTGAGAAACAATGGGCAAAACAAAAATATTCTGGGGGAATGGGTGCTCAGAAAATGTTAATGAATGACCTTGACTTTGACCAGGCCAAGATCCCTAACTATGGTCACTGATGGGTATTTCTTATACTCTCTGCTACAGCCTATGTGAGCCCTTAGCTGGAGCTCTCCCAGATTTCAGGTAGAATAAGCAGCCCACTGCAGGGGGGCATCTGTGGGGTTCAGGGAAAGCCCTGCTTCTCAAAAGCCCCTTCCTCCAGCCATCTGTCTTTGGACTCACCATCCCTGGAACTCTGCCATTAAAATAACATCCTTTTGAAGAATCTTTTTGAGTTTATGGAGCCCCTTTGCCCCTCCCAGAAGGAGCTCAGGGGTGAAGGAGACATGTATGCAGAAGAGAAAGGATCTCAGCAAATGAAGGTAGAGAGCAAAGAGACTTCCCAATCTGGACTCAGCCTTCCCTGAGGGTGATATTCAGACCAGGAGCCTGCAGTCTCTAGAAAGTTTGGATTTATCCGAGCTGGAAAGGTTTTCCCAAAAGGGGTGTAGAGGGATGAGGATGCAGATTTCTTGGGTTTCTATTATATGCCAGATGATTTCCACATATTCTCTCATTTAATCCTCACAGTGTCAGGAAGAGCAGGTATCATTTTCCGCATTTACAAGTGAGGAAACTGAGGCAAATGTGCCCCAAGTTACACAGCTAGTATGTTGCAGAACCCATAAGCTTTCCTACCATACAATAAATTGAGGAAGTTTGCTTTGTTTTAGGACAGAACACAGATCGAGCCTGTGGTCACTTCAGCTGAGAATCAGGGATAATTTGGGGAGACTAAAGTTGCCCTGAATTACATCAACTTTAGAAATTGCCAAATGAGCAAAAACCCTATTTCCCATGGAACCAGTACTAGTTTGCAGAGTGATCTTGAGAGCTAATCATTTTTATTTTTCAGTATACACAACCTGCAGCTCTTAGGACACTTATGCAAATCTGGCCAGGCGCAATGGCTCATGCCTGTAATCCCAGCACTTTGCAGGACGATGGCAGATGGATCACTTGAGGTCAGGAGTTTGAGACCAGCCTGGCCAACGTGGTGAAACCCCGTCTCTACTAAAAATACAAAAATTAGCTAGGCGTGGTGGTGGATGCCTGTAATCCCAGCTACTTGGGAGGCTGAGGCAGGAGAATCGCTTGAATCTGGGAGGAGGAGGTTGCAGTGAGCCGAGATTGCGCCACTGGCACTCCAGCTGGGCAACAGAGTGAGACTCCATCACAAAAAAAAAAAAAAAAAAAAAAAAAATCTGAAAGTAGAAAGATTTTCCCTAAAGACCTGGGACTACGTCTTCCAGAAGCTGGGGATGATGCTGTGACACACACCTCTGCAAGGATGCCATGTTTGGGACCCCAGGGGAACTCAGAAGCCAGGCCCCTGTGAATGTGACCAGGACTCAACTGTCCATACACTTTATAGTACAGAAAAATCACCAGCCTGGGAAAATATTCACTTCCAACACATTCGTTATTTCAATATTTTTTTTTTGGAAAGTATTTTTATTTACTTTGCCTCTTTGGCTTCTCCTGTTATTTTCAAAAACAAGCATACGCCCATAAATGTGATAGTCATCATGGACATAGCAGCTAACATCCAGAAATCTACTGCAGACAAAAAAGCACTTTCCTTAAAAATTATGATTACAGAACATCATCAAGGCTTTATAAGACAGTCGGTGTTCACATGGACACAGGGAGGGGAACATCACACACCGAGGCCTGTTGGGGGTTGAGGGGCAAGGGGAGGGAGAGCATTAGGACAAATACCTAATGCATATGGGGCTTAAAACCTAGATGATGGGTTGATGGGTGCAGCAAACCACCATGGCACATGTATACCTATGTAACAAACCTGCACGTCTGCATATGTATCCCAGAACTTAAAGTAAAAAACAAACAAATAAACAAAAAACAAAGTCAGTGTTGAAATAAAGAATTTTTTTTTGTAATAAGCAACTTTTAGTATGTATATTTCTTCCTGTTTCTCTTACGGATAAATTTATTTTTAACTAGATGTTTTAAAATAAATCACTCTCCTAGTGACCTCATTAGACAGGAAAATAGGAACCAACCAGGGCATCTACATGCAAATAAATATTTTTGCACACTAATATTTGCAAACTAATTACTTTTGAGGTCAATTAGAGAGGTTTCTCAGGCAAAACCATCTGGATAATCTCTCCAAAAAACAAAACCTTTTCCTACTTAATAGAAGGTTCTGCAGAAAACATTCTTGGCACCTCAAGTTGTCTTGTTGCTAATCAGCTATTATTATAGGGGTTCACTGCAGAACAATGTCCTAAAAGCTCTTTATCTCAGTGACATAAGCAGAATGGCATTTCAAAATCTCATTTTTAAAAGGCATTAGTCACCAATATAACAAAACACATGCTCTGTACCAATAAAATTTAATGTTCAATAAAAAATGCTTGTTTACATGCATTTTTATATGCCTCTATATAAAAGAAACCCTGTTTTCATGAGATGAAGTATTTTCCTTAGGTCAGTGGACACTCCCTCCCATTTCTCTGTCAAAACCCATCCCATCTCATTGTCATTTTCCCTGGAAAGAAGGCAGAAATTCAAGAGAAGAGGAGGAGCAGATTCGGGACTTATGACTTTGTGATTTGAAGCTAAACGGTAGCTCTGCCTCCCTGCTCACCTGACCCAGTCTGACATGAGTAACTACTATACGCAGACAGTTAGAACCAGCTTTATCACATCTCTGCACCAAAACCCACCAGGTTGTAAACCTGCAAGAGGGTCCCCTTCCTCTACACCAGCAGTAAAGGGAGAACCAGAGCACGCATGAGGACAAGAACAATGATAAAGGGTGGTTTCTTTTTTCATTTTTTTTAAACATTCCCTTTGTTATTCTGAAGTCCAGAGGAATCCATCAAAACAACGGCTTGTTAAATTAAACATTTGCTCCATCCAAAATACTTGACTCCTATAGGGTAGGGTAATAGTTCACTTTAAGCCACTATAGCTCTATTTGATATCTTCAGGCTAAAATTTCCCCTTCAGTCTAATTTAAACTTCCTAATTAAAGTGTATGGACTAGCAGTATCTAATGTTTGCCTGTGTTACTAGGTTTGATGTATTTCTTACATGCATTCAGAATTCACATAGCACAGCATTGTAAAGATAATACTAGGTCATTCACAGACTTGTCTTATGTGCTTAGCAACCATGGGAAAGGGCAGTCAGACTTAAGGTAGAATTTCTTGTAGGTAATATTTTTCTTTGTGGTACTATAAACAAAAATGCGTTGTATTAAGTAATATTTAATTCTAAGAGCTTAAAATTTTATTCAATAGCAGGTTAAATGATTCATTAGTCTTGTTCATTAGATACCAAAACCCCAGCAAATAAAAACGTTTTAAAATTAAGCTTCATAGTAACAGAGTGGAATCGTAAGGACAGAGAAATATGTCCTGGAAACTATTTTTATGTGGGCAAACAAGTCCAGCTACCACTAACTCTTCCTTTTCCTTGCCTGAAAGCCTTTTCAAATTCTAGACAAACTACTACTTCTCTGTCGGAGTTCAGAAAGAGAACGGAAAAACAAAACTAAGCTGACACCATTTTTTGCCCATGATGTCATTTTCTGTCTTCCAAAGCCTGTGGGTCTGATTTTGATGTCAGGGTGCGTAACTCCACAGTGACAGCCCCAAATGTATTTGGAGAGGGAAACAGGCTTTCAGCTCCATGGCACTTTCCCCATGAAGACAAATATAGCCCAGGCTGAAATCACTTAGTGTCAATCAAGGTAACCAGATCAGCTCAGCGTTAATAATGAATTTGGTCACGTGCTCCCACAGAGAGCAGAGTGTGAGATAGCTGAGCACTTGTTCCATGTGACACCCACTGGCTTCTATGTCAGGCCACAGTTCTCCCAGCCCAGCTAGGAAGCAACAGGGTAATTTAATCTGCCACCCACTCTAATTACTAAACTCAGAGAATTATCAGGGCGGCCAGGAAAGGGCTTTCAGAGCACTGGGTCTAGGCTTGGTGGCTGGTATGCAAGTCATGCCTGGGGTTGTCATTAGGGTTTCAGGTTTTGTGGGGTCCAAGGTTTATACAACTTGAGGTCTCTTTTTAAGGAAAAGAATACAAAATTACAAATACAAAATTAGGAGCAGGGCCTGGGAAGGGGACGGTGGAAGTGAGAGGCCCAGAAGCTTGTTTCGTTAGCATCAGAGTAAAGCCACCTTTGGTTGTCATGGAAACCTAAAAATCATTAGTCTGTGTGCTGGATTCTGGATTGACTCCATGCTGGTCCATCCTCTCTACTCTTCTGTAATCTTTTGTAGTTTTCCATGTTTCTTCACGTGGAGATGAACTATACAGTACTACCATGGGTCAGTCCTCTTCAAATAAATATAGGATTATGTTTCTGACAGGCACCAATCACCAGTGGTATGCTTTGGTTGTTCTCTATGATGTCAACTTTTAAAAGTTAAGGATATAAGGGGCTGGGCACAGTGGCTCACTCCTGTAATCCCAGCACTTCGAGAGGCCAAGGCGGGTGGATCATGTGAGGTCAGGGGTTTGAGACCAGCCTGGCCAACATCATGAAACCCCACCTCTACTAAAAATACAAAAATTAGCTGTGCTTGGTGGCAGGTGCCTGTAATCCCAGCTACTTGGGAGGCTGAAGCAGGAGAATCACTTGAACTCGGGAGACGAAGGCTGCAGTGAGCCGAGATCGTGCCATTGCATTCCAGCCTGGGTGACAAGAGCAAAACTCCATCTCAAACAAACAACGAAACAAAGTTAAGGATATAAGGGAACAGGAGAGGCTGTTCAGTGGGTACAAAGTTAGAGTTGGAAAGAGTAAGTTCTGGTGTTCTGTTCCACAGTAGGGTGACTGCAGCAAATAACAATGTAGTGGATATTTCAAGATAACTATAAGAGATTTGGAATGTTATTACAAAGAAATGATAAGTGTTTAATATGATGGATATGGTAATGACTCTGATTTATCATTATGCAATCTATACATGCATTGAAACATGGCACTGGACCCCATAAATATATACCATTATTACCATTGTTGTGTCAATTATAAATTAAAAAATCAATTTTTTAAAAGTTAGGAATATGTTTCAAATATCTTTAGTTTCCCCTAAGTAATCTGCAATAAAATCCTTTGATGAGAATGACCACAGACTCAATTACTAGAAGCAAAAATAATAGAACAACAGAGTCAGGGAGGCCCTTAAAGAGTCAGTTTTCAAAACAACAAAAGATTGCCTGTCCTATTTAAGTACTTATAAACAAATTAAAAGCATTATTACCATAAATGGGAAAAATCAAATAGAGTTTATTCTCTAAAATGCAATGTTGGTTCCACATTTCAAAATAGTTTTAAATTAATAGACTAAAAGAGAAAAAGTATATGATCATTTGAGCAGAGGCAGAACAATTATCTCACGAACCGTGAAACCCATTCCCAATAACTCTTACCAAATGGAAATAGAAGAAAATGTTCTTTTCTTGATAAAGAATGTTGGCTAGAAACTTGAGCAAGTATCATATTTAAGAAGGAAATAAGAAAATTCTTCATATTGATGTTAGGAATAAAATAAAGATCCTATCATTATTATTCCACATTGATCTGAAAGTCTTAGATTTTTAAATGATAAGAAAAAGAAATAAGCTATACAAATTCAAAAGGAAGAAACAGAACTGTCAGTATTGACAGACAACATCACTGTATACCTAGAAAATCTAAGAGAACTCTCTGAAGTAAATGATCAGAATTTACAGATTTCATTAAGTTAGGAGGCCAAGCACAATATTAACATATAAAAACTATGGCTTGCTTCTATTCTACAGTAACTATTACAAAATGTCATGAAAAATATCCTATTTGCAAAAGTCACAAAACTACAAAACACCTAAGAATAAACTAAAAATGTGTAAGAGCTAAATAAAGAAAAATGACAAAACTTTACTAAAGGACATACAACAAAACCCAAATAGAGATAATGTTCACGTTATCTGGTTGAAAAATCCTGGCACTGTGAAGATGCTTATTCTACCCGAGATTATTCTATAATTTCAGTGAAATCACAGTTAAATTCCCAGTGAGAGTTTTCAAATACATTACACACTGATGATACAATTATTCTAGAGGAGAAAATGTGAAAGAGAAATCCGAGAACATTTTTAAAAACAAATTCTAAAAGAGAGAACACGCTCTTCTAAGTTTCTGAAGTAGCCCAGAAGAGCCTGGCTTGCGGATGAGTAAGAAGGAACTTTCAGACACATAGCGTGTACAAATTGCCATGACCTTCAAAGATATGAGGTTGTAACAAGCAGGAGAGCTTGATAAGTACAGCTTCTTGGGTTTTCCCTAATTCCACTATGACAGACAGGCCTGAGTGCCGGCCATAGCCAGCCTGCCAGGAGAAACTGCCAGATGGTAAGTTCTAAACACTGCTTTTTTCTGGAGCTCAGAGATTCTCAGCCATAACATCTGAAAACTCCAGAAGGGTTTTACAAAACCACTCTTGGTAAGCCATATTTTCTAGATCTATTATCGGTTTCAGTTTCTTGCCATAGTGCTATAATGTCATATTGCTGCATTAAACACAAATTAAATTATAATAACCAGGCATCACACATGTCTAGTTACACTAAGACAATACAACAGGCCATCTGTGATGCCTGGTTATCATCACTATTCCTCCTCAAACCATCCTCTGATGGACTACATCAGAAGTGTAGGAGAGCATATTTTCTCTTTTAGAACTCGTTTTTCAAAATTTTAGGCAGCTATGTCATTTATCTACTGGGACGAGCTGATCAAGATAGGCCTGGCCGTTGCCTTTTATGATATCAAAACATAATATAAAGCTATGAGAAATAAAACATTGTGCTATTGGTATAAGGTTTAAAAAATAGCTCAATAGAACATAAAAGGGAATCTAGAAGTAGAGTCATGGATATACGGGGAATGTATTATATGATAAATGTGGCACTTCAAATAAATGGGGAAAAGATAGACTGTCCAGTTGGGAAAAATTAATTTACATCACCACTTTTAACTATTGAAAAATTTAAATTTCAGAAGGTTTAAAGACCTAAACAAAATGCAACACTATAAAATATTAAAGAAAATATTAGAGATGCCACATAGGGTAAGCCTATACAAAAACTACAGAAGAAAAAGGGGTTAAATTTCACTTTGTCAATAAAATTCTGTCAATGAAAGTGACCATAAATATACTACAAGAAAAGTAACAAATTAGGAAAAGATATTTGCTCATATAAAACAAAGGATTGATATTCAAAATATGTAAGGAACTCATTCAAGAAAAAGACAAATAGCTCAACAGAAAAATGGCTGAAAGATATGAACTGGTAATTCGTATAAGACAAAGTAAATATCCAGAATCTACAAGTAACTTAAACAAATTTACAAGAAAAAAAAAAATCCCGATCAAAGAGTGGGCAAAACGTATGAACAGACACTTCTCAAAAAAAAAAAGACATTTACATGGCCAACAAACATATGAAAAAAAGTTCCTCATCACTGGTCATTAGAGAAATGCAAATCAAAACCCCGATGAGATACCATCTTATACCAGTTAGAATAGCGATTATTAAAAAGTCAGTAAACAACAGATGCTGTCAAGGCTATGGGAAAAACAGGAATGCTTTTACACTGTTGGTGGAAGTGTAAATTAGTTCACCCATTTCAGAAGACAGTATGGCAATTCCTCAAGGATCTAGAACCAGAAATACCATTTGACCCAGCAATCCCATTACTGGCTATATACCCAAAGGACTATAAATCATTCTACTATAAAGACACATGCACACGTATGTTTATTGCAGCACTATTCACAATAGCAAAGACTTGGAACCAACCCAAATGCCCATCAATGATAGATTGGATAAAGAAAATACGGCACATATACACCATGAAATACTATGCTGCCATAAAAAAGAATGAGTTCATGTCCTTTGCAGGGACATGGATGAAGCTGGAAGCCATCATCCTCAGCAAACTAACATAGGAACGAAAAACCAAACACCACATGTTCTCACTCATAAGTGGGAGTTTAACAGTGAGAAAACATGGACACAGGGAGGGAAACATCATACACTGGGGCCTGTTGGGGGGTGGGGAGCAAGGGGAGGGAGAGCATTAAGACAAATACCTAATGCGTGTGGGGCTTAAAACCTAGATGATGGGTTGATAGGTGCAGTAAACCACCATGGCACATGTATACCTGTGTAACAAATGTTCTCCACATGTATCCCAGAACTTAAAGTAAAATTTTAAAAAAAGACAAAGTACAAGTTAATATTACATATAAAAAAAAATACCCTCCCTGCTCACTAGTAATAGACTAAATGATAGTGAGAATTTTTTTTCCCCCTGTGGTCAACAAGTCTGTCGTTTGTCAGAGAAAGTCTTTAATTCTTTCTTATTTCTGAAAAATATTTTCATGGGGTATAAAATTCTGGTTTGACAGTCTATTCTTTCCCCCTCCCCTCCCCCCAGCACTTTAAAGATGTCACTCCATCATCTTCTGGATTACTTAGTTTTTGGCAAGAAGTCTGCTATAACCTTTGTTCCTCTGTATATAATGTCATTTTTCCCCACTGCCTTCAGGCTTTTCTCTTTATCTTTGGTTTTCAACAGTTGGAATATGATAACCCTAAGTTATTTTGTTTTGTTTTCTGTATTTATTCTAATTGGTGTTCTCTAAGCTTCTTAGATCCATGGTAGAGTGTCTGGAGTTAACTTTAAGAAATTCTCAAGCGCTATTTCCTTAACTATTCTGTCTTGTTCCTCTCATCTCCTCCTCCTTGTAATTTACATGTATGCTAGACTATTTGATATTGTCTCATAGGTTTTGCACTCTCTGTTCTATTTTTCTTTCTTTTCACCACTCGTTTTTCCTTTTGTGCTTCAGTTTGGCTAATTTCTACTGATCAATCATCATTTTCACTGATCCTTTCCTTGGCTGTACAAGTGTATTAATGAGCCTGCTGAAATCATTCTTCATCTCTGTTTCTGTGTCTCTCATTTCTAGCATTTCTATTTGATTCTCCTTATTATTTCGTCTTTCTACTATAATAATCCATCAGCTACTGCACATTGTCCATCTTTTCCATTAGCACCTTTAACACCTAAACCATTGTTATTTTAAATTCTCAGTCTGATCATTCCATGTGTCGTATCTGAGTCTTACTATGTTGATTGCCCTGTCTCTTGACAGTATATTTTTTCCTTGTTTTTTGTATGTTTCATAACTTTTTGTTGAAAGCCAGAGACATCTTATATATAATAGAAATTAAGGAAAATAGTTTTTATGACTGGAAATGAACATACCTTTCCCTCTTCTAGGCCTTTGGGATGGGGATTTGAGTCAATCTATTTAGGGGATGCCTTGTGGCAGACACTGTTGGTTGTCTCCTTGGCAACAATCTCTCCTCTTTCCTTGCTAAACACTCCAGTTGTTCCAGTATGGGGTGATGATGCCTTTTGGAAAGATAGGGGCTTCTTCCCAGTTTCAGAACATGAATCATGTTTGGTTCAAGCTAATCATCGAAATCTGATTCCCTTTTTCAGTGTTTAGTTTAAAAGTCGGCCCTGTGACTTAGTTCACACTAATGATATGTAGAATGAAGACTGCAGGAGGGAGCCTGCAAAAGGTTCTCCCCTATGATAAAAAAAAGAGGTATATGGTAGAGACATACACCAGCCTCCACCCTCTCTACCTTCCTGCCATGTGAGGATATGATGTTTGAAGCTGTGAAAGCCAAACTGTGAGCATGAAGAAAAAACCAAAGGAACTTTGGAGAAGTTGACCCAAAGCCTTGACATGACTGAACTGCTGACTAAATCAACCCTGGAATCACCTGTCTCTGGAGTTCATACATGAATCATCTATCTGGTATGAAATCCGGATGTAGGTGGTTCCCGGGTTATTGGTCCTGTTTCTTACAGGGGAAGCTATCCTAAAGAATATAATGCTTAAAAAGCATCCATTGACAAAACAAACACAAGGCTCAGGGCTGGGCCTCTATTCACTTCCAACAGTGTTCTCATTGCTTCGTCCCACCCCCTCTGTGCCCAGGCATGTTGACCTTTGACTTCTTCTAGTGCTCCATGACTTACCCATGTGTAAGTCCTCTCCAACATCTTTGCCTAGCTAATTCCCATCCATTCTTTATGGGGCATTTTTTTTTTTTTGGAGGCTTCTCTGGCCACGAGCACAGTTAAGTGGTCCTCCTGTGTTCTCCCATAGCACTCAGGACTGTACCCTAAATAGTACTTGTCACGTGGAATGGTTACTGTCCTTTGCTAGATTGTAAGCTCTATAGGGCAGGGACCATGTCTGTCACACTCACTACAGTGTTCCTGCATACAGCCTAGGCCTTCATATGTACTTGGTCCACAATAAATATTTGCTGCTGAACAGATGAATGAAATCTCACCATCTAGAAGGAAAAAAAAGGGGCCGGGCGTGGTGGCTCACTCTGTAATCCCAGCACTTTGGGAGGCCTAGATGGGCAGATCACGAGGTCAGGAGATCGAGACCATCCTGGCTAACATGGTGAAACCCCATCTCTACTAAAATACAAGAAAAATATTAGCCAGGCGTGGTGGCGGGCACCTGTAGTCCCAGCTACTCAGGAGGCTGAGGCAGGAGAATGGCGTGAACCCGGGAGGCAGAGCTTGCAGTGAGCTGAGATCGCGCCACTGCACTCCAGCCTGGGCGACAGAGCGAGACTCCGTCTCAAAAAAAAAAAAAAAAAAAAAAAAGTACATACAAAAGGTAGAAATAAACATATAAGTCAATATCAAATAATTCCCACTAAAGTTCAAGGGAGTTGGATGGAGTAACCGAGGAAAGTGTTCCAGAGGAGGTGGGAGTGAGCTGGACCTTTCACGAGTTGTACCAGAGGGAGGAGGACATTTCTGGCAGGATGAACATCAGTGTGCCAGAAATGGGAACAGGGAGGAGTACAACATGAAGGCTGGATCCAAGGTTTCAAGTTAGTTGAGTGTGAGAGATAAAGTTGAACCAGTTTGTAGAGTCTTGAAGACCAGAGAAGGAGTTTGAGCTTCATTTGGTTAGAAAAGGAGAATCTCTGAATGACTTTGAGTGGGTCAGTGGCATATGCAGATCCCAGCTATGATAATTAAATCTGAGACCACACGGGATGAATGGGAGCAGGTGGGATGAAGCCGTGGTGACCAGTGAAGCAGCCACTGTGACACTCTAATGTGTGTGCGAGGAGATGGGAGCATTTGCTTGAGTAATGATCTCTCTACCATTGTAAGCCCATGATTGTGGAATAAAAACTGTGATTAGGGCCGGACATGCTGGCTCTCGCCTGTAATCCCAGCACTTTGGGAGGCCTAGGCAGGTGGATCACCTGAGGTCAGGAGTTCAAGACCAGCCTGGCCAATATGGTGAAACTCCGTCTCTATCAAAAAATACAAAAAATTAGCTGGGCATGGTGGCACATGCCTGTACTCCCAGCTACTTCGGAGGCTGAGGCAGGAGAATTGCTTGAACCTGCAAGGCGGAGGTTGCAGTGGGCTGAAATCGCACCACTGCACTCCAGCCTGGATGACAAGAGTGAAACTCTGTCTCCAAAAACAAAAACAAAAACAAACAAACAAACAAAAAACTGTGATTAGTATAAAAAGCAAATATAAAAGATAATTTTCTCAAGACCAGTGAAAGTCTAGAAAAATAAAAAAGTTTTTAAGATAACTTTTAAAAGACCAATAGAGAGAATAAGTCAGGCAAAGATGACTTCCCATCATGACCTACAGACAGGATATCCAGACCAGGAAAAGGAGGGAAGCTCCCCAGACAACTCCTTTGGCGACAAGACTGAGTTCTCTTCAGACGTCATCTGTTTCTGCTGAGGCTCTGAGGAGAAACTTGGGTTCATTTTTGCAAATTCCAATGTCACTCACAGTTTGTAGTGTTTTCAACTGCAAGACAATTTTCCTGCTGTCACTAAAAGTGAAACTTTTCTCCAAACTACTAAGTTAAGGTTAAAACAATACCAAAATGGGTGAGTGTTGCTTTTCTCCAGAAATGCCTTTTAAAAGAGGGTGGGAGGAGAGATATTCAAGTAAGATTTTTTTTTTTTCATCCCACAGTCCTTTAATTATGGTAACAGTTTGAACATTCCTCACACCTTTCATGTGAGGTGATCAAAAGCAATTTTATCGCACTCATGGTTTTATTTATATGCAGAAAATCTCTTTGGATTTCAGTAAAGAGGTGAGATTTATTATGTATTTGCATCAAAGCTACCAACTCATATACCTGACAGCAAGTCATATTTTACCAAAAATTGAAGCCTTAAAATTTGACTGTCATGAGGTTTCCAGTGCCCTCATTGTGTTTTAGCATTCCTGCCAAACTTACCCAGAGAGAAGGCGCCTTCAACTCTCCTGACCCCACTGTGTCAAACACGTCTGTCCTGCACGCCGTACTCTATCCCAGTGCTTCTTGACAGTCGGGTCTGAGGTTTAAGAAATTCTCCACAGGAAAAAACCTCAAACCACAGAGCATACCTTCCCCTCACATCTGGAGCCGTATATCAACAGCTGCCCTCACAGATCAGCCACCGGCTTTTCTGACGGAAGGGAAAGGATGTCCATCTCCAGACTTAGGAGTTGGCTCTCCCGGGTGCCTGTCCTTATCTTCTTTCTCCCAGTTGGAATTCTCATTTTCCCTTTGGGAATATCCCTCTTCCTTCTGGTGTTCAGAGTCTTTGGATGGTCTGCCCATGATATCCTAAGAACCCTCAAAATAATCCCTCAACCAAACTGGTCTCTGTAGCAAGTGATTCAGCTACTTGCGATCTGGGCCTTCAGGCCTCAACCTGTGAAGTCAAATGTCTTCACCACTAAAGAATATATGTATTTTAAAATACTGAGGCCCAGTTGAGTCTGAATCTCTGGGGGTGAGGCCCAGGCATTGGTTCAATTTTTAAAGCAGCCCAGGTAATTTTAATCTGCAGCCAGGGTTCAGGCCATTGGTGAGATGATCTCTGAAGTTCCATCATCTTTTACATTCCATGATTATAGGGGGTGCTAATGTATAACTAGGGTATACCAACCTCCTCCTTTCATTGACAAACACTCTGGGAACATGATGGTTAATTCTACAATGGCAAGGACCTCTTTCAGTGGCTTAGCAGTGGTTGTCTAGAGCTCTGTGGTGAGGTTTAAGGCAGTATCGGGCTGAATGGGAAAGAGAGCTGTAATCAACTAGCAGTGACTGTCATGAACAACGGGGAGAGATGGGCACTCAAGAATGTCCCCAGCCCATCCTGATCCAAAGAAGAGACCACACAGGAAGAGATCTCAGACACTAATGTAGATCAGTACTATCCCTTGTTTCAGGTATGCCTTGCCATGTGACAAAAGGTTCCAAATCGTACTGGCTCAAAACAACAACCAATTACTCACGATGGTGAAATGTGAAAAGGGTATGTGAGAGACAGGTCATCTCTTTCCAAGTGTTGTTAGGAGGGATCATGATTGGGACTGGAGGATCCAAGACAGCTTCACACTCCCATGTCTGGTGCCTTGGCTAGGAAGGCTGGAATGGCAGGGGGTTGGCCGGGCCCCGTCTCCAGCAAGGTAGTCCGACTTCCTCACATGGTGGCTCAAGGCTCTAAGAGAGTGAAAGTGGGAGCTGTCAGGCTTCTTAAGGATCTCTTACAAGCAGCATTCTCCTGGCCAAAGCAAATCACAAGGCCGATTCAGGTTCAAGGGGAGGAGAGATACACTCCACTTCTTAACGGAAGGCCCAACATGCACATCTGGAGACGGGAGGAATTGTTAGCAACCATCTTTGCAGACAGTTTACCATACCATTTACTAGCCCATCAGATGGCTCCCATCACGTGTCTATTGGCCTGAAAATCATGTTATAAAATAGGGGAAGGGAGTGTGTTGACATGCTTGATTACCCATCCCTAATTTAAATTGTTTAAATATTAATATCACCATATGCATATACAATATAATATGCATATACATATATATTCATAAATACATATCTTTACATCATTGCCTTAGCCAATATCTAGATATTAGCAAATGTGATCATTTGCTAGATTATTATCTTCACCAGTGACTATTGGTAACAGAGAACGTGGTTGAAATTTAGCCCTAAATCCCTTGGCGAAATTATATTGTATTTCAGAAAATAATTGGAAATAGAAAATTAAGAATATAATAGGAAAATGAAGAATATAATTATATATACAAATATAATTCTTAATAGGAAAATTAAGAAAATAATAGTTGTTTACCCCATAGTACTCTTATCCTAAACCCAAATTGGCAGACGGATGGTGTGCTAGGTGTCAGTTTCAGGACATTGTGCCCAGCAATTAGGTTAAGAGCAGAAGTGGAACCAGTGGATTAAAACCCACTTCTTCCAGGAAATTACAACCCCAACTCCACTGTGACCTCACCCTCACGCCACACCTGCTTAGCTTGTCTGTCCCCTTCTGGGGGCCGTGTTCACTTGTCTAAGCCCTTTGTTGTACTAAATCATACCATATGATCCCAGCAACTTGGGGGGATCTTCTTTTTTAAAAATTACTCTTCAAATAGAATCCAGCCCTGACTCTGTTTTTGAAGCCATGTCAAGAACAGTGTAACTGGGACCACTACTCCAAGTGGTAATTTATTACCAAATGAGTTTCACTTGTTTTCACATTATAGTTCTACTGTTCAAAATTCCAGGACAACTTTCTTTTGTTATTTATTTAAACAAAAGTAATACCTTGAGTGTTTTCTAAATCACAGGATGATTCATACGAAGCCACAGAGGTATAGACTGTTTGTCCCATGAAATTTACTGGGAAAAAAATTGACATGAATGATGTCATACACATGATCATGTAGACTGTACCCAATTATTTATCCAACAAACATTTATTGAGCACCCAATATGTTCATGACATGATATTAAGCACTAAGAAAACAGAAAAATAGGACTCCCGTCTGGCTCTACTAGTCTGAGTAGGGAAGGCAGATATGTGATCTAGTATATTATATTGCATATGATATATTAAGTACTCTAATAATAATAAAGAAAATACTTAAGTAGAACATGTCATGGATCAGGCATTGTTCTAAATGCTTTAATTTATACTATTCACTCTTCAGAATGACCTTATGATATAGATTCTTTTATTATCCCCATTGTATCAGTGAGGAAGCTGAGGGACGGAGAGACTAAACGACCTGCCCGAGGCAAACCCCTAGTAAGTGGCAGAGCTAGGATTTAAACACACATGGTCTAGCTCTAGACTTCATTCTCTTCACCACCACACAGAGGAGATGGCAACTAATTTGTCCTGGAAAGTGGGAAATAGTCCTAGTGAAGCAGGAATGCTACCATATTATAGGAAAGGAGGAGTTCCCCCAAGAAAAGAAGAGAAATTTCCAGGTGCAAGGATAAACTTGAGGGCGGGGAGTACTTGAGGACTGCTGAGAGAGCTGGCGAGGCTGTCCAGCTGGGGGTGTGATAGAGAGTGGGGAGTGAGCGGGAGAAGAAGCCCTGTATAGGTGATCATGAAGGCCAGGGTCCCATGTCGGGCCCATTTTGAGGACAGCCGGCTTTCTCACATCCCCTGGTCCAAGACCTCACCCCTAATTAAGAGCCATGTCCTCACAAATACCATGTTGGAATCTGGGAAAGAGATGGAAAATAACGGTCATAAAATCTGCATGTGTAGTTTCAGTTTTCAGAGTTCCTTAGCACACATTCTCTTAACTATACTTCATGTTTTACAGTTGAAAAAATAGACGAAAAAATAAATGTTACCCAGGAAATAAGTGCAGAGCCAGGTCTCAGACCCAGGTCTTCAGATTCCTTAGCCAATGTCCTTTCCACTGTGACCAACAGAGTCCATCTCCATCACTGCACCCCAAAAATCTCCAAGTGTCCGTTCTGCTAGTTCTGGGCCCAGGACACCATTGTCACACAGATAGGGAAGGACATTTAGAACACTGAGACTCCAGAGGAGGCAAATGTACCCATGGTGAAAATGACATTGGAGTGGGAACCAGGAAACGTAAACTTCAGTCTCATCATTATCACAAAATCACAATGTGACCTGCAGGCCTTGGTGTCCTCACCTGTAAAAAAAGAATGTTCAAGATGATTTTCAAAGGGACTGTCTCGGCCTATCTTTCCGCCTCCGTCACTGTCTACATCTAGCTTAATTAGTTTAGTCAACTGCTGTTTTTAGCCATCACTGAGTGTTCAGTTCCACTCAAAACAGAGCTGAGTTGACAGAACATGCCATCAGAGCTGGAAGCTCAACATCCGGGACACAGCATCAGAGACGTCTGTATTCTAACCAAGTTCCTCTCTTCAGTTTAAGTTAACCTCGAAGGGTCCAGCATTTCCATGCACCACTGCGGGGTCTGCTTTGTAGCCTGAAATCAGATACGTGTCTCCCTATTAATATCCTCACACTGTCTGAATGCATTTTAAAAGCTCACCCAGTTTGGCAACCTGTGGGCCTGTCTTTGTTATTGTTGGTTGGAGTCTTGCATACTTGACTTAAAAGTTAGCACCAAATGCAGCTTTATCTGATCAGGAAGGCATGAAATAGAAGGAATGGGTAAATTTCCTTTGCAAAGCAGACACCCCTGGATGTGTTTTTCATGCTAGAGATATGAATAAATGGCAGACGCTGGTTCTCACCAGGCAAAGTGAGTGCCAATGAGGTCACAGGGAGAGCAGTGAGCATGCAAAGATGACAACACAGACTCCATCTACCTGACCCAAGGGAAGGGACATAGGAGACCTAGGAGGTAACCAGGGCATAAGTAATTATCTGCAGTGACAGAAAGCCAGGGTTTGGTGAATGGTCAAGGTAAAATGGAAAGGCAGGCCTTGAATTCAGGTCTCCTAACCCCTGGTCCTGTGCCCCTTTCCTCTGCACATGCTGCTGCAAACACTTGGATCCAAACTTGAACTTCATAAGGGCAGAGAATATTCTACTCATTAATGTGTGCTCAGGGCTTGGCATACAAATTCAAGAAATACTTGTTGAATTTCTTGAACTCTAGCTTGACTAAGGAGAGAGGCTGATCTTTATTAATTTGCTGAAGTAGGAACAGAAAAAAGTTAAAATCCTTACAGTGCCTGCAATGCCATATATGAATCTGGCCCCTGTGATCTTTCTGACCTCACCCCCTTCTACTTCCCTTATTGCCCACTTCCCTCTGGCCACCCCAGCTGTCTTGTTTTCCTTAAACATGCCAGACATATTCCTGCCTCAGGGCCTTTGCACTGGCTGTTCCCTCTACCTGGAACACCCTTTCCTGGATACGCTCATGGCTAATATCCTCTTATCCCTCAAGTTTATATTCAGACCTTACCTTCTATATAATGCCTGCCCCAAACACCCTCCTTGAACATGTAACCCACCCCTGACTTCAGTATTTTCAGTCACTCTTACCCTGCTCTGTTTTGTTTGATGGCATTTTTTTTTTACTTCTGTTTACAGTTTTTATTCTTTATGATTGCTATTTATTATCTGTTCATACCTATTGGAATGTAAGCTCTATGAGGGCAGGGATTTTTAAATCATTGATGTACTCTACAGACCTAGAATAGTGTCTGATATGTAGTAGACTCTCAATAAACATTACTGAATGAATGAATAGGTCTGCAAAGTTACAACATACTTTTATTTCATATAGAACTTTTCTTTCTGGTCTATCCAAGTGCGAATAAACTAAACTGTGATAGACCGAGACTCTCTTTGGTGCTATGGGATTGTCAGGGAGGAGGGACTCTGTTGCCTTTGTCCAGGGCAGAAGGAACAGCTGTGGCCTGAGTCACTGATCTAGTATCTTTTCCCACTGGGCCTGGGCCCTTTAACTCTAGATAAGGCTCCTGCAAACAGAAATAGAGAGGCAGATGGGAAAAAAAAAAAAAAAAGATGCATCCAACATAGTTAGATGTTCAGGGCGGCTCTCACATCTCAGGAGCAGTAAGGAATAGCACTGAGCATTCTATACACGGCAATTCCAGATACTAAGGAAGGGACATGATGTAGCACCAGGTCTACAAATGCAGCAGCGCAGGAGCCAGGACGGGGCCTCAGGAGCAGTCTGATGCAACAGATACTCAGTTCACTGGGCATGGCTTCTTGTAGACCCAGGCCAAGTGGACTCTGAGCAGTGGGATAGGGATGGGGAGGGGGGGTGGCGGGGCAAGAGAGGGTTGCCCAGAAGTTGTGGAATCTCAGCAAGGATGCCAAGCCAGAGGCTGGCTTCAAGCAGCCAGACGTCTGAATGGAGCAAGCTGGAGTCTTGGCTATTGTGGGGCTGAGGCCCTAGGCTGGCCAATGGGGGCAGGACCCAGCAGGGACAGGAGCTGCAGCTCAGTAATCAGGCTAGCACTGTGCTCAGTTACCTGATGGGAGAGACAGGCAACTCAGGAGAACAAGTCTGGAGACCCTCAGCACCCCCAACCGCAGCCCAGGCCTAGGCTGGGAAGCGGGGACAAGCGGAGTCACAGCAGGAGAGGAGCCTGGAGCGGCTCCCACTGTGGAGGCGGGAGGAAAACGGAGCAGGGCAGCTGGGCTGGGCCGACCCAGGTACTGAAAGGCTTCCTCCCAAGAGGAATGTCTGGGTCCAGTCCCTCCCCCTTTAGCAAGGCACTGTGGAGAGAGGCGGCACAGGCTTTCCGAGTCAGGATCAAACTCCAGCCTCACCACAGAGCTGGGCAAGTTCTTACTGGGGCAGGGCTTCTTCGCCCTTTTCGTTGCAGGAGTGCTGAAATAACTAAAGGAGAGCAGCTCCCACAGCCTCCCAGGGGTCCTGGGGCTCCTTCCCCAACACTCTCTGGATGACCAGGTCTCTGACCTCCTCCTGCCTGCCCCAACCACAGCCCAGCCGAGGCAGCCTGGAGAACAGGGGACCACAGCAGGCCTGGGCCTGACAGCTGAGCTCCCTCCTCTCCCCACTGCCTAGCCAGAGCTGGTTTATTTGAACTAAGAATTTAAATGTAAATATGCAACATCCCTTCCCCTCTCCCTCCACTCAGCGGGAGGGAGCGTGTGTCCACCTCTGTCAGCTGCAGCAGGAGTGCCCTGCGCACCCAGATCCTATCTACTTTGAAAAGAGCAGAAATATTAGACACAGCTAAATAAGAAAACACAGATTATTGCTGGAGACCCCTAAGGCCTACTTTGTCTGTGCAATAGTTTGTTTTACTTTTCACAGAATTTATTTTGGCTGCAGCCAGATTGATGGTGATTATATCTGAAATCCCTCCCACATATCTGTCACATAAACACTTCGTTTAATTCAGGTTTGTAAAATTCTATGGGCCAACGGGGAGCCAGCTTTCAGATTAATTAGCAGACGCTAATGCTGGGCATCTTGTCACATGGTTCAGCGGCTCAAAGGCTGAGGGCACAAGAGGGGCCGAGCAAGTGGCCCTGGCCCATGTCTCAGGAGTTTGATCCTTTTGGCTGGTAAAGGAAAACCAAGGAAGACGCGGAAGGGGAAGAAGGCCGCTCACTGTCCAGCCTGGCTGGGGAAACGGATTCCGGGCTGCAGAGTGGGCCAAAGTCTCCCATCCGGACCCAGCCAGAGGGGGGATATTCATATGCGTTTTGAAGTCGATACAAAATAAACCCCCAGCTTCCTCGGAGTTTCTGTCGATAGCATCACTGGATCCGACACCTCCTGGGAAGGGGAAGGGCCTTAGGGGCTAGCGCTGGGGAGTGAATGCAGGGTCCAGAGCCTTGGCAGCAATGGCTCTGACTCCTGAGCCCCGCGGACTGCCCACTCCCCAGTGGTCGCCCAGGCCCTGCCAGCGCTGGGCAGGATTTCCTTCTGTGTGATGGGAGCATGGCCCTAACATGCTGCATATGCCCACCAGCTGTTGCTCTCTTTTGCCACTGCAGGCCAAGACAAGAAAAGCATTATTTCCTCCCTCCTTCTAATCTCCAGGCCTCACTGACTTCACAGGCCTGCTTTGGGCATTGTTCACTGGGAGCTTCTCTGGGGTGAGTTCCCCTTTGCACAGAAAAGGCTCTTTTATTCCCCCCATTCCATTTACCTTTCCCTTTGATATGGAGTTCTTCCACTAAGGGGCTGTGTGGAGAGTGTATAGTACTTCAAGGGGGATGTTGGATTTGGTTTTTAGAGGTTAATTGTATCCTTACTGCTTCAGAAGCTGCTGTTCCATCAGGAATGGTCCCAAGCCTGGGAGAACTCCTGTCAGTCAGAGAATGAACATTTTGCTGAGTGCCTAAGCCTCCGGTCTTTAGATGAACTGTCTCATTTAGTTAAAAAAGCCCAGCCTAAGAGGTATTTTTGAACCCATTTTCACATGAGGATTCTGAATGGAGAGGTACATTCTGAACGGAGAAGTACATTCTGAATGGATTTGCAGGGGGTAAGCCAGCCAAAAAGTGGCTGAAACGGCACTGAGTCTATGGCTACCCGAGTCCATGTTCTCATACAATCCACGCAGACTGGAATTGAGGCTTCCTCACACTTGTCTTTACTCTGCCACTAACCAGGATGGCCCAGATCAATTCCCTGGCCTTCACCAGACCTTGGTTTCCTTCTGTGTAAAGGAGGGGTGGGCAGCACCTCCCCAGGCCCTACCTTCCAGGGCCGCCTGCCTCGATTCTACGTCCAAATAACCACAAGAACTGGACCATCCCCAGCTCCTCAACCTGCAGAGGGACCGGAGGCCAAAACCCAGCTCCAGCCAGATCCAGTTACTAACCAAACACTTGTCTTTCTTTCCGACTGAAACTGAACGTGCCTGTCTGTCGCTTAGGGCTTTTGACCAAGAGTGCTCATTTTTAACCCTTTCACAGCAGCTATGTTTTCTGCAGTGCATAAAACACAAGGCACCGATTTGTCAGACATGACTCAGCTCAGACCTCACCTGGGGATACCCTTTGAAAAGAGAGACCCGCAGGAGCCCAAGAGGGGCACATCATTTTTGGCTTAGCTTGTCCTAATTTTTCACTCCTGTTCCCCTTTGTAAATGGCACTTTGGAAGTGTCATTATTTCACCGTCCTTTTTAAAATAAAGGGTGCCATTGTTTAGAGGGCAGGAAAGAAGAGGCTAGTTTGGAGAGAAGAAGGGGTCTGGGACAGGAATTGGGATCAGGGGTCGTGTCGTGGTACAGGTATGTATGTTCCCCAAGGGGAAGGTAGGCAGGGCCAGGGCTCCCTGACAAGACCAGGGTAAGAATTTGGTTCTTCTGTACTAATTTTTAAGGGCTTCCAAGATTTTTAAAACTCCACCCCCAGCACCAAAAACAAACAAACAAAAAAGCAGCCTCTGGGGACAGTACTGTGGAAACAATGAAAATCCAAATTCCAAAACTCTTGGGTTCACCCCAGGATTAAGGACGTGATAGTCAAAGCCAGGAAGCAGTGGAGCCTGAGCGTTGGCCGCTGGGCTCAGAGGCCTAATTGTCAGACTGTGTTTCCAGATGCAAGCTTTCTGCCTTTGGCACAGACTTTTTCTCTAACAGACTCACTTTGGGGTCATTCATCAGTGCATAAATGCACACCTGGGAGGTGGGAGGGACAAGCTTCCATTTTTCTGGCTTTATAAATACGGAACTCACATTTCTCCAATTGACATTTGCAGAGGCATGATAGATTAGAGCGCCTTCCACCGCAGAGCAATTTCAAATAAACCCAAGTCTGCTGGTGCAGGCTGCAGCCATCCATACCCTGCAGAGGAAATAAGCCTTCCCTTCCAGCCTCTTCCTTTCAGGTGAGCAAAAGCAAAGAAATAAGTGTGCAGAGGAGTTCCAGCTTTAAGCTTCCCACTCAACAAGGTCGGGAGAGGAAGGTGCAAACTCTCAGTTCCATTTGCTACTCAGCAAATGCAGGAAACTGGAAGTCCAAAACACAGAGCACTGAGGTCCCTAAGATCATCACCTGGGTACCAAAAAAGTAGAGTCCCCAGTGTCATTAGCAGTAGGAACCAAGAGCAACCTATATATGTTGGCCAAGTAGGTGGTTGTCCAAATGGAGGTTTAAAGCACTAGCAATGCTGCCTGACCCAAAATATTGTCTGCACCTGATACCTGGAATGACACCATTGGAGATGTATTTCTTTCTGTTAGCCATTCTCTTACTTAGGTTTCTCTTCCTTGAGCAAATGTGCCAAGTGGGAAAATACATTTGGCTCCCTAACTTTTCAGAGTGAATAAGTTCATCAAATCCCTTTCTAAAGAGGACCAGAAGGAGCCCTGACATTTCTTCATTCATTAAACAAAAATTGAGCATCTACTTTGCATCAGCACTTTGCTAAATGCACTAGGAAAACAAGGGTGAACAAAAGCAGACACAAGGGCCCAGTGCTGCGGTGTGCACCTGTAGTCCCAACTACTTGGGTGGTCAAGGCAAGAGGATTGCTTGAGCCCAGGAGTTTGAGGTTACAATGAGCCATGATCACACAACTGCATTCTAGCCTTGGCAACAGAGTGAAACTGTACCTTTAAAAAAAAAGAGAGAGAAAAAAAAGCAGACATGGCTTTTGCCTCTATGAGCCTACAGTCTACTTTGGAAGACAGTCACACAATCGTCCAAAGAAGAGGAAACTACGACTGTGACACGATGAAGAAGATACCCTGAAAGCCCATGATGGGGGCCAGGAAAGCTGTCCTGCCCTGACAGGGTGATGGATGAACTTCTGAAGGATAACTCCTGGCTCCTCAAGCTGACTCCTGAAGGGTGAACAAGGAGAGGGAAGGCACTCCTGGCAGAGAACAGCATAGGTGAAGGCCCATGAGCATCCCAAGAACATTGAAGGGGATTGGGTGGGATGGGGCAGTGTTGACAGACAGGTGGGAAGGAGCACCAAAAACAGAGGGAAGAGACAGAGGCAATCACTGCCTATTTCATCTCCCTCCTCTGGCTGCAAAAGCCCCTCCTGGCTGCACCATATTCAAGGGGCAAATATGATGGTGACCTACGGGCAACCCTCCTGCAAAGGGGCTGAGACAGTGAAACAATATAAGTGCTAACCACTATTAGTGACCAGGAGGCTGAGCTTGGATGGTGCAGAGGCCAAGTCCGGCTGCTCTGTTCGGCTGAAGCTGCAGGGGCTGGCCTGTGCTGGTGGGTAGCTGGCATCCTCACCTGCTGGAGGCTCCTGGCTCGGAGCCTTTGCTTACTTCATTTGTGATTCTCAGGAACTGACAGAGAGAAGTGCATACCTGGAATTTCTGTGCTGATGGCAGGCCTGATGCTCCCATCCCCACTCCCCGATCCAGCACCTCGGGCAAGCCAGAGGCACACTTAGAATTTGACAGGCTGTCGTGGCCTCCCACTTAATTATATTGTCACACAAGCTTTTAGGGATCCCAAGGAGAGAACTCTCTTCAGGGAACTTGATTCTCCTTCCGAAGCATGCACTGGCGCCGCATAGCCCTCCCCTTACCACCTTGGGCTTTCCCTCTGAAAGCTCCAGAGACAGTTCAGCAAGTGCCAGATTGGTATTGGAAGGGTGTCATGAAGTGGGTGGTGAGGGGGAGGCTCCTTCAGCTGTGTTCCCTCACACTCTTCTCTCCCAGTCATTCAAGGCTCAAGCCTTCGTTTTCTAAGACCTGTCAATGGTGGAGGTGGAGAAGCCACCATTACTGAAGTTCTGGAGAGAGCCCAAGAAGCGCTGGAGGTTCAGAGAGGTGAAGAGCCCCCTGCAGCTGGCCAGTGAGGCCCAGGTCTGTCCTATCCACTGACTGCAGCAGCCTGCTGTTAATAATCAGGACCTAAAACTCTTCCATCCATATGGCTCCCTGCTGTTTGGAAAGTACTTTCACATATGGTATATTATGGAAACTGCTCAAGAAGGCTACAGGTCTCCCAAAAAGTCTTCTTAGTTAGCAATAGTGTTTGCTTTCTCACCTTTTCTTAAATCTCAAATTGTGGAAAAAGAAGGCTCCACATATGCCATCTCCATTTCATGACTTGCACGTCTCCTTCCATATTGAGTGGAGCTGCTTTCAGTGCGATGACCACTAATGTTGCAGTTCTAATCCCGGGACACTTCCTGAGTCCTCACTGACTCTGCTGTATTTGTTCCTATCACCCACCAGTTTCCAATTCACCTCCACCTCCTCCCAGGCCATCTTTCCTCAGTCCACCTCCTCACAGTTTACCCCCTCCCAATCCACCATCTCCTCCTCCCAGTCCACATCCACCTCCTCTCAGTCTACCTCTGCCTCCTCCCAGCTCATCTTCTCCTCCTCCCAGCTCACCTTCTCCTCCTCCCAGCTCACTTTCTCCTCCTCCCAGTCCACCCTCACCTCTTCCGAGTCCACCTTTTCCTCCTCTCAGTCTACCTCCTCCCAATTCACCTCCTCTCAATCCACCTTCTCCTCCCAATCCACCTCAACCTCTTCCCCGTCCATCTCCTCCTCCTCCCAGTCTACCTCCCCCTCTGCCTCATCTTCCTGATCCAGCACACCATACAGCTGTTTCAACCTAACTCAAGGCTCCAACCTGAACCCACCTTTGATTTGAAAACATTGCTGAATAACTGCAGTGGCCCCTTAAACAAATGTCATCCACAGACAACAGACAACATACCTATGTAGAGATAAACGTATGTGTATTCTGTCTCCAAATCATTTTCAATAAATGTTGCCACAACACAGCTCAGCTATGCAGACTTTTTTTTTTCAATCAATATCGCCTCAGGCTAGCAAATAAGGAAGGAAATCACTGGGAAATGCATTATTCATGAGCTCGCCAGAGCGCTGATGACTGGCAATGATAAAGGCCCCCGTGTGAGCAAGCAGCAGTCTGATAGCTCTGTATCAAGTCAATCTATCCAGGCTGCTTCCTGTTTTTGGGAGCAGGAGTGGGGAGATCAGTTCTCAACACTTTTCTCTTTCATTTAGGAGAGTGGGCCCGTGCACCTGTGGGAACTGAACTTGTCTTTTGCTCAGGTCATGACACGTGGGGAACAGGATGGAGCAGAGGAAGGAGAGAACTGAATTCCCTCGGGGGACACACTGATGAGAATTAATTAGAGGTCTGTCCTTGGTAGTTCTTCATCTCATACCTTCTAGTGAGCAAGAAAGAATCTCTCTCCGCTTTTGAGAATTCTAATTGGCAAAGGGAAGTAATCACTGGACATTCATCCATATGGAGCCTTTTCCTAGTGGAAAGCCTGAGCATAGAGCAAGTTAGGGATGCCCTGTGCCCCTTATCAATTAGCTTTCCTAGCAGAGACATGAATGAGGAAGGGGAGAGGGAGGGCCTCTGGGGCAGGGAATCCTGGGCTTACCCATGGATCCTCCACTGGCTCATTAAGTTACCTCAGGCGAGGTGCTCCCCTGTACCTGGGCTTCTGAGTGCTCCCCTCCCCTCTTAAGTAAAAAGTCAGGAGCCCACAGGGTCCAGAAAAGAGACTTAAATTTCTTTTGAAGTGTTGCATGAGCTAGAGAGGGAGAGAAAGGGAAAACTGAGAGGTAAGAAAAAATTGTCGTGTTCAAATTAAATTTCAAATCATTAACAATACACGCTCATATGCATAACTCATGTGCACCTGAGAAATGTGTTACGTAAATGAACTCAAAGTTCCAAAGAGCACCAGTTCACACACTATCACACATGCAGGGGTTGTGAATCCCAGGACCGTACCCATAGAAGACATGAGGATCACAGAAAGAATGGTACCATGGGGTCACTTCCAGCCCTGCTAAAACAGCTATGGCCATAAGTTGTTGAGCTTCCAGAGGAAGGTAAGAGTCAGTTGTCTGATGTTATTTGTTGCAGACCCCTACTCCACTGTCTGCTGGACTCCAAGCTGGTTGTGTGGCTGGTATATCTGGATGGCAGGGTCCAAGTCAGAGATCAAGGGATGCAGCTCCAAAGGAAGGGGGTTGGGCAGAACAAGGTCCAAGGGTCCAGTCCCCCACTTCCCATGTGGAGGGGAGCCAAGGTAATATCATCACCTCTTGGTCCTGGCCAGACAGGGGTCTGCAAAAAGGAAAATAAAATCTCGGGACCCTAAACTCACTATGCCAAAGGGAAGAGTTAAACTTGGGAACTGGGTCACGCAAAAACTGCCTTCCTTGTGTTCCCAAACAGATAGCTGTAATCTCACATGCTTACTCTATCTCATGTAAAATGTAGATTCACTGAGCCAGAGGAATGCATAATTGACTTTCCCCCACTTCCTTCTTTTCACGTGTAAAATATAGATTCACTGAGTGCTGATCAGCACCTCACAGGAATGTGACCACTTGCCTCATTGCCTACTCACTCTCCTTTTTTGTTGTCTTTTTTCTTCCCCTTCTACTTGCTCTGTCCCCTTTGTATATTGAGGTTCACAAAACCCTCTTTGGAAAAAGCACAGGACACAGACACTACTGTGACTTGTGTTTCTTTTTCTCAGGCGTGTCCCCAACCTTGGCAAAATAAACCTCTAATCCACTGAGATCTGCCTCAGTCACTTTTTGGTTGACAGGTCACAGATGAGTGTGCAGGGTGAGTGAGAAGGTGCATGAGGCAGGGCATGGGACGGCTATGCTCAGTCGTCATTCGGCCAAGAGACAGTCAATCTGTGCAACCAAAAAAGCCCCTCTTCCATAAGTCACACCACTTCTGTGAAAAGTCTGAGTTACAGATTTCTTTCTTTTTCATATTGCTTTGATATTTTCATATATACACAGGGCTTTGAATGAGGTTAACAAAGATTGACAAGTAGAAACCTTGTCGTTCCACTTCCCAAATAGAAAAAGATCATTGCTTATCATTGGCATAGTGGATACATTCAAGCACGTGTTCCTCAAGTGTGTGATAATTGTTCTTTTAATTGAGCTACCTTTCCTCCTGCAATCTTATTCATATGATGGCAGTTGCCTGAAGGAAAGGCTCGCAGGAATCTCAAGCACACAGAACTATGTTAATACCCATTGGGCAGTGACAAGAACAGCTGGGGATGAATACAACTGGCCCTCTGTATCTGGGATTCCACATCCATGGATTCAACCAACCTTGGATGGAAAATATTTGAAAGACAAAAAGGATGCTTGTGTCTGTACTAAACATGGACAGGCTTTTTCTCTTACAATTATTCCCTAAACAACACAGTATAACAACTAGTCACATGGCATTCACATTGTATTAGGTATTGTATAACCTAGAGATGATTTAAAGTATACAGGAAGATGCGTGTAGGTTACATGCAAATATTACCCCATATTATATCAGGAACTTTAGCATCTGTGGATTTTGGTATCTGAAGGGGGTCTTGGAAGCAATCCCCCATGGATACTAAGGGACAACTGTAACTTTCTTTTTTTTTTTCTTTTTCTTTTTTTTTGAGACGGAATCTCGCTCTGTCACCCAGGCTGGAGTGCAGTGGTATGATCTTGGCTCACTGAAACCTACACTTTCCAGGTTCAAGGCATTCTCCTGCCTCTACCTCCCAAGTAGCTGGGATTACAGGCACCCACCACCACACCTTGCTAATTTTTGTGTTTTTAGTGGAGATGGGGTTTCACC
Source organism: Macaca thibetana thibetana (assembly GCF_024542745.1). NCBI lineage: Eukaryota > Metazoa > Chordata > Mammalia > Primates > Cercopithecidae > Macaca > Macaca thibetana. Next base: position 61,869,523 of record NC_065590.1, on the reverse strand, counting down.
ATGCTGGCCGGGCGGGTCTCTAACTCCTGACCTCAAATGATCCACCAGCCTCGGCCTCCCAAAGTGCTGGGTTTACAGGCTGAGCCACTACAGACAACTGTAACTTTGACAAAGCTCGTGCACTGTACTCTTTGGAAGCCCTTTAGCTTCCTGCACAGATGCCACATCTAAGAGCCAGAGCCAGGCAGTGAGAAGGACTGGCAGCAGTAATACATTGCCAGCCGGCCAAGCTGCTGTTTTCTTTCTGGGTCATGAATTTGGGTCCGTTTAGCATGGGGTGAAAAACAACAATAAAAACCCTCTCCTTCCCTGAATCGTTCCAGGGTGTGTCCTATGTCACAAAAGAGCACCTTAAAAATCATCTGCTCTAGTGCTTCCCAAACTGGGGTTTCCCAGAACACTTTTTCTAAGAGAGATTAATAGGTAGGCTGTATAAAAAGAATCTCATGGTTAAATTAGTTTGGGAAACACACAGTATGCCTCCCATATATTCATAATGCTTATTGTAATATTGAAGGTACTGAGAGGTATTGCAGTCGATTAACCTTAACTTTGATTTATTCAGTATCTAACAAATTTATCCATTTTCTCCTCTTAGCAGAGTCAATAAAATACTATAGAATGAAGTTATTTTGGTTAAATCCATATCTGCTCCTGCCCATCCTCCCTCTTCCCCTAACTTTGTTGTTCCCATCTCACCCATGCATAACTTTACCAAGATTTATTTTATTTTATTTTATTTTATTTTATTTTATTTTATTTTATTTTATTTTATTTTATCTCACTCTGTCACCCACGCTGGAGTGCAGTGGTGCAATCTCAGTTCTCCCGGGTTCAAGCGATTCTTGTGGCTCAAAGGTGTGTGAGGCTACGCCCAGCTATTTTTTTGTATTTTTAGTTGAGACAGGTTTTCTCCATGTTGGCCAGGCTGATCTCGAACGCCTGGCCTCAAGTGATCCACCTGCCTTGGCCCCCCAAAGTGCTGGGATTACAGGCATGAGCCACTGTGCCTGGCCACTTTACCAAGATCTCAAAAAGGTTAGGTGAATGTCCAGATGAAGTTCTCAAAACACCTGCTTGAAGAAGGCAGCTTGCTGGATGTGGCTGATGGTTTCACTGACCCTAATCCTTCACTCTTCCCCATGTCCATGCCCTTTATTGCGTAATATTGCAGTTCCTTTTCCCACCCCTTTGACACCGAGTTTGGTCATTTGACTTGGTTTGACCAATAGAAATGACAGTGTGCCAGTTCCCAGTCAGGGTCTCAAGGGGCCTCTGTGATTCCTCCTGCTCTCCTCCACCTGTGCTATTGCTGTGAGAATATGCCCAGTTAGCCTGCTGAAGGATGAGAGACACATGGAGCAGATCCAAGCCACACCCATCACCCCAGACAAGGCCAGCCCAGATCAGCCATGGCCAGCCAACCACCAGACATGTGAGTGAGTCCAGCCAAGCCAAAGTGCCTGGCCAACTCCGCACTGATCCCAGAGGCATGAGCAGTAAACCTTGATTGTTGCATGCCCTTCAGGTTTTGTGGTTGCTTATCATGCATCATGAGGCATTGTTGAGGCAGTACATCATTGGCAAGAGAAAGAACATGGGCTTTGCAGTTGGTTATGTTAGATTCAAATCCTAGCTCCACTGTCTGTCAGCTGTGTGTACCTGAGCAAGTGATGCAACTTCTCTTAGCTTTAGCTTCCTCATCTTGAACAAAGATAACCTCAGAGCATGATTATCAGGATTAACAGAGATCATGTAGGAAAGCTCCTAAAATAGTGCCTGGCACGTGGTAGGTAGTCAGTGAATGTTACTTCTTTTGTATGGAATCCTTTAACTGAGTGCACAGAATTTTTAACTAAGGCTAAGTACTTTGGCATCTTCATTCATAGATTTGAATGGTCTGGAGTCAGAGCTCACCAAGGTTTCCCAGGCATAGGGGCCATCCTGATGTACACACTATTTAGCAGCCTGCCTATATCACTTACTGATACTGCACAAACTTCTTTCCACAATTACAATTTCTATATCAACAGTTTCCTACCTCATTTCCAAAGGCCACAAAGTAGCCCTTGGAGGAAACACACTATCATTTATTTTACCATTTAGGATGTTTCTATCAATTTTTTCCCAGCCAAATAAGGTGTAAATATACATGAAACACCAAGATAGATAAAACGATGTAATTGTAAAATAGCACGTAATGAACAAAAGAAGAGCAAAGACATTCAAAATGATGGTCCTGTGTAATCAGTGAACATTTGTCTCTGCAACAGTTCTCTTAAAGAGGCACAAGTAATATATATTTTTTTATGACTGTCTATCCTGAATGAATAAAATAAAAGTTGTGTTGTCTAAATGGATCAGTATCAGCGTTCCGAGAAATTTTACTTCTGAGGCGCATCAAAGCCAAATAACTCAAATTTGCCTGCAAGCTCTTAAAAAAGAGAGGACAAAGATAAAGCCCAACATTTCCAGATGTCAAGGGTTCGAATTGATGAGATTGATGGTCATAATCCCCACCCCTCTGAACCTAGTTCTATTTCTGGTCCTCTCGATGTATAAGACAAACAACTGGGAACTTTCCATGCCGGGCTCCAGAGAAAGTGTCTGCCTTTCTCCAGAGCCCTCTGTGAGCTCACGGTCCCCTCAAAAAGCCATTTTCCCTATTTCAGGTCCCTCCAGTGGAAAAAGTGGGTAAGTCTGACACAGCCACTGCCAGCCGGTCCTCGGGGCAGCCATACACCATTAGCAGATTCCTCGCTCCTGGAGGAAGTCATGCCGGCCTACAGCGGAACTCCATTTCCAGTTATTACTGCTAGACAAATGGCTTTTAAATTACATCCTAAAAGGCTCACAGGCCATTTGTCTTTGTAAGTAATGGCACAGAAATGCTGCATTACTGCCATCCTCGCCCTGCAAAGGGGTCTGCCTTACTAGGGGGATTGTAGGCAAGTGGATAAGAGACCCAGGAGGCAGAAATACCCAAGGTAGGGGCAGAAACGCCCAAGATTTGATGCAGAAAAGTGGCCAGCTTTTCTGGAGCTGATGGGAGCATGCACACTGGCAAGACCTCTGAGAAGAGAGCGGAGGTGGCTTTTCCTGGAACTTGCCTACATCCACAGAGAGAAGTGGGGTGGAACTTCTGGGGTGGGAGAGGGGAGCAGGTATGGAGCAGCACCAGAGTTTTATCCAGACATAAAGCTGCAAGGTGGCCATGACCCAGCCTTGACCGCCAGGCTACAGAGTCTGGATTTCAACCTCAAAGATGGAATCTTGTGAGCAATTGGACTTCCCAAGGAAGTGGCCAGATGCCTGGCCCATGACCAGAGACTGGCTCTGACTCTGAGCTCAGCCCCTGGGGCTCCAGGACTCTCTCCTCACCTTCCTGGGGAGATCTTAAAAGCCAGGAGCTGCTACTTCTACTGGGCTAGGTGTTAGCTCTGTGACATGTTATGAATAGAAAGACATTAAAGAAAAAATTCCAGCATTCCTCCTCCATGCTCTAAAGCCTTTGTTTACCTTATTAGTAGAGGCCTGTCAGTTCCCCCGAGAGCTGACAGGTCTGGAGGGTGAAGGAAGCTGTCACCACATGGTTTCCATGCTGACAGTCTGTCTCGACTCCGTTTCAGCACACAGCCAGCCTCGAGGCACCAAGTCACGCTACATCTTTCAGATCTGTGGCCTCCCCTGAGGCATGGTGGGACCAGAGCCCCCAGTCTGGAGCCCAGAGAGTCGTAGAGAGGGGCCTCTAAGTCTGCCGAAAACAAAAAGCTGCCAGCATTCAGGGATGAAGTTATCGTCATCTTGCATTGCTGGCCGTGTCTCGTTTCCAGAAGGAGGTGCTGCTTATGTGTAACCCTCCCCTCCTGCCTCCTGTGAGATATCTGAAGTTCCGTCCTTCATGGAAACAGTCCTCAGCCTGGCTATTTAAGATACCCCATATACTAACTTCATGTCCCTCAAACTGGAGTTGCTCACAGACATGCACACCACGGAGTGTGTAGGCACGGTTTATGTCCAGAGAGTTGATTTTATAAAGATAAAGGGCTTGAAGGGAAACCACTATTGTGATATTAGAACAAACACAGATATACTAAAAATATAGAATGCAAAAACATCATGCATTTTTTAAGATAACACAAATGCCCAAGGTGTCTGTCATGATGTGAAACTGAGCCCCTAGATTTCTTGGCTTTATGTTTCTGCTCTTCTCTGATATTAGGAATACTCTGGTAAAAAGTTTAAGAATCACTTTACTAACATGACAAGTCACAAAATAGTTCCCAGTATCCAGTTTCTAGCAAATCTACAGAATAGGGTCAATGTTTCAAGTTCTTCATTTATAGCAATAATAAAAAGATATTTTATACACCAGGTCCATCCTAAGCACTTTATATGCCATCTTCTTTAAACATGGCTTCTGTCCAATGAAACAAGGATTTTTATTATCACTGTGCAAAGAGTATAAGTGACAAGCCCAAGGTCACGCAGCTACAAAGCAGTGGCACCAAGATTTAAATGCAGTAAATATGGCACCAGGCCCTTCTTTCTTAGCCATTCATCTACACTGACTGTGAAATGAAAGGGGCTGGATCGAATGACTTCAAAATTCTCTAGCCATGTACTCACTGGGCAAAGGCACATGGAATGTGATCAGATAAACAGAACTCCTTTCTTATAAAGACAAATCCGAGATGGTCAGGTCATCCTTAGCTCATTCTCCTCCAGTTTTTGGTAGATAAGAATTTTGAGCTGGGTTTCTGATTAGTGTCAAGTTGAGCAAAACTGAATCCAGGAAGGATTCCTGGAGAAAAACCCTTGGAGTGGGCTCAGAGAACATGAATCCCGGGGCTTTCCAAAGCTTCTGGAGTGCTATGGTAGGATGGGAGTGGCTGCTTAGTAGCCACAACCACCTGGAAAGTGAATAGAGAAGATGACAATCAGGAGACAAACATGTGATTTGAAGAGAGGCAGCACAGCTAAGGAGTGGACCCAAGAGGAATGCCCGTCTCCCTGTCGGCTCCTTAGGGGCTCTTGGCAAAGCGGCTCCAAAGGACAGGGGCATCTGATACCTGGAATAGGCCCTGGCTAGTGAGGTTGTGCCAAAATTCTTGCCTGAACATACTGGATTATAAAATATGTGGATATGACAAGCATATGTTTCCCCTTCCAAAAGCTACTTCTTGGTCTAGGATGCTGGTCCCAAGACCCAGCCCTCTGGGCCTATTTTTATAAAGCACAATCGAGGCAGGTTTGAGCCACAGAATCAAGGCAGGGAGCAGGCAACCATCCAGGGAATCCAGGGGAAGAGAGCAAAGGGGAGGGGGTGTGACAAGATCATGTGGCCTCGGTAAAGAGACATGTGCACAGGAGGAGAGACCCCACAGATCCCACAGTCCCTCAGCTGCCATTGCTGGCGGCAGGAGGGGAACAGAGCCGCAGGCTGAGAACACAGAGCCTTTAAAAAAAATCATTGACTCGAAGCCTTTCACTCCAGCCACTTCTACCAGAAGTCACCGAGCTTTAGCCACCTCCTCCCTGCAGCAGCACAGGGTTCCCCAAAGTGCATGACTCAGGATAATGCCCCCAAAGTACATGGCACCACTTGGCCAAGGATGTGATGCTGGGAAGATCTTTACAATATTTAACAATTGGTATGACTTGGGCACCAACCCATAAGAACAGCGTTCTCACCAAAGGCATCTTCCTGTTGGGGCCCTTCTGCCTTTTCATTTTAACCTTCAGTGATGTCCTCCCATGCGGAGCAGGCAGTCACTCTTAAGCCTATCTGCTGAGAATTTTCTCTGTTGGCAGCATCAGCCTCTCTGTTCCAAATCCCTCCTCATATCTAACACGCTTACCCCAATGTCTAAGCTCTCTCCTTCAAGGACCACCAAAGCATGTGACACAGGCTTCCCTCATTCCAACCTCCAGTTGTCACTCGAGTTTTTCCTTGAAGTGCCTGCTCCTCTTCTTTGCTGGCCACATCTCCCCATCCTGAGCTCTGCCTTTGACTTCCTGACTCCAATAATGCTTCCCACGTTGTTGGCATCTCTTCAGGACTCTGTAGTCTGGATTTGGCATTTGATGTTACGAAACTCAGCCCCTGACTAGACAGTGCCCTGTGGTGTTCTTTCGACTGCTTCATCTATCAGTTCTGCCACCCCACCGAGGCTGTGCACTCCTGTGGGGAGGCAGCAAGCTTCAGGTTCTTCTTGTAATCCCCGTTGTGTCCCAGGCAAGACTGGGCACTCTGCAACCAAGTTGACTTGTGCCTGGATGCGATTCCCTGTGTAGACACTGATACTCACCTCCATCTTGGGGCTTCAGTTTCCCCATCTGTAAAAGTAAAGGTTGTACTGTGGTCCTCAACTCTAGTATCACATTAGAATCACCAGGAAACTTAGAAGCAGTCTCACTAGCCGGGGCCTATTCCAGGGATTCTATTTGAATAGTGTGGGGTAGGACTGGACATCAGTTTTTGTCCTTTTTTTAAGGACTGCAGGTGATTCCAATGCACAGCCAAGACTGAGCATACCTGGATTAGATCATCAAACAGTCCCATGCAACTCTGTGATTCCATAAACTGAACTAAATTAGATGGTGTTCCAAGTGAGCTCATTTGTAACAGAGGGTTTGGTTTAAACATCATCCTGATGCACAGGTTGGGGAGAGGCCACAGGTGGGGGCTGTGGCAGTAGCCACTGTCAGAGCTCAAGCCTTGTCATCATCTGTACCTGTGGCAGGTCCTCCCCTGGGCCCTGCTCTTAGGCGATGCATATTTCCAAAGGACTCTCAGACGCTGAATGAAAGGGTTAAGGCCTCCCCAAAACCCACCTCCCCCCAACATATTACGTGCTCTTTAAAATGTCAGGAAAAGTTCAGAATTGCTGTTGGCAGGTCGTGCCAGAATTCTTGCCTGAACATATTGGATTATAAAATATGTGGATATGACAAGCCTATCTGACAGATCAGTTTACCTTATACTAAGATGATGTTTAAAAGAAAGACATGGTTTTTTTTCACTGTTGTGGTTTAGGCTTTTGTGGTTGTTTTGTGTGTTTCCTCAGTGTTTTCTTTCTTTTCTCTTTCTTAAAATATGGTCTTGACTTTGAGTTTTGACATCAATTAAAAACTCAGCTGATGAAAAAGCTAAACCCTTGGGAACACATTAAAGACCACTTAGGAAAGTTGATTCCGGCTCCTTTTTCAAAGCCAAATCTTAGACACCAAACCAAGTTCAATTACAGACGTTCATTATTCCTTGGGTATAAAAGTCTTTTTGTAACCCTCCCTCATTGTAGGGCTGCATAAATGGAGCATATTCATATTTTCCCTCTCTTTTTCTCTCTTTCTTTCCTTTCCTTCCTTCTCTCTCTCCCCCCCTCCCTCCCTCCCTCCCTCCCTCCCTCTCTTACTTGTTGAAACAAGCACAGTAATTGCATTACCAGATTTCCAGGATTAACTTTTGGTTCAAGGAAAAGTGCTGAGTTTGAGCGTGTATCTGTAATTAGAGGTGGTAGGGTAATTAGCTGCACACAGCTAGACGGTCTACAAGGGGCCTAGAAGACAGGTCTATTTGTTCTGTTTCATCACATGATTTAATCAAACACTGAGTGCCTTGCTCACAGGCCTCACAAAACAAATATTTGCTGATTGATTGGTTCATCAAACAACTGGTCAATTCAGTTAAACCAGCTCTTTGCTGTCCAGTAAGCCAAGGAAAGAAAAATAATTGACCTAAGTCTTTCACTTTCCAAATGGCTGCTTTGCTGCCTTACAGAAACAACTGCAGAACAGCACATGGTGGAGGTGTTGAAATCCACTCCTTTCTTTCCTTTTAATGGCTTTCCAAAATAAATAGCATTAAAAATCAATAGGCTACAAAACGAAGCTCAAAATGAAAATCTACAAAAGATATTCATCACTTTGTCTACATGAAGGCTCGCTCTCAAGCAGCCTGTCTCCTTGGGTTCAAGGTATGTCCCATCACTGAAAGATGTTTAAGTCAGTGTATCCCAGGAGCAGAACTATCTTAACCTAGGGAGGCACCCTCTCCACCGCCAGCTCTCCAGAAGCAAATGCGAAGATGCAGTCAAATCTCTGGGTATTTTGATGTGGACATGATCACATCTAGATGCAAAGGAGACATGAAGGCCAGATGCTGGTGTCCTGCCAGCCTCCCAGAGACACCTTTGCTTTCTGTGCCACCTGTTCATTAGCAGGCTGCAAAAAACTGGCTGGAAGCTCCACTCTGCCCACTGGTAGAAACCCCCAGTGGGGAATGCCTATGAACAAGGCATTCACTTTATTTTCCATTCTGGAGCTGCCGATCAGAGGATATTTGTCTCTGTTGGGCCCAGAAGAAAGAAGTTCACCCCACAGTAAGGCAAGGGATCCAGCTGTGCACAGAAATGCCTGCCCGGAGGCTCTCTGCTGAGGGTGAAGAATGGCAGGGAGGCAGCTTTCCATGAAAAGCAATTTAAAGTGACATGATGTTAAAGGCCAGCAGTCCAAAAAAAAGGCAAACATCCCATCACCTGTGAGTGATCCCCTGGGCCCGGGAAACATTTTTTAAAAATCCATCTCACAATTGCCCAGTGTTTAACTTGAAGTCCATTTGTTAATTTAGTAAACACAGACATGATATTGACAATATGCTGCTAATCCAGGCAGGAAGGAAGTATCCGGTGTCAGGCAACTCCAGGCCCTCTGTAGTGCCCCTCACCTGAAGGACTGCAAGAGGCGGGACAGCTCAGACAGCAGGTGGAAGGGCAGTGGGGTCAGGGGTTCCTGAACCCTCTGAGGGTCAGGACACGTTCCCTTGGGAGTGGGGGAGGAATCTGTAAAGATCCTCTCTTCCCACCACCCTTAGCAGTACAAAGTGGTTTACAGTTTACAAAACACCATATTTTCTGACTAAATCTTCAGGCCTGTCCTATGAGCCAAGCTGTGATGGTTAATTTCATATGTCAACCTGGCTGTGCTATAGTGCCCAGACGGTTGGTCAAACATCATTCTATGTTTCTGTGAAAGTATTTTTAGATGAGATTAACATTTAAATCAAGTTAAATGGGCTTTGAGAAAAGCAGATTATGCTCCATAATGTGGGTGGGCTTTATCTAAACAGTTGAAGGCCTTAATGGAACAAAGAGTTGCCCCCCAGAGCCAGAAGCAATGCTGCCGGCAACCTGCCTTTGGATTCAGCCCATGACTCACGCCTGAGTCTTCAGTCTCATGGTCTACCCTGCAGATTTTGGACTTGAACTTCTACAATCACATGAGCTAATTATTTAAATCTTTTTCTGTCTTCTCTTACTCTCTGTCTACTATATCTCTCTCACACACACACACACACACACACACACACACACACACACCCCTTGTTGGTTCTGTTTCTCTGGAGAACTCTGAATAATACACTGAAAGTGTTTTCAGTCCTGTTTTATGATGAGGAAATGGGCTTAGTGAGACTAGGAACTAACATTGGGCTACTGTGGTATAAACTGGTCACTCAGAATCAGTGCACTGGGGCAGGTTCACACACGATGACTTCATCATTTAGAAATGTAAAAGGCCAGGGCTAGGAAAGAACCCAAGAGGACAGGGCTGTGGTCCCTGATATCAGACAAATATATGTCTTAATCATGTCACTTCTATTCTTGAAGATTTCTGGGGCTTGTGCCCCTACCTCCTACCCCCTTCACCCATTGCTTCTTTCCTCACTGCTGATTGAATCTACCTTCTTTCTTAATTTAACCCCATTTTTTGGTGGCATCATCCACACAAGGAAACATGCCTGATTGTAAAGTTTCTAGCAGGAGACTTCTCCTCTAAATGACAATATTAAATAGCACATACACAATGCTCAGAGCATAGCAGATACACAGAATGAGCAGTCATACTAGTGGCATCCTACAAATGTAATCTGGGCTTTGTAAACCATAAGGCATTCAACAAAGGTAAGGAGTCATCATCATTATTGTTCTAGGTTGCAGGACTGAGTGAAGTTGAGAACACACAATTCTTAGGTATAAGAAGCAGGTCATAAAAGCTTCAAGTCCAAGGTTGAGACTACTCCATGCTAAAATTTAGTTTAAGTGAGATGGAATGAGACAAAAGACCCTGAACTTAGGTAAATAAAATCTGAACCCCCGGTTCAATCACCTTTCTTCCCAAACCCTCTCACTTCTTTATGGTAAAATAAATAGGGTCCCCTTCTTTATTAAGGAGAATTGTTTTGATTACGAGAAACAGAAACCAACTCAAGCCAACTTAAACTTGCAAGTGCAGTTCTCACAGAACCCAAGGGCCAGAACAGCTGAGCCTAAGGAAGGCCTGGAATCAGAAAATGGAAGGCCAGAGGGGAACCCAGGAGACTCTTTTTCTTCCTCCTCCAATGACTTCTTTCTTGTCCCTCTGTTAACTCAGTCCACATAGTGGAAAGAAGCCTACTCACTGGTCCTACATTTGTATTTTTCCTTTGTTCAGAAGTTTAGTCAAGAATGGAATCTTGGCTGGATGCAGTGGCTCACGCCTCTAATCCCAGCACTCTGGGAGGTTAAGGTGGGAGGATCACTTGAGTCCAGGAGTTGGAAACCAGTCTGGGCAACATCACACAAGGCTAATTTTTACATTTCTTGTAGAGATGGGGTCTACAAAAAAATTAAAAATTAGTCTGGTGTGATGGCACATTTCTGTTGTCCCAGCTATTAGGGAGGCTGAGGTGGGAGGATCACTCGAGCCTGGGAGGTAGAGGTAAGTGTTCTCAGTCCTGCTTTATGGATGAGGACACTTTTTTAAAAAGAGAAAAAAGAGGAGGAGGAGGAGGAGAATACGAAATGTAATCTCTTGTTCCTTATTCCAGATTTTAGGTTAAGAAATTCTGATGGCCTGTGTTTAAGCTAGATGTCCACTCCTCGTCCAGTTAGCTGGTGGGAGATGGTATCAGTTCCACCACCATGGCTGGCAGAGGCCTATCCTCATAACTCATGGCTGTAGAATGTGGACTTTTGCCCCCAAATGGGCAACCATACCAGCATTTCTCAGACCTGTCTCTGCATCAGAATCATCTGGAAAACTTGGGGAAAAAATGCAGATTCCCTAAGCCTATCTGGCACAGAGACCTTGGACTAGTGGCTGCAAGAAGTCTTGTCTACTTTTCCTGGAACATTCTAGGAATAGAACAGAATAATCAGTACATTTAGCAGTGGCTTCCTCCCCACTCTTCCATCCCTACTTCCTCTCACCCCATCCAAATGATTCTATGCAACTGTTTGAAGACCTATTCTGGGGAAACCACGTAAAATATCATCAGGCAATGCAGAGTAAGAGATGCAGAATAATAAGCTAATGACCTTGTTCACGCCTTTCACTGTGTATCAAGAGCTTTCCCACTTACCAAGTTCTTCCTGCCCAGCTGAACATTGTGCTAGGCTGTTTAATAAGCATCACTTCATTCCATCCTCGCAACCCCATAAGGTACATACTTTTCATTTTCATTTGACAGACAAAGAAAATGAAGCTCGGAGAAGTTAAGTGACTTGCACAAGCCTCCTTAGTAAGTGACAAAACCACTTACTTATATATCTGTCTCCTTTGGTTGACCCTTTAGTGCCATGAAGTCACGGGTGAGAGGTGCCTGCTTTTGCCCATCCCGGTATCCCCAACACTAAGGGTGATACCTGACATAGGAGAGGTGCTCAATAATGTCTGTGGGCAAATGTCAAGTAAATGAATGGCAGCCTGACAGTCTTTAGGCTGAGCCACTCCATGTATCCCAGGGACAGCTTCCCAACCAGCTGGCTGTGGCACCTTCCCAAGTCCTGTGGCCTTCTAGGTGGACTGAGCTCCATATCCTTTCAGCGGCTGGGGCAGCCAGAGCCCTCAGACCTGGAATGTCCTCTGGCTGTTAGCATCTCGTCTACTTTCCCTAGAATGTCAAACTATTATCTTCTGCATGTGTTATGATTTGGGAAAGTGGGAAGCATAGCATAATCTCATTTAAAGAGTAAAGATTTGTCCTGCTCATGAAAGATTTGTAAGGTGGGCTGTACTCCCAACACAGCCCTTTTTGGTTATCCAAAAGCCATTCTGAGATCTTCAGAAAATTGTTCTGTATCCCCCATGATGGGAGAGTAACTGAATGACAGTCCTCCTGAGCCAGCAGCCACCTCCCTTCCGGCTAGAGCACCCCAAGGCTTCCTTCACCTGGTCCAGACTTAAACTCAGACCCCAGTGACAGACTGCAGGCAGGGGCAGAGATGTTGACTGAGGCCAAGGCTGACAGCATCTGGCATTCCTCATATGAAACCCAGAATCCCTAAGGCCGATGCCAGGACTCCAAAATGCCTTTCCTGCCGGGGATTATGTTCATTTGCACAGGATCTGAGATAGAAATTCCAAAGAGATGATACTGGAAACCAAAGGCCTATATCATATTAATAATAGAGACAGGAAGGCTCCCTCAGCAGCTGGTAGCAAACATATATTAAATAAAGAAAGGGACCTGGCCCCAGCCCAAACCCCAGCAATCCAACCAGGTCATTTCAGATTACAAATAGAAACAATTAAACCATATTATAGACCTTGTCTCTGGTTAGCTCTTAGGTTTCTGCACTTACATGCTAATTTCTGAGTCAAGGAATCAGAGATCTCCCCAGATTAAGTATCTACCACTGCCCAGCAGGCTACAAAAATCAAGCTGTATTTGCACGTCACTTGGATCCTCTGTGTCCACGACGGCTGCAGAGAGAGCTGGAAGCCAAAGTCAGCTGAGGGCTGCTTTGGCATCAGCTCTGCCTTCAGAGGGCTTGGGCCAGAGGCCTGGTTTGGCCACTCACCAGCTGAGTGATTGTGGGAGAGGCACATTTGACCACTTCTAACTTCAGTCTGCCCAAGCACCCGAGCCCTCACCTTCTCAAAACCCCAATTCTAGTTCCCATCACTACTTCAGCCGGAGAGCAGCTAGCTGGCTAAGCTGATGTCAAGATTGGACAATCACATCTTTAAATAGTATGGGTTCAAATGTAGATGAATAAAACTTCAGCCTTCTTATCTGTAAAATGAAAATAATAATAACCCCTGCCAGGATTCTGGACCATCTGGGTTCATATTCTTGTTCAGGTCACTAGTTGTATAACTTTAATTACTTAAATTCTTGTGGTCTCAATTTCCTCATCCATAAAATGGGAACCAGCTTCTAGAAAAAAGTAATGAGATCGTTGTATTTCTTATTTTGCAAGCTGCTAATTCTTGTCCTTTGTCCATTTTTCTTTTGGGACATTCCTTTTATTGATTTTTAAAGCTCGTTCTATGTGATAAACTTTAACCTTCATAGATGCCATGTTTTTCTCAGTTTATCATTTGTTTATGGTATATAAAATGCTTAGCATGGTGACTAACACATTGGCAGCAATTTTGTTATTGAGAAGTGGTTTGTAAGTAGGAAAGTTCCATACAAAAAAATGAGCTATCATTATTTTATTATTACTGACAAGAACACAGCTGGACCCAAAGAAGAGGAGCTCCACCTTCCTAGAAAACTGAAAGAAATGAGAACTGTCCGGAAGGAGACAGTGGTGTGAAGACAGACATGGCTGGCTGTGGCTTTGCCAGAGGCCAGGAGTCCTCAGGTGAGAAAGACAAATGCTGAGAGGAACTAAGACCTTGAAAATGAAGGGCTGTCCTTGAACGAGAATATATCCCACCCCATCTACATTGCTGTCCCTCCCTCCCTTCCTCTCTTATACACACACACACACACACACACACACACGCAATAGAAAGGCTCACATTCAAGACTATTCTATATCACACTGTTGGAGAAAACCTAAGAGAACAGCTTCCCTAAAGAGTTGGCACTGGCTAGCATAGAAACCAGTCCATGAAACGGCAGATACATTTGTGTGAACAAAGGTCACGACTAGTTATTAAGAGGAGGCCTCTGAAAGCAAGATGAATATGTTAACACGAGTGCCTATACTTGTACATCCACTCTCTCACTTGATCCTCAGAGCAGGCCCTCAGAATTGTCCAGGACAGATTTCCCGGGCCATTTCACAGAAGCTGAAACTGAGGCTCAGGAGTTCCATGTTTAGTTGATCAATGACAGAACTGGGCCTAGGATCTGAATCTCTTGACTCCTGTTCAAAGTTATTCATTCAATAAATATTTATTGAGACCCTACCTTGCTCCTGGCTCTGCACTGTGGGTTTGTTCTAATTCCTGATTACAGATGTTTCCAGGGTTGCTCAAGCCACTCCATGCTGGCCGCTTACACTCTGGGGTTCCCACAGTCAGTCTCAGGCTGGACGGACTCTTCCAAAGGACCCTGGCCAGATATCATGCCTCGAGGTTTTGCAAAGGGTCCTCCAATATATGCCTAAGAAAACAGAACATTGTTCTGTGGGCAACAGAACAGCTGGACAATGGCACCTCTAATAAAGACGGAGCTTGTGCACCAAGCAGAATCTTCCAGTTTATTTTGATAGCATAAGAGGTTTACGAGCCTAGGAAATACCTTTGGTTTCACTGCCCCAGTTGAAATCCCTTTTACGTTTTAGTTCTTGCTAAATCAGCAAGATGAAGATGGCTTGGGTTAGGGCTGGTGGGGAAGAAGATACCTCTGGTCCCTAAACCCAGTTCACTGCCAAGCCCAAACAGCCCCCAGTGGACTCCATCTCATTCCATTCCTACAGTACACAACCCGCCCCCTCTTCCCTGACAACCACCACCACCACCACCAGGAAGGATGTGCACAGTGGTGAAGCCACGGAGACCCAAAGCACGCCCAGAACCCAGCCGCCACACCGGGCTCACAGCTCTCTCGCCCCACCCGCTCCTCCCCGGCATCCTCTCCCTCAAGAACCTCTCTCCTTTCAGGAAAGGCGAATCAGCCAGCGGCCAGAGCCGTGGTAACGGAGCTCAGACACGGGATCGGGTGTCCGGAGGGCCCCACTGTAAACGGCGGGTCACATCCTTCAACTTGATGCCTCGCTCCATCTTACACTTCGTGTGTTTCCGGGGGACGCGGCGGCTGATGGTGAGAGAGACAAGTCCCTGGCATGGGCCTGTAGAATGAGGGATTGTTCTAAAATGGAAAAATTACTTCAGGTCCAAAGCGGAGCGGCTGATTTAAGAGCGTGGAGGAGAGGGGAGGGAGTGCCACCCTGGGGCGCTCTATTGCAAGTCTCCATTTCCCCTTCTGAGCCCCAGGAAGAGGACCCAGACCTTCTCTCTGCTCGTGCTCCAGGAAGCCTCCTCAGAACTGTGTCTGGAGGTTCTGGGCTCCCCGTTTTCTCAAGTATAACATGGAAATCTCTGAGAAAATGAGATAAAATATCAGTGCACGTCAGTCTTGGGAGGAAGAATCCTTGAAATGTGCAGGAAGGTTATTTTCCATCCTGGTGACAGTGTAACTGCAGAGAAAATGCTGCCTTTCATTCCCTAGCAGTGACGATGTTGAATAGGAATGATGGTGGCACCTGAGGACTTTTCACCAACGGTGCATATGGTGGGTATCTAAGAAGACAAAGTCCCTCACAGAGCTGCCATAAACCTCAGTCCTGTTTTCATGGGAGGAGTTGGAGGGGCCTCTCGCCCTAACCCAGGGCCCCCGGCCCCTGGACACCAGAAACAAAAGGGTAAGCCTGGGCAGGCCTACCCATCTCCATCTGCTCGCACCCTCAGGAATCAGCGAGGCGGCCCATTCTCACAGCAGAGGCCTCCTCTCTAGGGCTGCTCTGTGCCCCAGTACGCCATTTGTGTCACTTGAGTCGGGGCTTTTCAGTTGAACAAATCTCTCTCCCCCACAACAGTCGTGGCCTGACAGGCTGATGGTGGGGCTGCCGCACGACAATATTTAGACACATTGCTAACTATTTCCAGCTGCCTGGAGGACCCCGGTACTAGATGAGGTGAGACTCTTCCAGGTTTCACTGTAGAGGTGAGGACAGCCAGAGGGCATTCCCTAAACTTTATTCTACTGTCCTGCATTTGATGAAAGACTTGTGGTTAAACCTTTATCTTCCAGAAACATTTAAAATGCGGTTACCTTGATTTCCATGTCTCATTTTTGTTTTATTAAAAAAATGGGTTCCTTGCAGTAAAACATCTGATACTGTGGATGTTCTGCAGAAAACAGATGTTTCTCCATGTAATAGACGTCGGCAGGCCTCTGTGCGCCCACCAGGCCTCACTTGCACTCACACACACGCACGCACACGTGTGTCTCATGAAAGGCCAGGGCAGGACTGGCCCTGTGAGGAACGCTGAGGCTGAACAGCCACTAGGCCACAGGGCTTGAGTCCCTACAGCCATGAGATCTTTGGGCCAAGAGGCCAGAGGACACGCAAATGCACCACCGAGAGAGGTAACGAGGCCCGGAACTGTAACTGGGGGATTTCATCACTTCTGAGGTCTTGCTATAAACACTTCCCTCCATAGTTCCCTGTTTTCACTCTCTGGGGCCTCCTCACACACCGAGGCTCATCTGAGCACTCAAGCTCTCTCTGCCCGCAGCAGGGCTAAGGGCAGAGTTAAAACCCAGCGGGTACAATCTTTCTCGAGGGTGCACAGAAACACCTGGGGACCCTGCCAGGTCAGCCTCTGGCAAAGCTATAGGTAGTCCTTTTTTCCATCATTCTTCTCCTCTCACCACATCCCAGTCCTAGGCTGAAGGGAGGCCCGTACAGGGCCCAGGGCCTTAGGAAAAGCCACTGTTTTTGCCTCCTCCACCCAGAACACACACACCTTTGCCAGCCTTATGCCTCAACCATTAGGACAGCCCGGCTCACTCATTTTCCCAGGAAGTTTGCTTCCCATCCCTCCTGGGAATTCTGCAAGAACTACCTGAGATACTGAGGTCTGCTCCCTGCCCAGAGACATTTGGACTTTTGTGGAGACCCTGAAAAATGAAGAGGTATCAAGACCAAGGAATTAATCCCTGGCTGTTGAATGCCTCCAGTGCTAAGGAAGCTGTTTCTGGGCAGGAGGGGTCTCTGCCATGCTGAAGATGGCCCCTCGCCACTCACACTGCCCAGCCCAGAGGGCAGCATCACAAAACACACCCTGCCTCAGGATAGCTGGGTGTCCTCTCAGCCTGCCTCCCTCTGTTCCGGGACCCCAGGAGCACCATTTCCCCTGTCGGTACTTCAGGATCACCTGAGGAGGGCTGGCTTTTGCTCAAAGTCCTGTAGTTCCTACAAGTTGAAACTTAGAGGCAGTAATTTTGTGAAATTATTTCCCTAGAATTGTCTTTAGTCATGTCCATTTCACCTCATTCCAAAAAGGATTTGTGAAGCTTTTAGAAATACAAATAATGTTTTTGTAAAAGGTGGTATTATAGCAAATGACTGAAAAACGAAGGGAGAAACATAAGATGTATTTCAGTGGCTACAGAATATTTTTGCTAAGAAGAACTGCAAATTTGGCTCCGGGCTTCCCAGATGCTACAGCAAAGAGGATATATGATCAGTTACAAGAATCACAGTGTCACTAAGGTAAAAGCAAACCATCACTCACAAGAATCACAGATTTTCCTGGCAGTGAGACTTCAAAGCAAGTCCGCACACGGGCTCACAGAGGGAATGTTTAGGTATGTAGTAAACCATTTGTTTTCATCTTGAAAAACAAAACAAACTTTAAAAACTGGATAAATCTTTTTCAAATTGAATTTCATACAAAAGGTAAAGAAATTCAATAGACAGAAGAATTGCTCTGGCGGAGGGGGACAAGGGCTCCATGCTATGTTCAGGATGCCAAAGTATCCCATAACCTCACTCCCAAAACAGCTCAGTCAGACTGACTTGGCACTGCATGAGTCACTGTTTCCAAACCTGCCAGAGGGTATAAGTCCCCTGGAGGGCTTGTTAAGCACAGGGAGCCCAAGGCCCCACAGCAAACTGACTGCATCGGAATCTTGGGGAGGGGGAACGGGCATGGTCTGTAGCCCCAGGTGATCTTACGCCCAGGCCAGCTTTGGGAAACCTGCCACAGACAAATGTCTCAATCACCTGGCTGAGCTAGATGGTAAAAACCCACTGAAATTACTAAACTGCATCCTGGGTGTGTGGTATAAATCACAAGGTAGGGCCCCTGAGGAGGTCTCTGCCAAGAGAAACACTGTGGGAAAGACAGCATTAAGCTCTGAGGGCCATGGGCAGGCTGTAGTGATTCGGGAGAGGGGTAGAGAATTTTCCTGCCCCCTCCCTGGAAGCATCTCCCCCGCCTCCACACCAGCTACCCCTTCCCATCCTGCCCTCCCTGTTCCCAAGCTGAAGCAGCTCTTGCTGTCCTTTCCCCTGAAACATGCAAATACCACCAGGCAGAGTGAGTAACAGGTCTGCCCCTCCACGTGGCAGAGGGGGGGGGAAAGACAACACCTCAGGTGAACTGACTGGTGTGGGCATTGCTCCCTCTCCTTAGTTCAGCTCACCCCTCACACACAAGCCAGGGCAGGCTTCTGCAAACCCTGTGGTCATCAGGTTACTTCCAGTTTGAAAAGTCCTTCAATGACTTCCCACTGGCCATGACTCTTGTCTAATCATATCATCGTTAAGAGCTTGGGCTCTGGAGCCATATGCGGGTTCAGACCCTGGTGTTCTCACTTTTGCTCTGTGTGCCCTTGGCAAGTTTTTAACCTATTCGGAGCCCTACTTTCCTCATCTATAAAATAATGATTCTGCCTATTGACTAGGCAGAATATGCTAGGATTTGCTGCAATAACAAACAACCCTGAAATCTCAGCGGATTACAACAAAGGTGTATTTCTTATTCAAGCAAAGTTGGCTGGAGGTTGAAGTCCTCTCCAAGGCAACTGTTCTCTACGTGGAAGCTCAGAGATCCAGGCTGTCTCAACTATGTGTCACCCCTGTCTACCATGTGCTTCCAGGATGCTGGAGGGCCTCATGGAGACCATTAAGTGCTTTAGCCTAGAAATGACACGTCTCTCCCATTCATCAGTCACTGGTCAAGCTACTCAAATGGTCTTGCCTCCAAAACAGATGTGGGAAAGAGAAATTATCCTGTGTCTAAAAGAGACCCAGATATGAGGGATCGCTGAACACGGGTGATAATGTTTAATGGGTGCTGGTGATAACGAAAGGAAATAATCCATGTAAGCCTTCAGCACAATTTCTGCCACGTAGGAAAGGTTTAAAGAATATTCATCTTTTGCCTTCTCTGCCATTCTGGTTCTGACCAGTTTTCTGAAAAGCAGTTGCCCATTTCCTAGCTTATAATTTTACCCTCCAGGCTCAAGTCTTTGTAGCCTCTTATTTCCCTTAAGCCCAGTGTTCATCACGAAATTTGCATCAGCCATTGTGAGAACCCTTGATGCTACAGTGGCAAGAGGCGAAGGTTGATTTCTCATCTAATGTTCAATCACGCACACTACACACACTTACGTGTGTTAAAGAGTGCGTATTCCAGAGGTCATGAATTAATGTTTCATCAGCGCTGTTGTCATCAGTGAATAAGCTGATCCAAGGTCCAGGAACAGGAGGGGCCCCTAAACAGAGGAGAGAGCATTCCTGGGAAAGGACTGAAGACTCACCAGAGTCCACATCTGTAAAATGGGGCTGCTGTTCCTGCCAGGCTCACTGAGTTGTTGATAAGACTTGACAAGAGCAGGAAGCCTGGTCCCCTGTGACATGCCATCAAATGCAGAGCAGTATTCTCTGACAGGTGCCAAATATTACGGAATTTTTCCTGGAGAAAACGCATCAGCAGAATCCTTGGAAGATCTCCAGTGCTTCTCTTCTGTCCCTCTTCTGTCCCCACCCCCACACTCTAATCCTTACCCCCTGATAACTGACTCACCATACGATTGCACAGCCCAGTATCTCCTCTCTGCAGCCTCACTGGGAGGGGGCGGTCAGATTGCACTGGAGAGAGTGTGCAGCTTTTCCAGAGCTTTGCCCAGTAGAGCCCCAAGCTCTGGGGAACAGCTTACTGCTGCCCTAATCATAACAAGGCTCACACCACCATTACACAACTTTAATACCAGCTTTTATGCGGGCATCTGGGGATGTGTGTGCTTATGAGCAATTTGTAATGAGAAAAAGGCCGACCTGCAGCAGGCTGGGAGGGGAGGGACTCAGAGCACCAGGAAAGACAGGCTCCATCACAGGGGCCGCCCCAGGCTCTGGGGACAGGGCTGCTGCCCTGGGATGTTTAAGGCACTATTTGATCTCTTGTTAAGTCCCACATGGCTTCAATTTCCATGTGCTCTGAAAGAGAACGGAATTAGAGTCAACAGATCCATCATGCTTCTCATAAAGATGTGCTCTTACTCAAGAAGAAGAAAAAGAAGAAATGAAAATTCACATTCATGGAAGACCTACTATGTGCCAGGACCATGCCGAGAGCTTTATTTTCATGCTTTATTTTACAGCCTCACAGTAACCCACTGAGGTAGATTTGTTACTGTTTTCTGTGGTAGATTGAAAAAAAAAAAATAGCCACAATATTTTGCACCTTATCCCATCGAGAAGTAGAATCTGTTCCCCCATCCTCTCAATTCTGTGATGACCATCCTGCTTTGACCAGTGGGACATTAGCAAATACAATGTAAGGGGCTTGAAAAGTGCTTTTGCATCAAGAATTTCCCTCTCTCAGCTTTGAACCCTTTTGCCACTCTGTGAACAAGCACAGGCTAGCTTCCTGAAGGATGAGAGACCATGTGGAGCAAGGCCCCACCTCTCCAGCCATCCCAGCAGAGGTCACAGGCATAGGAGTGAGGCTATTCTTGACCATCCGGCCCTAGCTGAGGCTGCCCACACCTGAAGAACTGCCCAGCCAACCTACACAATCATGAGAAATATTCAGTGCTTGTTACCTTAAGCCACTATGTTTTCAGAAATTTGTTCTCAGCAAAAGCTACCTGATACATCCCTTTTTTATAGAGGAAGAGCCCAAGGCTCCAAAAGCTCAAGTCATTTTGCCAAGAATCCTCAACTGAAAATTGGCAGAGCAAGGATTTGAACCCCAGGCTTATATTTAGTGCACTGAATTACCTGCTTTCCCCTGCAACATGCTAGCATGTGGAGAGAGATGCCCGAGAGAAAATTCCCTTGAGAAACTTTAACTCCCCCATAGAGTCGTCATCACCCATTCCATTTTGAGGAAAGCTGGAAAATCTCCAGTCCTCTAGAGAATTTCTGCTTGGATAGGCACAGCATAGACCTGAAAGTGTTTCTCTCGATGGCATTTTCATAAGTGGAAGCTCTCTTTTCCATTGCCTCTTGTTTACGAACTGCTGCATCCTTAGCTCTGAAGATTCTTCTAAGGGCACAGGCAGCTGCTGCTGGGGTCTCGGTCCCTCTGGCTAAGAGACCCTCAGCACAAGTGCTCAATGTACCTTCAAGTACAACTGGAAGTCTCCTTGTTCAGCAATTGTGCTAAGAAGAATCACTTTGGATGTTTGAATTTAAACTTTTTTTTTTTTTTTTTTTTTTTTTTTAGACAGAGTCCTGCTCTATCACCCAGGCTGGAGTGCAGTGGCATGATGATAGTTTACTGTAACCTTGAGTTCCTGGGCTCAGGTGGTCCTCCCCTCCCTCCTCAGTCTCCCAAGTAGCTGGGAATAGAGGCACGTGCCACCACACCAGGTTAATTTTAAATTTTTTGTAGAGATGGAGTCTCACTATATTGCCCAGGAAGCAACCCTCCTACCTTGGTCTCCCAAAGTGCTGGGATTACAGGCATGAGCTACCAAACCTGGCTGAAACTACCTTCTTATCCTGACATTATATTTCAAGAAGGGACTGCCTGAATGTGGACATACCAGGCTCAGGGAGGCCTAGTGAGTTTCATGTCCCAGCAATCAGTTCATGAGAATCAATCTCCCTGGCAAAGCCCTGTGGTGCTTGCTGGTATATTCTCAGACCAGCCTATTCCCATGACATAGGCAAAGGGTAGCCTATGAGTTCTGGGACCTGGGGGCAGGATAACCCTCTGTCTTGATGCAGAATTGGCTTTAAGCGGAATTTTGAAATAATCACTGTTATATTCTAGCACTTCTGGGCTCTTTTTCAGGTCCCTAGCTTCTCTGCTTCTCCATTTTGGAATTTGGAATGAACCCTATCCCTCCTCTCACCTCCCCTGCCACCAGAGCACTTCATGCCTTAGAATTATTTCTCCTCTCCCTTCCATCTCCCTTGACTCTTCTGCTCTCCTTACCACCGAGATGGGCTGGATCTATAGAGTGGGTTTCCTTTCGCTGTCCTCAGTTTGTTTCTTTGTTTCTTTTTCTTTTTCTTTTCTTTTGGTTTTTGTTTTTGTTTTAGACAGAGTCTTGCTCTATCACCCAGGCTAGAGTGCAGCGGCACGATCTCAGCTCACTGCAACCTCCACTTCCTGGGTTCAAGCAAGTCTCATGTTTCAGCCTCCCAAGTAGCTGGGATTACAGGTGTGCACCACCACACCTAGCTAACTTTTTTAATTTTTAGTGGAGACAGGGTTTCACCATGTTGACCAGGCTGGTCTTGAACTCCTGGCTTCAGCTGACCTGCCCGCCTTATCTTCCCAAAGTGCTGGGATAACAGGCATGAGCCACTGCACTTGGCCAGTTTGTTTCATTTTAACTACTTTTCATCCTCCATTTAGAATCGATGAATTATTTAGAAGCACTAAATATTTTTCACCTCTCTGTCACCTGGAAATGACAGCAGTGAGTCTGCTGGTAGCAGCCCTGACTCATCCATCAAAAATATTAAATTAGATTTTAATCACATCTGGAATTTCAGATATAAACTTTCACACATATGGTGAGGAGGGAGTTTGTACTTCAATATCCTTCCATTCTTAAAGGCAAAAATCTGAGTCCATTTAAGAATAAAATGCCTAAGAAGAAAGAAATCTTTTGATATGATTTATGGGATACCATATGGAACCCGGAATTTATTCTTGAAAGCAATTGTGTGCAAAGAAATTAGCAGATACTAATTGCTTGTGGGAGAAAATTGCCTCTCATTACAAACTATTGGATTTTTAAAAATGAGCTCCTTCCCAGCAGTGTGAACATCTGGATTCCCAGGGGCCATGGGCAATGCCAGAGCCCCGTTTCAAGCCCAAGACAGAGGACAGGTATTGCAGACTGCTGAGGAGCTTTGCCTGAGGAAGGCAGCAGGATGTGGACGTGTCAAATGCTGCTTTTTGCCTCACAAGGTCAATCAGTATGGGGCCATCAGAAGCACTCAACTATTTATAATCTCAGCTTCAAGGTCGAACTCAGCTTGGCATTCAAGGCTCTGTAAAATCTGGGCCTTACCAGCTCCTTTTCCCTCTACCTTCTCTCTCCTCCATCCCCGAAACACCTATGCCCAGTCCACAAAGAACTCCTCCACCCTGGAACAACTGTCTCCCCTTTCTTCATGAATCCAAACCCCTAGCCTTCAAGGCCCATTGCAAAGCAACTTCCTCCCCACTCCCTAGGGAGCAGGCCAGGCCTCTCCCTAGCACCACCCTGGAAGAGCTCTGCTCCAGCCTGCCTCCTGCCGACTCAACTTCTAACAGGGGAGAGGCTGGAAGTCTCCTACCCAAAAGGTCCTTCTCAGGACTGATGCTCCAGATCCTTACGGGTTATACCCCTTTCCTCCCGCACAGTGCCATATTTTGGGGTGACCAGTCAGACAACTTTGTGCCCCAATCTATAATGATCAATAAACTGAGCAATAGTGTATCAAGATGGAGAAAACTGCATTCCCAGAACTGCCCCCAGGGCTCTTTGGCTAGAAGGAATACTTTGATAGCAGAAGGGAGTGAGGCAGGAGCCCCCAGGGGTCATTCTCAAGTAACTGTAGAGGGTCTCTAAACTGCACTTAAGGGCCCAGTTAACTCCATA
This sequence comes from Macaca thibetana thibetana, assembly GCF_024542745.1. Classification (NCBI taxonomy): domain Eukaryota; kingdom Metazoa; phylum Chordata; class Mammalia; order Primates; family Cercopithecidae; genus Macaca; species Macaca thibetana. Next base: position 61,845,678 of record NC_065590.1, on the reverse strand, counting down.
GCTTGGGGCTTACTGAGAAGGGAACATAAGTTGGAGCCAGAGCAGAATCAATTGCTCAAGACCAGAGGAGAAGCTGCAGCTACCATGGAAGGTCCTCCTTCTGTGTGCCCTCCCCATACAGCGTTCCACCTCTCCTCAAAATAAAAAGGGAACAAATAGTTAAAAAGAACCCACTGGAAAGGCCCAAGGGAGCATGTTTAGGCCTTCCACCATGGGAGGAAAAAATGGGAAGGCATCATCTATGAACCAGAAAGCTGGTTCTCAGGAGACACCAGACCTACTGGCATTTTGATCTTGGACTTCCCAGTCTCCAGAACTGTGAGAAATACATTTCTGCTGTTTATAAGCTACCCAGTATGTGATATTTTGTTATGCAGCTGCAATGGACTAAAACAGATATATATGTATACAAACAATGAAATTCAGCTTTAAAAAGGAAAGAAATCCCAACATATACCACAACGCAGATGAACCTTGAGGACATTATGCCAAGTGAAAAAAGGACAAATGTGTGATTTCACTTGAGATACCTAGAGGATAAATCCTTAGAGTAGTAAAGAGATACTTAGAGTAGCAAAATTCACAGAAATAGAAAGTGGAATGGTGGTTTCCAGGGGCTGCCCACAGGGGGAATGGGGAGTTGCTGTTTAATGGGTACAGTGTTTCAGTTTTGCAAGATGAAAAGAGTTCTAGAGATTGGATGCACAACAATGTGAATATACCTAACACTATTGAACTGTGTATTTCAAAATGGGGCCAGGCATGGTGGCTTACGCCTGTAATCCCAGCACGTTGGGAGGCCAAGGCGGGCAGATCACTTGAGGGCAGGAGTTTGAGACCAGCCTGGCCAACATGGTGAAACCCCAACTCTGCAAAAAATATAAATTAGCCAGGCATGGTGGCACGCACCTGTAATTCCAGCTACATGGGAGGCTGAGGCACAAGAATTGCTTAAACCCAGGAGGTGGAGGTTGCAGTGAGCCAAGATTGTGCCACTGCACTGTAGCCTGGGTGATGGAGTGAGACTCTGTCTCAAAAATAATAATAATAAAGGCCAGGCACCGTGGCTCATGCCTGTAATCCTAACACCTTGGGAGGCCGAGGCAGGCGGCTCACGTGATCAAGAGTTTGAGACCAGCCTGGCCAACATGGTGAAACCCTGTCTCTACTAAAAATACAAAAATTAGCTGGGCGTGGTGGTGGGTGCCTGTAATACCAGCTACTCAGGAGGCTGAAGCAGGAGAATCGTTTGAACCCTGGAGACGGAGGTTGCAGTGAGCCAAGATCGTACCATTGCACTCCAGCCTGGGCAACAGGGCAAGACTCCGTATCAAAAAATTATCATAATAATAAAATGGCTAAAATGGTAAAATGTATGTTATGTATATTTTATCACACACACACACACACCTCTTTGGATCTGGGCCTTCACAGAGCAGCTTCCTGACTCTCAGCACTGCGGAGAGGAAAGATGCTCATCCAACGCTGCACAACCTGTGTTTCCACTGCCAGGAATGAAAATGTAAGATTGGCCATTAAGTCTCCACCAAGCCCTGTGATGTGCCCACAGGCCCCATGATGCGCTCACGGCACACCAGCAACTAGTTATCAAGGCACTGTACCTGTGAACATCTCAGCACAGCACCAAAGTGTTTTCCAGCAACTAGTAAAATAGCCAAAGCATCATCACAACCCATCTGAGACTTAGTACGTTAGGATCCCAGGCTCCACTTCACCTTGGAAATTTCCAATTTATGGCTGATTTGACATACACTTTTGTTTTCAGTTGGCTGTTTCACCGAAGATGGAAGACGACTGACTGTGGATATTGTGGGGAGCAATGGTTTTCCCAAACTGTTTTAGTCATGGAACTCTTTCTTCAAATTGAAATCTCATGTGGAAGCCAAATACTTAAAACCTCAGGCCCACAGATTAGGCCCCTTCCTTTTTGATGCCTTAGGGTTTTGTCTTTAGCTCCCTCTTGGAATGAAAGTGATGAGCTCTGTCTTACTTTTTCTGCAAACAGTAAGACCTGCTAGACAAGAGAGAGAGGGTCCTCCACGCACATGCCATGGAAAAATGAGCTGCTGCTAACCCACTCCGGAGCCCCCTCACCTACTTTCCCCTGGCTGACTCCACACTGACTCTTGGAAATTTAAAGCTGTTCTTTTTCCTGATGAAATCAGGTAATTGTTCCAAAGTTCTAAAACAACAGGCAATGCAGCAGGTGTTGGGGTGGCAATTTGTACGATTTTGAGCACCATGTTTTGTACTTGACTTCTCTGCATTGCACAAGGGACTACACCTCGCTGCCTAGGCTTCCAGAAAAAGAGTGATAAGAACACTTTTTTGGCCAAGCGTAGTGGCTCACACCTGTAATCCTAGCAGTTTGGGAGGCCAAGGCAGGTGGATCGCTTGAGCCAGGAGCTCGAGACCAGTCTGGGCAACATAGCAAAACCCCATCTCTATAAAAATAAATAAATAAGTAATTAAATAAAGTTAAAAAATGCTTTACCATTCCCTAACTCTCCCCTTCTCCCCTCACTTCCCTTTAACGCTTTCATCGTGGTGGGGTGGGGACCCTGACCACCTCCATACTTCCCCTGGAGGCTCTCCCTCTCTTCACTGAAGTGTCAGTTCCTAACTCCTGAGGTCCCTCCCCATCCCCTGCAAATAGGATAGACTCCAGCAGTCTCCTGTGAACATCCTGGGGCCTCTTTCCAGCCTGGCATCTGCTGCTTTAGAAAGCGAGGGAGGGTGCATCCTGGTCTCAAAGTCTTTGGACAACTTGAGGGCAGGGATAGAGAGAAGAAGTGTCCCTTTCTGAATGCAGTTGTCTTTTTCTCAACCTTAACTCACCATCATGAGAATCCATCCCTTAAAACAACAATAACAGAATTCCTTGGCTGGTCATCAGAAGAGATTTATATTCCTCCTTTAACCTGGCTTTGACCTATCTGATATTGGGGGAAACGAGTAACCGTGGTTCATGGATGGTATTATGTCCAAATCTCTTCTCTATAATACTGACTAGGATTCTTCCTTGGTCAGTGATGCAGTTTGGCTGTATCTCCACTCAAATCTCAACTTGAATTTTATCTCCCAGAATTCCCACGTGTTGAGGGAGGGACCCAGGGGAGGTAATTGAATCATGGAGGCTTGTCTTTCCTGTGTTATTCTCCTAATAGTGAATAAATTTCACGAGATCTGATGGGTTTATCAAGGGTTTCTGGTTTTGCTTCTCCCTAATTTTTCTCTTGTCACTGCCAAGTAAGAAGTACCTTTTGCCTCCTGCCATAATTCTGAGGCCTCCCCAGCCATGTGGAACTGTAAGTCCAATTAAATCTCTTTTTCTTCCCAGTTTTGGGTATGTCTTTATCAGCAGCATGAAAACGGACTAACACAGTGAATTGGTACCAGTAGAGTGGGGCATTGCTGAAAAGATACCCGAAAATATGGGGGCACTGCTGAAAAGATACCCAAAAATGTGGAAGCGACTTTGGAACTAGGTAACAGGCAGAGACTGGAACAGTTTGGAAGGCTCAGAAGAAGACAGACCTACCCTTAATCTGGTGGGCACAATCTAATCAGCTGCTAGTTAATATAAAGCAGGCAAAAAAATGTGAAAAGGTGAGATGGGCCTAGCCTCCCAGACTACATCTTTCTCCCGTGCTGATTGCCTCCTGCCCTCCAACATCGGACTCCAAGTTCTTCAGTTTTGAGACTCGGGCTGGCTCTCCTTGCTCCTCAAGCTTGCAGACAGCCTATTGTGGGACCTTGTGATCGTGTAAGTTAATAATAAACTCATATATATATATATATATATTTTTTTTCTGTTAGTTCTGTCCCTGTAGGGAACCCTAATACAATCAGAGACCATGAAAGGGGAGGGATTTATTTTGTTTGTCGGTTTTGTTTTAGCTAACTGAGGACTAGAGCTGGTCTCATTAAAATGGTGGGTGGGTGGTGGAATTCCCTGCCCTCTGAGCCCTCCACTCAACTCCTGGTAAACCCCCTGAATAGGGTTGCTACATTTTGCAATTAAAAATACAGGACGTCCAGTTAAATTGGAATTTTAGATAAACAATGAATAATATTTTAGTATACAGTAATTATGTCCCAAATACTGCATGAGACACCCCTACCCCTGAGATACCCCTGGGAACACCAGGACTCCACAAAGCACTAATTCAACCCACTCTTGCAGGCAATGTTGGTATCAATGAAGTAGGGGCTCAGGGTAGCTGACGTCCAAGGTTCCTTCATCTCAAGGATTCGGTGATGCCTTATGTACCAATGCACTGAGAGAGGACACAGAACATGGGTCAAGTCATGGTCCCTTCTGGAAACGGGCCCACTCCTTCTCAAACCTCAGCTCCTGACTAAACCCCTGACTGTGGCTCTGAGTGTGGTATTGTCTACTTTGGCTCAGGAGCCTCAAATCCTGACCCTTGCTCCTTCTTCATCCCCAACACGACCTCCTGTCAGCACTTCCAGATGACCACCAATACTTGATAGTGGGCTCTGCCTCCAGCATCTCCATTACCTGCCCTCCAGTCTGGGGGCCCTCCCTAGTTTTCAAGAGCCACCACCTGGCACCTCCAGTGAGTAGTGTATAGCCAGGGCTTTGTCAGGACATCAGGCTCCCCTCAGAGCAACACAGACCAACCCTGCCTTGCAACAGGAAGGCCTCTGGCTCCCAGAATTAAAGTCCGTGTCAGGAAAGTAAATGAGGGTTTCCCTTCCTGAAAACAATCAGCCAAGATCACCACATGAGAGAGAGAACAGTTTAGTTTGGCCAAAGTCAGGTCTAACAGAGAGTGTATGTGATAAGCATCTCCTGGCTCAGTGAGGGATACAGGCCAAGGGGGAAGGAGGAGCCGGGCAGGGAACTCATGTAACCAGAAGACAACGAATGAGAGGAAATACGGCCTGAAACACGGGAATGTTTTCTAGCTTGGTTCACCGGATGTGCTGAAGCAGGCTTGCAGTTAAAAAGATAAAGATGCTGACAAGAATGCTAGAGTCATCCTCCGACCTCATCTTTCTCTCAAACCTAAACATACAAAAACCAAGAAAAGAAATAGAAACATCAAAATTAACCTCTCCATTTCTGCCTCCTCTTAAAATACAAAAAGATCTTATTAGCACCAGGCACACAGCATGGACCTAGATTAAGCAACAATCTAATCACAGAGTAAATGGACAAATAAATGAAGGTAGCTGCCCTGTTAGAACTCCTTCTACACTGAGAACCAGAATATCTGAGTTCAAATCCCAGCTCAGCTTCTATTGATGCTATGCCCTGGAGCCAGCATTTGATTTCCCCAAAGCCTCACGTTCTTTATCTAAAAAACGGTGTTCACAACTGTATCAACTTCACCAGACAGCAGTAAGGACAGAATGACATGATGTAGCAGAAAGGGCAGTTAAACTCTAAAGCTATTTCCAAGTGTTAAATATCACAAAATTCAACCTCTACCTTGAAGCAGCCTGCAATCTGGATCTGTGCTGTCCACTGTGGGAGCCACTAGCCACGTGTGGCCATTGAGCCCTTGAAATATGGCTGATGCAAATTGACACACACTGTAAGCATAAAACGCACACTAGGGAGCGTGTGTATTTTAACATTAAAAAACATAAAACTATATTGTTAATATGTTTTATATGGAACACATGGTGAAATGATAATATTTTGATATATTGGGTCAAATAAAATACACTATTAAAATGTCTCCTGTTTCTTTTTACTTTTTTTAGTGTGGCTACTAGAAAATTTAAAATTGCATATGTGGCTCGTATTGTATTGCTATCAGACAGTGTTGGTCTAGATGGACCACAAGACATGGGCACACATGAAGTCAACAATAATACAGCAACCAAACAATAAGACGTCGAGAAGCACAGATCAAGAGAAGTTCTCAACACTTTATCAGTGCTCAATGATTGGTTGACGATGGCAGTAATTTATTGGCACACAAATGCTGGCCAATCGGTGTGCCTTGAAATGCAAACTGATTGTGTGTGTGTCTTTCAGTCTCCACAGGTCCGAAGAGCAAACAGACATTTTGAACTTAAGCAGGCTTCAGGATCATCCAATCTGACATCTCATTTTTTTTTAAATGAGTAACCTCAGGTCCAGAGAGGGCTGGGACTTAACCAAGACCACAGAGCCCATGAATGACCCAGAGTATTTTCCATTAGACCACAGTGGGGTTCATAGAGCTTTTCAAAGCTTTTTTATGAAGATTGCCAAAATAATATCTCATAATTCTGAGACATAACAACCATATCCATATTTGGCAGGTGAGAAAACTGAGGCCCTCCATGAGTAACCACATACAATTAGTTGCCTTTTTGAAGCCAGAGCCTTAACCCTTCGCCCCATGCTCTGCCTCCCACCCCAGGCTTCCTCTCCAGATCCAAAGGATGGTCCAATAACACATAGCATCCCCCTTCCCTGGTAGCCCCACCTCCTCTTGCTCAGTACACGCCTCTGAGCATTCTTCAGCCTAATTAAATAATGGAACCACACTGATCCTTCCCTCCAAGCTCTGGGGGCACTGTTTCCTCTCCACCCCGGTTCTGCTTGGGAATGTTGACTTTGGAAAACGGCACTAAAAAAACTCCGGCTGCAATTTCCAAATCAGAAACAGCCTCTAAATCCTTATTCAGCAAAGGGTCGGAGACATTGGCAGGGCTGAGTCCATTTAGGCCATGGAAGCCTAGAACCTCTTCTCCCTACAAAGCCTCCAGAGACAAAAGAGTTATCAAAAGTCAGCTCAAATCTGGAAATAGGAACCCACTGGGTGTCCCAGGATTTAGAAATGAATCAAATGAAAGTCTCACCTCCTAGTCATTCCTAGTCCAATAGAGACTTCCACAAGCAGTTGATGGGAACATGAAACAGAAGGACATAGGCATCATACTACGGGGGCCCAGAATAAGGAGTCTCAAATCCAGATGGGCTTCCTGGAGGAGTGGGGGTCTGTGCAAGGTCTTAGAGGATAGGAAGGACATCATAGGCAGAGAAAGGAGGGATAGACCCTCCAGGCAGAGAGAACAGAGATCCAAGGAAACCTCAGTGTTTGTGGACACGTGACACTGGCTTAGCTGGTCCTTTCTGGTGCTCTCCAAGGTCTCTCTGGGCCAAGTTTTTCAGCAGCAACATTAATTACTATTACTTTTTTTTTTTTTTTGAGACAGAGTCTCGCTCCATCACCCAGACTGGAGTGCAGTGGCTCACTACAACCTCTGCCTCCCGGGTTCAAGCAATTCTCCTGTCTCAGCCTCTCGATTAGCTGGGACTACAAGCACCTGCCACCACGCCCGGCTAATTTTTGTATTTTTAGTAGAGATGGGGTTTTACCTTGTTGGTCAGACTGGTCTAGAACTCCTGACCTCAGGTGATCCTCCCGCCTCAGCCTCCCAAAGTGCTGGGATTACAGGTGTGAGCCACCGCGCCCGGCCTACTATTACTATTAGTTACTCCTCACCTCTCTGTGAGGCTTCTTTCCCATGCCCAATCTCATTGGATCCTCACAGGCACCCTGGGAGATAGGCAGGGCAAATGTCATTCTCTGGCTCAGGAAAAAGAAACTGAGGCAGGCTAGTGCCCTGACTGGCATCACACAGCAATATTAAGGGGCAGAGCCCAGGCATCCCCAAGGGTTTCAGGCCCTTCCGCCTCCGCCCTTTCCCTTCCATACAGTCCAGCAGCTGTGAATTGCAAGACTCCACGGCTTTCCCTCTCCTCTCTTGTCTTAATGGGAACTCAGTCACTGCCAAGCGCTGCCTATGGGGCATTTGCACGTGTGGCTTTTCCCTATGGCTGTTTTCTCAAAGTCTCTAGCTTATCTCTCGAGGTGCTCCTTTTAACTCTCACAACTCCTAGAACAGTGCTGGGCACACGGTAGGTATCAGTGGGCTTGTGGGTTCATTGATGGTAGACCCAGTGCAGAAGGAGTGTCACCAGGGAAAGGATAGGCTAGAAAAGGATTTTGGATATGATCGTCGCTACCTCAATTCATAGACACTTGCTTTGGAGGTCTTTAAGAGATAAGACTAGCTCCTGTCATCTCCTCACTTATGCCCTTAACCTGCCTACAAACATCTTCCTACTGTCTATCCACATCTGTTATTCCACTCAACCCACTTGCCTCCCAGATATTTTTCTTTTTCTTTTTCTTTTTTTTTTTTTTCTGAGACAGAGTCTCACTCTGTTGCCCAGGCTGGAATGCAGTGGCATGATCTTGGCTCACTGCAGCCTCTGCCTCCTTGGTTCAAGCAATTCTCCGGCCTCAGCCTCCTGAGTAGCTGGGATTACAGGCGCTGGCCACCATGCCTGGCTATGTTTTGTATTTTAAGTAGAGACGGGGTTTCACCGTGTTGGCCAGGCTGGTCTCGAACTCATGACCTCAAGTGATCCGCCTGCCTTGGCCTCCCAAAGTGCTGGGATCACAGGTGTGAGCCACCATGCTGACCCCAGATATTTTGACTTTTGGGCTGGTGCAAAAACACCAGTCCATTTATCATCTATATCTTGGGCACTGGATCACAAATGTGTGTGTATGGAAGCTGTGGGTGTATTGTGACAGGGATTTGCACTGTCCACTAAGGCACAGGTGACTACTGAGCACTTGGATCATGGTAGTCTGAACTGAGATGTGAGGTAAGGGTAAAACACACACTGGATTTCAAAGACTTAGTTCAGAGAAAACAAAAAGAATGTAAAATAGCTGGTTAAAATTGAATGCATGTTGAAATGATAATGTTTTAGATATACTGTGTTAAATAAAACATATTATTAAAATTAATTGCACCTGTTTCTTTTTACTTTTGTTAATGTGGCTACTAGAAAACATGAAGACACACATGTGGCTCACATTATATTTCTATTAGACAGTGCTGACCTATAGCGGGGTCTAACCTGGAAAGCAGATAGACTCGGTGACAATCCATTCAAGTGGGCCTGGAGTAGCAGGGGTGGTGTCTCCCTCTAAGCATTAGTCTCATGTGTCTTTCTCCATTGTCTCCACATTTGTTCCCTTAGTCTGTCCAACCCAACAATGAGCTATTTCTATCTCTCCTCTGCCAAGCAATCCAAACCCACTCATTTCAGAATGCAACTCAAGGGCACCCTTCCCCACACCTTCCTGTCCATGCATGCCCCTGAGTCTCTTTTCTGCTCACTGCTTATTTTGCTCAATTTCTGCCTTATTAGCCACAGCACAAAGCACCTGCCATAGGTCCCTCAAAAGTGACATGAATGAGTGGGTTGCAAAAAAGTGGGCAAATAAATGAGTAAAAAGTGTATAATGCAGATACAACACCCCACCCCAGAGAGAGAGAGAGGGAGACAGAGAGAGAGAGAGACAGAGACAGAGAGAGACAGAGAGAGACAGAGAGAGTCCTGTTTGCCTATTCTTTTTCATATATACATGTCTTGTGTGTTTAACCAGCTATAAGACTTCTGCCTTACTACTTCAGTTAAGCCCTGGCCACACGGTTTTTATGTCAAATACACAATACATTCTTGCAGGCTGATTAATTCCCTTTTTTTTCAATGTCAAGCCAGAGTCTCACCTTCTTCATAAAGTCTTTGATATCTCATTCCACACAGCTCTTCCTCCTGACTCCCATGGCCGGCAAATCCTAGGCTGTGCAACAAGTATGTCTTGGGTTTTCTTTTTAGTTGCTTCATGGGTGCGAATCCTGCACTTCCTTTGACCCTGCCCCCACCCACATCCCTCGTGGACTGTAAACTTCTTTGAGGCCTGAAACTATCTTCACTTCAAGCTGTAGCACAGAGCATAGCACACAGTCATTGTTCACTAAAGCCCTGCTGGTTGGTTGGTTGGAGGACGGAGGGATCTACCCATAAGTGTCCTCAAAAGAGATGTTTTGGGGAAGTTTGGTGGCTGGATTTCTGACTCCTTCTTTCCACCTTCAACATTCAACTACGTCTCGTTAAACATAAAAATCAGCCAAATAAAAATAACTTCAAAGGGTGGCCCACTGGGGCTCCATGCACTGCCTGGCAATGGATTTCTCCCCAAGAATGAATCAATTGGTCTGCACAGTGAGGCCCTTCAGTCTGGGGCTTCAGAAAGGAGGCTCTGGCCAGGAATTTTAGCAGAAGCAGGCACTGATTTAGACCTCCCTAATATATATCAGCTCTTACACTAACAAGAATGGCTGTGAGAGCAGCTGTGAGAGGGCCCAGCAAGGGGTGGGAAGCCAGGCGGGTCTCAGGTGGTGCACTCCCAAACTCAGGCAAAACAAGAACAAAGAGGTTAGGAAACTTCAGAACAATCACAACACCTCTCGCTCTGCCTACACAGAGCTCCACTAGGAAGAGCCCATAAGTGCCAAAGGTTTGGTCCTTCTTGTCCACCAAGCCATCAAGCCAAAGCATAACCTCAGAGGACTCTACCTCCTGGGCCCTGCCCTCTGGTTTCCCAGAGGAGCCTCCTAGAGCTGGAGAGCCTCAGTGGCAGTCAACACCAAGAACACTGGGTGTGGGCTGCTTGGAAGGGGAGGAAGGACTTTTTCTTTTGCAGTTGTGTCTGGTTTATTCACCCTCTTTACCACAAGATCATCCTGTTGAACATTCTTGAGGGGGAAACAAGAGACCACCTTGATATTTTGACTCTCTTGAATTTCCATGGGGCTATGGGTATCTTGCCCATAGCATCACAGCCCCAGGCATAGACAAAAATGTGTATTTCATATATACAAATCCTAGGTGAGAGATCTAGGATTTGACCCACAGGTGCTCCCTGGACCTTCAGTGACCATTGTTGGAAACTGTCAGTGAAGCTGGCCACAGCCCTAAAATCAAGCCTAGGATCCTCTGACCTTCCTTGAGGGAGCATTAGGTCCCCTGCCCCTGGTCGCAGATCCTACAAAATCTGGCCTGGACCCCAAGGACCCTGCAGAGTAGTTCTTATTCCAAGCTAAACACCCCTTGTCTCTAGGACACCTCTGTCTTCGCCCAAGTAATCTCTTCCAGTCAGAACGTAAACAACCAGTTTGTTTCACCAAATGTCACTGGGATACACCTCAGCAGCTGTCTCTAAGAGTTCTCCGTAGTACAGCCTCTGAAGTGATTTTTGAGGGCTCATCCCTGACACATTTTTCATTTTACCCAGGCCCTTAGAAGACTGCACAACATAAGTACCCACCTCCCCACCAGTGTGGAAACCCAAAGACTGTGGCAGCCTCCAGACTTTGCCAGCATGTAGAGGTGGTGCTCTGGCTGTCCTAGCAGCCACCATAGCAGCCAGGCACCTGCAACTGACACATTCTGCCTGATAGTCCACTCACCATTCTCACTCCCCTCCCCTCCACGCCGTCAGGGATCTGAGTCCTTTGAGATTCCCCAGGAAGGCCAAGGTCCCAAAGCTGCTGGGACATTGGGATCATTAGCCTTTCCTAGAGGCCATCTCTCTTCACTGTTGCCAGGGTCTTAGAAAGCCCTGGTGTGTGAGAGAGGGTCCTGCACTCAGAAAAAGGTACCTGGGGCTTTCACCTTGACCTGAGCCTCATTCCCAGGAGATAAGCAGAGGAAAGGGAGAGAATGAGCATCTCCCAAGCTCTAGGCACCCTGCTTGGTGACTACACCTGTTACTCACTTGGCAGCACACAAGAGCTATGTGTCCTCTCTGTAAAGCCCTTGCTTCCAGATGCCCCATTGGCTTTCTGGCAATGTCTGTGGGTGTGCTGTGTACACAGTGTGTAAGCTGTAGTGGAAGAGGCAGGTTGGAGCTTACAGCCTCCATTCAAAGGGCTGCCCTCTTTCCCAGTTTGGCAAGACTCCAAATGGACTTCTGAATGGTTTCTGGGGCAACTAAGGTTGAGGAATTATTCATGTACCCTGAAAACTTGATTGGCATGGAAAGTTTCTGACTTCACTTGACCTTGCTCAGGCCTTTGCTCAGTGTGCAGGCGCAGTGGAGCTTCAGAGTTTCTTACCAAGAGCTCTGTGCTTTAGTTCCTCTTGGGGCTAAAGTGAGGCTTAGATCCCGGGAATGGCACATGACTGGTGGGTACATGCATCTGCTATGAACATCATCTGCCACATACAAAAGCTGAGCATCATTAGGCTTGACTGCACATCATGCTTTAGAGCAGGAGTGTGTCTGCATGTCTTGTATCCACCACCCTTTATAGGGCCAGGGATACTGTAAGTGCTCACGAAGGACCTGCTGATTGATAATATATCAGCTTCTAAATGAATTTAGAGGTACAAGGGCACCCACACACAGCCTCTGTTGGCCATGAGATGTGCTGCACTGGGGCCCCCAGATGCTCATGGGGGCCAAGCCAACAGGCAGCGTGGGCAACAAGGCCTCCCACGTAGGTGTCAGGAGATCAAGAATGAGGGCTGTCAGGAGGTCGGATGCAGGCATCCAGCACAATCTGGAAGGCTGCTGAGCCCCGGAGCAGATCCAGGCAGCTATGGATCCAGCATCAGAAAGGCCTGTCTGACAAAACAGGCATGTAAACTCACCCAAGAGTGCTGCTGTGATCCCAGGGAGTGCTACATACGGAGTCCGAGGCTCCAGATGAATCAGGTCCTCCATGAGGGGAGCAGGGCAGAGACTGAAGCTCAGCAGATCATCCAGGCCCAAGTCCTGAGCAGAACCTCAGAAGAGATGGCCTGATGCCGAAGGGCTCGTCCAGAGCCTCTGACCTGCGGCAGCTGAGTCCAAGCATCCAGGCAGAGCTGAGCTCAAGGCATTGCTCATGGCCACAACAGGAAGGTGACAGGGTCATGGTGTCAGGGCCTCAGCTTAACACTGCAACAGCCAAGTAGAAGCCACAGAAAAACGTCTAACTCTAAGGAAGGCAAAGAAACTAAATGCAACACACGATGTGCCTTCATCAATAACCCCGAGAAAGACAAGCCCAGGCCAGCCATCGCACTAACAGCCTTATTTCCAGTGCATGCAAAAGCCCTACGTGCCCACAGCCTGATCCTCTTCAAGCTCCTGGTTTCCTGAATGCCCAGACCACTTCAGTCCACGCTATTTGCCTGTGTATGCTCACCTACTTCAAGCATTAGAAGGCGTGTGTTTATGTTCTCTATTGTCCTCATAGGCATTTCTATTGAAGTTACATTTTTCTAAAATTTTATTGCTGGTGAAAGAAATGCATAAATGTGCAGAGTGGAATTACTGATACATTCAGGATATACGAGGGCCATTAAAGGCACTGCTAGGATTTGATGACAGCTGCCAAGAATCTTTTCTATAATCGTAAATGAGATAAGCACGAAGCAATGAAGACAACATAAAAAAACCTGGCACCAGCCAGGGGCAGGTGTTTCCCCTGCTGCAGTTAATGACCCTGTGGGAGCCCTCTGCAGGCTGGAAACACGTGCAGGCGTCCCCAAGGCCCAGGGTTCAGGGGGCTGGGGAGCCGAGGGGTAGCTCACTCATTCTCCACACCCATTCTTACCTACACACATTTTCCAGGCTGACACCCTGGCATGGAAAGCATCCCCTCCTGTGCTTTCATCTCCCAGAATCCCTGCCAGCCTTCCCAGCTTCAGCGGGAGCCCTCCTGCTCCCAGACGACTGACTTAACTTCTCCACTCCAAGTCTGCACTTGGCTCACCTTGCCTCCGGCTGCGCTCACAAGTCCCGGTGGGTCTTGAGTGCTTGGATAGCTGGGGCATTCCCTGGCCCTGAGGCGGGGCGTACTCTGCTCATTCAGGAAAATATTTTACTGGACTCTTATGAGCTGCACATGGGAGATCACTCAGTAAGCAAGACAGGCCAGGCTCTTGCAGGTTCCTACTACCTCTACTGTGGTCTATCTTCCAACTGCCCGTCCTTTCCTTCCAAAAGTATTCGATTTCGAAACCTTCAAGCAAATTCTTATTGACACACCCTGCTCTGTTATTCTCTCAGTGGAGACGCTCAAGGGAGCAGCCTGGGGCTAAGACATCTTCGTCTTCCTCTCCAGACAGCTTGCAGCTCTGCAGAGGGAACTCTAGCTTCATGGCGCTCATGAACATGCGGATCAATCCAAGAGTCAGGGGAAATGACACCCCAAGTTATAAGCCTCTTGTTTTACTGTGGATTCATGAGCTGGAGTTTTCCCCCAAGCTCCGAAATAAACACGGTGGAGATCCACAGGCACCAGTATTTGGGAGGGAGGGGCTTAATGTGGAAGTCCTTGGGCAACCTAGTACCCAGGGGCATTCTGGGAAATCAGTGGGAGGCAGGAAAACCTCCCTGGGGTTTCCATCTGCTAATGTTACCTGCACTCACCCCAGGATTGCTCTCCTGCCGTCATCTCTCAGCCCTTCCCACCTGCCCAGATGATTCCTGGTTCACCTCAACCCAACACAACCCTACCTACACCACTCATTTGCTGCCTTCTCTCTAAAAGCTGTAGCCTCTCTACGCCTCCGTTTCCTCAACTCTGAAATGGAGATAACAGCAGTGCTTGCTTTTGGACAGTTGTGAGGATTAAATGATCTGAACTAGTCCATGTGAAGCTTCTGGATCAGTGACTGACACACAGCAAGTGCCCATTGGATGTCAGCTGTTGCAGTTGGTATTATTATCAGCATCGTTATACCCCTGCCTGCAAGAGCTCAGGGTTTTCTGTGGTCAGTTACCTTTTATGTGCAATCTAGGGTCCTTGTGGGCCCGTGGGGAGGAAGAGGGAGCTGGGACCACACAGGGGCCTATGTATTGGTACCACTGCCACTGGCTCCTTTACATGAGCACACATTGTGTGCCAGGGATGTCATCTACACAGGATTTCTCAAACTTTAGTGCATCTAAGAACCTGCTGGAGACCTGGCAAAAGCACAGAACACTGGGCCACACCCTCAGACTTTCTGATTCAATCTGCGCTTCTCCCAGGTTCCCAGGCAATACTGCTGCTGGTGGTCCAGAGACCACACTTTGCAAACCACTGCTATAGGATGATGCAGGCATGAACTCTTCCACTTTGTCACAGCTGTATCCTCAGCACCCAGCACAGTACCTGGCACAAAAATGTATCCTCAGCACCCAGCACAGTACCTGGCACAGAGTAGGGCTTTAATAACCACTTGATGATGATTTGTGTGTGCCTCGCTTATTCTGTGATCGTCCACCACGCTGCCTCCTGGCTCCAGGCAGTCACACCCTAGTTTGAAAGGCATGCCATCTGACCTACCCCAGCCCCTGGGTGAAAGCACCCCATCCCTGAACCACCTTAACATGCATCCAGCAGAGCTAGAGGGCAGTCCACACCTGGCCTGAGTGATGCTTCCAACCTTGCCATGCCCAGCCCAGGCTCTGCACAGCTGCCTGTCACAATTAACCACTGACATTTCCAACATTATTATTGACCCCAGGACAGGAAGAAGCCAGAGGTAAAAAACAAGTGGAGAGGTTGGGCATGAAAGAGCCATCTGACCCCAGAGATAGCCGCTTTTTGCCTTTCAACTACCCACAAACTCTTTCAGCTTCTTGGTTTTTATTCCTCTTCTTCCTTCCTTCCTCTCTCCCTCCCTCCTTCTCTTTCTTCCTTCCTTCCTCTTTTTCTTTCTTTCTTTCTCTCTTTTCTTTTTCTTTCTTTCTTTCTTTCTTTTTCTTTATTTCTTTCCTTTCTTTCTCTCTCTCTCCCTCTTTGTTTTTTTCTTTCTTTTCTTCTTCCTCTTTTCTTCTATCTTTTTGCTTGGTTTCCAGGGTTTTGTTTTTATCTTCTAAAATGACTTAACCATGACAGGGCACCTTCCCAAAACCAGCGATAAGCTTCAGGAGTCCTGAGTGAAGGGTATATAGAACTCTCTTCACTAGCATATTATTCTAACATAAAGTTTAAAAAATATTTGGTAGAACTTCCTTGGTGCTGGCTGCCTTATCTGCCTAAATCAGACTCTTCTTTTCTCTCCCCACTTTCTTTCCCGAGAAAAGAAGATGTGACATAATTCTTTGCTGCAGAAGCAGCATTTCTCCAGGGGACTTGCTCCAACAAGGAGAGTGGTGTAGACCCCCCTGCCCTGCCCCAAAGAAAGAGCACCTCACAAAAATGAGATGAGTCTGTAAGGGGTGCTGTGGGTGGAAGTCCACAGGGGCCTAATATTTGGGGTGCAGGATGGAGCCACGTTTCAAAGGGAGATTGGGAGTCTTCTTCCCAGGGCAGGGTGCAATGGAGGCTGCACGCTGGTTCCGCACTCCTTTGGAGCTACGTCCTCCTAGGGTGTGCTGGGCCTTTAACTCAAGCAGAGAGGAACCCATGTAGCTGGGTATGTTTGACAAAACTAAGAAATGAACACTGGTACATTACAATGAATTAAAGTCTGTATTTTATTTGGATGTGCCAGTTTTTCTACGAAGGTCATTTTTTCTGTTTCAGGATCAGCTTGGCAAATGGATGGTTTTAGTAATTCAGCAAGTTTGTCTAGAGTTCTTTGGGTGCTTCAAATCACCATTAAGGAATCATGCCTTTAAAAAGCAAACACTTTCTGATCGTAAGAAGTCTCGAACATACCACACTTCTGGGATGGCTGATGCCATGAATGTACCATCAAGCAAGAGGATTCCATTTTCTGTCATTTATGGAAATGTAAAGATCACAAGCAGCTATATTCGTGACACAGCATGCCAAGAGTCTATGACCTGTAAGGGAGGCTGGCAGACAGCCGGCACAGTGGGTGGAGGCGCAGCCCAGACAGACTCTTGTGTTCCCAGGCACACATGGCATTGCTGTGCACCAGAGCACTTGAGGACCTATGTCGTCATCCTGGCAGTGTCCCTTTCCAAATAAGGGACATAGAACCTTAGTGCCCCTCTCTGCTCCTCAGTATCTTTGCCTGCACGATAAGGGGATGGGCTGGGGGGTCTCCAGGGTCCCACCTGCTAACTCTCTACTGCTTGCCATGCGGAATGGCCCAGAATCTGACAGACAGGGAGCAAGAACAGACAGAGTCTGGGCAACCCCAGGATGCCAGAAAGTGACTTCTTCAAACCTCATCTCCTGGGCCCCTACCAGGAGGTCTAGTATCGTAAGTCAGCTTTGGAGACAGGAAGCATGAGGACAATTCCACAGTTAGGAGTTTTAAAGACACCTAGCTCCCTATAGCCTGTATGACTTTCCTGCCTCCCTTTCCCCAAGCCCTTCCTCAGGTTATACCCAAGGCCACTAACAGCCACCACGGGTTGGCTTTTCTGTGGGCATGGGGAGGAAAAGTGGTTGGGGTAGGGGCATGTCTCAACACACAAGGCTGCCTGCTGTCTGCCTGTTAGGAGGATGTATCCCATTTGCCCGGCTCCCTCATATCCCTAGGCCTGGCAGAGAATGAAGCAGCAGCTTCCCCTGAGGGCTGAAGAGTTACATAGCAGAGCCCGGGGTGTGGCTGGGGCGAAACTATTGTGGGAGGCACCTCCAATGAACTTGTGCAGTGTCCCCTGTGTGTGAGTATGAGGCCCAAGGGGCAGGAACTACATAAAGGATGCATGGCCCAAAAGTCTACCACCAGAATGAACCAAGAGGACAGGACTGCACTGGGCTGAAAGCCCATTTGCGGTGGGATGCGTTAGTCCCTTCTCTCTTGATTCTGGGGCTGGGTTCCTGGGCCTCCGCAGGGAAAAGGCTCTTCTAGAGCAGTACATGGAGCGTCCTGGGAATGAGCAGAAGGTCATCCAAAGGTAAGCTTTGAAGGACAACACTATGAGAATTTGTGAGTTCTCATGTGTTTTTTTGTTGTTGTTGTTGTTCTTCTCTTAACCATAGTACATACAGCCCAACTGCCTGCTGCATTTCTCTGATTTTTGTTACCATAATTTAAAAGGTTTGGGGCTTCCTGGATATATAGGAAAAGCAAACAGTTTTTCTCTATATTCTCAACATTTCTGACACCAAATATGTGAGTGATTTCCCACACCAAGCACTTTTCCAATTCTCCGCAGACAACAAATGGGTGTCTCATAATTCCATTCAGCTCTAACACGATCTACTTGGAGTTAGTGAGGGATCCACAAGTTAAGGACTCACAAGATGCCCCACTTCAGATGCCACCTGCAAGCCCCAAGTTACCACCTGTACTTTTGACCCACGACTGGCTATAAACTGGGGTTCCCACAACCCCTTCTTCAAGCTTGGTAATTTCTTACAACAGCTCGCAGAACACAGGGGAACACATTTACCAGTTTATTCCATCCTAGAGGATAGGTAGAGACACAGATGAGCTGCCAGAAGAGGAGATGCATAGGGCGAGGGCTGGAGGGTCTCCAGCACAGGAGCTTCTGTTCCAGTGGAGTTGGGGGGCACCACCCTCCTAGTTCACAGATGTGTTCACCTGCACAGAATCCCTCCATGCCCTGTGCTTTAGGGATTTTTATGGAGGCTTCATCACAAAGGCATAATCAATTGTTAATTTAATATCCAACTCCTCTCCCCTCCCTGCGGATGGGGGTGGGGGCTGAATGTTCCAAGCCTCTGATCATGCTGTGGTCTTTCTAGTGACCAACCCCCATCCAGGGGCCCACCAAGAGTCACCTCATTAGAACAAAAGATGTACCTATTATCCAGGAAATTCCAAGGGATTTAGGAGTTCTGTGTCAGGAACCAAGGTCAGAGACTAAATATTAGAACAAAAGATGCTCCTAGCACCACTATCACTTAGGAAATTACAAGGGTTTTAGGAGCTCGGTGCCAGGAACTAGGGGCAGAGACCAAAGCTTTATTCTTTATTACATTACACAGGGCCACACTGACTCCTGTGGTTAACAAGAACCACAGGTGTATATTTATCAGCTTGTGTGGAAATCTTCTGTGGGCTATTCCATTCTTCTTTTGCATTTCCCCACTAAACTTCCCACCATGCATTTGAATGAATGGTGCTCACCAATTTACTCCTATGGGTTCAAATGACAGCAGTGGAGAATGAGAGATTAAGTCCCAGGAAGAAGAGGTTGAAACTCAGAGCTGTTGGGCACCACCGCAGCACCATAGGCATCGGTTCTGTGGGTAAGATTTGGCAGGGCATGCTGAACTGAAGGCAGGACAATCAACTCAGTGACTCGACAGCGCTCTTTTAGATCAAGAAAAAGCATGTGTGTGTCTGTGTGTGTGTGTGTGTGTGGTGCGTGTGCACCTGTGGCCTGTCCCTGTGTGTTTTCTAATCCTTCCTCAAGGAAAATGAGAAAGAGAAGGAAAAAAAAAAAAAAAAAAAAAAAAAAAAACCTCCAATGTTCTCTTAAGCTTGAGAGTGGCCAACTGCATTCCTCAACTGCAAGTGTATGAAATGTTTCTGTTTGGGTGGTTTCCTTGAGGAGAAAAGAAGATACAGCTTCTCTCCATTTATTTATAGTGTTTCTGGGATTGTCCACAATCATGCGACCTTTGACATTAACCCACTCTTGTCCCTGACTCCCAGCAGGAAAAGCCTCAGCGTGAAATCACTGCTTTCAGACAACATGCTCCTGGGAGTCTGCACCCACACAGCATCAACTTTTGCATCAAACATCCCCAAAATGAGTAGAAAGAGTCCTGTAAGCTGGCAGTAGAGGCAGACAAAACCCAGGGCTGAAGGCAGCTGGGATCCCAGGAGTCCTTGGCCAAGACGGAACATGATTCACTAGGGACAGTTCTCAAAGGGTGCAAGTCCAGGCCCCACTCCCGTGGTTCCTTTTGATAGGATCCAAGGCATCTGCATTTTACAGAAGTATCTCAGTGATTCCAGTGTGTACCCAGCGTTACCATACACAACTGAACAGTAATAGGCAGCCTCATGACCCTCTCTAGTTAGAACCACTGGTTTTGACCCAGCAAGGCAAGTAGCTTCTATGCAGAAACGTATTTTTATAGGATGGATAAGGGTATGATGACCCTTTACCAGCAATGGGAATAGTGATTGTCATTTCTATCTAAGGGCATGGAGAGGGTGGTAAGGAGAGCTTGGGGGCGGGTATGTTCAGGCCACACCACCCAGGAACGGCTCAAAATGTGAACCTGTGGCATATCAACCAGTCAGCAGGGTTCTGCCCAGGATTGACGGGCCCAGAGAACCTGAGACTCTGAACTCTTTAGAGGAGAGCCAGATTTTCTTTTCTTTCTTTTTTTTCCCCCGCTAAGTACAAGCCTCAAAATATAACCTACCGAAATTTAGGAGGAATGATCAAGAAGACATACTGCTTATTATCAATAACCAGCTACACTCTGCGGCCAACTAGACAAATTGGTAGTTAAGAGTGTGGATGCTGGGCCAGGCGCGGTGGCTCACGCCTGGAATCCCAGCACTTTGGGAGGGTGAAGTGGGTGGATCATGAGGTCAGGAGATCGAGACCATCCTGGCTAACACGGTGAAACTCTGTCTTTACTAAAAATACAAAAAAAAAAAAAAAAATTAGACGGGCGTGGTGGCGGGCACCTGTAGTCCCAGCTACTCGGGAGGCTGAGGTGGGAGAATGGCATGAACCCGGGAGGCGGAACTTGCAGTGAGCCGAGATCACACCACTGCACTCCAACCTGGGTGACAGAGCGAGACTCCGTCTCAAAAAAAAAAAAAAAAAGAAAGAGTGTGGATGCTGGTGCCAGACTGCCTGGGTTCAAATCCCAGCACAACCACTTACTGTGTCATCTTGCATAAGTTAATCTCTCTCTCTGAGCCTCAGTTTACCTATGTATATAAAAGAGAAAAAAGTAGTACCTACCTCAGAAGGCTGTTGTGAAGAGTCAGTTAGATAATATGTGCAAAGTGCTTAGAACAGTGCCTGGCCCAGAGTGCTGAAAACAATGTTAATTATTGTTATTACTGGGGGCAAAGTTCTCAAAATTTCTGCCAGTCATTCTCAGGCATCAAGTCCTGAAAAGTCAGGATCTGAGGGGCTCTTCCAGGACCCCTGATGGCAGCAGCAAAATAAAGATGCTCCCTCTTCCAGCCCTTTGGAGGGCCTTAGAAAGAGATTAGGTTCAGAAGCTTCTGTATGGGGCTGGTTGAGAAAATTATGATACATCAAAATGATGCATTGTGATGTGGTTATGAAAAATAATGGTGAGCATATATGAATATACATGGGAGCTGTCACTCAGCTATCATGCTGAGTCAAATAAACAGGTACAGGAACAGGATAGTCTCATTTTGTTAAAAGTATATACGTGCAGCATGTAGGAATCATATTCCACATGCTTAGATCTGCAAAAAGCCACACATGTTGCTATTTTATTTAAACTGGCTCAAATCTGACTCGAAGTTTCACGCTGCTGGTCTGGTAGGAAATTCACTCTGAGGCATTGCCAGGGTTTCTTTCCCTACCCAACATCACTTGAGACTCCCACATGCTTCTGTGGTGTCCAGAAAACAGAGGCCACCTCTAGCCTCCCTCCCTTGTGGCTGCACTGACATTCTCATGGTTGAACCCACAGTCCTCTTGTGGATGCTCCAGGCTGTTTATCAGATGGGTGCTCAGGTGTTCATGGGCAGTCGCCTGGGGACAGTCATTCTCCACAAGTCTCCCTTTCCCCTCTTCAGATGCTGCCAGGACAGGTCCAGGTTGCCTGCAACTGGGGGCTCATCAGCCACCATTCCTGACCAGGGCTGCGGCACGGTCTTGTCCCCTCTCCCAGCCATCAAAGACATGTACATCTGACATAATGTGCAACTTTGGGAACCAGGATTTTCCTGAGAGACACCTCTTTCTTCTTCCTCTAATGAAGCTCCTCCAGGGGACCCATGCTTAAAATCCGGGGATGGAAGGAGCCACGGAGAACTTGCACCAACTAATAGCATGGGAAAAGGCTCGGCTGCATGTGCACATGTGTGCATGGGGTGACTCCAGCTGAGTGTCTGCTCAAATGTGGTTATCTCTGATAGAGCAGTGGAGAGGCTATTCATGAGTCTCCTCAGTTCATCCTTCCCAGAGCGCCATCAGTGCATCCTCCCCCGAGTATCCTCAGTCCATCCTCCCTTAGTCTTCTCAGTCCATCCTCTCCAAGTATCCTCAGTCCATCCTTCTGAATCCCCTCAGTCCATCTTCCATGAGTATCCTCAGTCCGTCCTCCTTGAGTCTTCTCAGCTCATCTTCTGTGAGTATCCTCAATCCATCCTTTCTGGAGTCCCCTCAGTCCATCCTCCACGAATATCCTCAGTCCATCCTCCCCCGAGTCCCCTCAGTCCATCCTCCATGAGTATCCTCAGTCCATCCTCCCCCGAGTCCCCTCAGTCCATCCTCCATGAGTATCCTCAGTCCATCCTCCTCCGAGTCACTTCAGTCCGTCCTCCACGAGTATCCTCAGTCCATCCTCCCCCGAGTCCCCTCTGTCCATCCTCCCCGGATATCCTCAGTCCAGCCTCCCCGAGTCTTCTCAGTCCATCCTTCCCGGGTATCCTCAGTCCACCCTCCCCGAGTCCCTCAGTCCATCCTCCCTGGGCATCCTCAGTCCACCCTCCCCGAGTCTTCTCAGTCCATCCTCCCTGAGTATCCTCAGTCCATCCTCCCCCGAGTCCCCTCAGTCCATCCTCCCTGGGTGTCCTCAGTCCAGCCTCCCCAAGTCTTCTCAGTCCATCCTCCCTGGGTATCCTTAGTCCAGCCTCCCCGAGTCTTCTTAGTCCATCCTCCCCAGGTATCCTCAGTCCACCCTCCCCGAGTCCCCTCAGTCCATCCTCCCTGGGCATCCTCAGTCCACCCTCCCCGAGTCTTCTCGGCCCATCCTCTCCGAGTATCCTCAATCCAACCTCCCCCGAGTTCCATCAGTCCATCCTCCCCGGGTATCCATCCTCCCCCCGAGTCCTCTCAGTCCATCCTCTGCGAGTATCCTCAATCCATCCTCCCCCGAGTTCCATCAGTCCATCCTCCCCGGGTATCCTCAGTCCATCCTCCCCGGGTATCCATCCTCCCCCCGAGTCCTCTCAGTCCATCCTCTTCGAGTATCTTCAGTCCATCCTCCTGGAGTATCCTCAGTCCATCCTCCCCCGAGTCCTCTCAGTTCCTCCCTGAGTCTTCTTAGTCCATCCTCCCTGAGTATCCTCAGTCCATCCTCCCTGAGTCTTCTCAATCCATCCTCTCTGAGTATCTTCAGTCCATCCTTCCGAGTTCCCTCAGTCCATCCTCCGCGAGTATCCTCCGTCCATCCTCCGCGAGTATCCTCAGTCCATCCTCCCTGAGTCTTCTCAGTCTATCCTCTGCAAGTATCCTCAGTCCATCCTTCCCCGAGTCCCCTCAGTCCATCCTCCCCCAAGTATCCTCAGTCCATCCTTCCCCGAGTCCCCTCAGTCCATCCTCCCCCAAGTATCCTCAGTCCATCCTCCCCCGAGTATCCTCAGTCCATCCTCCCCCAAGTATCCTCAGTCCATCCTTCCCCGAGTCCCCTCAGTCCATCCTCCCCCAAGTATCCTCAGTCCATCCTCCCCCAAGTATCCTCAGTCCATCCTCCCCCGAGTATCCTCAGTCCATCCTTCCCCGAGTCCCCTCAGTCCATCCTCCCCCAAGTATCCTCAGTCCGTCCTCTGTGAATATCCTCAGTCCATCCTCCCTGAGTCTTCTCAGCCCATCCTCTGCAAGTATCCTCAGTCTGTCCTCCCCTGAGTCCCCTCAGTCCATCCTCCCCCAAGTCTCCTTAGTCCATCTTCCTCCGAGTCCACTCAGTCCCTCCTCCCCAAATCTCCTCAGTCCATTTTATCTGAGTCCCCTCAGTCCATCCTCCCCTGTATCTCCCCAGTCCATCCTCCCCGAGTTCCCTCAGTCCATCCTCCCCAGCTGCCCTCAGCCCATTCTCCCTCGAGCCCCCTCAGTCCATTCTTCACCTGAACCTCCTCGGTCCTTTCTTCTTCAATGCCCCTCAGCTGATCCCTCTCTTTGTCCCCCTTGTACCTCCTGCCCTGAGATGCAGCAGTACCTCCAGATGTGTTTTTATGTGTCACCACCTCCTCCCCCTCACAATCCTTCATTGGGTGACAAAACAAAGAGGATAAGTAAGAGGATCTGAGCCTTGCTCAATCTGCCCTGCCCTTGGCGGGAGACCTGATTTATTTGTTTTGGTGAGCCGGCCAGCTGTGAGCTGTTTGTTTGGGGGCTATGGGATTAGGACTGTTTTCCTTACTAAGTTGGTGGAGTGGGTTGAGTGGAAGGATTCCAGGCTTAGAATGCCCAGGGCCTGGCCTTCGCTGTCACCTCTCACTGCTGCTTGGGGTCTTAGCTCCACTAAGAAATGTTGGGGATGCTGCTTTTCAGGGCAGGGCAGCTCTCCGGACACAGGTAACTAGGTATCCCCCCTGCCCCAGGGGCTAAAACACTCATAGCCTCTGGGGTTTTCCCAGGAGTGGTAGTCTTGGAAAACTCAGAGGAAACAGGAAGGAGAACAGCTCCTGTCTCAGCCTTGGGCTCCCAGTTTAGGCTGCTCCTCCCCCAGGCCTGTCAAAGGCCATTTTCCTCCACCTCCCAGCAGATTCTCAGCATCCCCAGGACATGCAGTAAGTAGGGTCCTCAAAGGTTCTTTGATCTCCAATCCATGGGAGTGCCAGGCCATAAATATTATGTTACTACCCCTGTCACCAGCCCTCCAGTGCGACAATGTCTATGCTTTTAATTCGGACTTAAATTAACAATGGTTACATTCTATTTAATGATTCCTCTGTCTGGGCTTTTCCTCTTAACTTGATTGAAAGTTCTTTTAGGATAGACACCATTTTCCCACAAGCAAAAACTTAGGTTGAAAATTAACCAGGTGCCCCAACACACTTGTTGAATGACTAGGCTGGCTGGATGGATGGACGAATGGACAGACGAATGAATGAACAGATGGCTGGCTGGATGGCAGACATCCTTCACTGAGGTCTTCTCATAGCAGAAATAGTTTTTCTCTGCAATAATCTAACAAATATTTACTTATTGCCAGCCACTGTTATACATCCTTGGGATTCATCACAGTGAACAAAAACAAAACAAAACAAAACAAAATCCCTCCTTTTTGGAACTAATATCCCATTAAGAGAAAACCGTAAACAAAAAACGTTTAAAATAAGTACACTACGGGCCGGGCACAGTGGCTCACGCCTGTAATCCCAGAACTTTGGGAGGCCGAGGCGGGTGGATCACCTGAGGTCAGGAGTTCGAGACCAGCCTGGCCAACATGGTGAAACCCCATCTCTACTTTAAAAAAAAAAAAATACAAAAATTAGCCGGGCATGGTGGCAGGCGCCTGTAATCCCAGCTACTCAGGAGGCTGAGGCAGAAGAATCACTTGAACCCAGGAGGCAGAGGTTGCAGTAAGCCGAGATCGTGCCATTGCACTCCAGCCTGGGGGGACAAGAGTGATACTTCGTCTCAAAAAAAAAAAAAAAAAGTACAGTGTGTAGACTGTCAGCAAGGGATAACTACTAAGGAAACAACATTAAATAGTAGAACAGGGTAAGAAGGGTTAGGATTTGGGAGGAGGCAGGTTGTAGCTTACAGAGGAGTCAGAGTGGATCTCACTGAGATGGTAACATGTGAGCAGATTGGAGGGAAGGGAGAGGGGATCATATGGCTATTTGGGGAAGGAGCACTCCAGGGAGTAAACAGGCAGTGCAAATTTTTTAAAGTGGAGCCTGCCTGGTGTGTTTGAGGAACTGACTGCAGTGAGGTTAGTAGGCAGGACCAGAGTAAACAAGCAGGGGAGAATAGAAGGGAATGAGTCCTGAGAGGTAGAGTTGGGATGGGCTGGCAGATCCCACAAGGCCTTTGGGAAATAGAAAGCCATGGAAGGGTTTTGAGAAGAGGAATAACATGATCTGATTTAAATTTTAAAAGCCTCTGTCTAATCTGCTGTTTTGAGAATAGATTGTAGAGGGACAAAGATGGAAGCAGTTAGGAGGGTACTGCAGTAATCCAGGTGAGAAAGGAGGGAGGTTCCAACCAGGATGGGAGCCAGGGAGGTGGGGAGCCCAAGCTATTGGAAGGATGGAGTTGCCAACAAGGGAGATGGAGATGGCTATGGATGAAGGAGGTTCACTAGGTAGGGGTGGGCACAGGGCAGATCAAGAGCTTAAGGTACCATCCAAGTAGGCATCCAAGTTGAGATTGAAGCCCAGATACTTCAATTTAAATTTGGTTGTCCGTGGTATTTAATACTCAAGGTCATGGGATTGAGTGAGATCACCAAAAGAATCAATATAAATAAAGAAGAGAAGAGGACTAAGGACTGAGTCCTGGGGAATATCAACCCTAAATGATCAAGGAGATGAGGAGGAACCAGCAAAGGAGACCAAGAAGGAGCAGCTTGTGAGACAGGAGGGAAACAAAGAGAGCCATGCTATTCTGGAAGTCAAGTGAAGAATACACATCCTGGAGGAAAAAGGATCAATAGAGTCAAGTGAAGCTGCTAGATCAACAAAGTTGAGGACTGAGACCTGACCCCCGGACCCCGCAATGTAAAGGTTGACAACAGCAGGCTGTGGAGTACCGGGGCAAAAGGCTGGTTAGAGTAAGAGGCCAGGCACGGTGGCTCACGCCTGTAATTCCAGCACTTAGGGGTCAAGATTATGCCATTGCACTCCAGCCTGGGCAACAAGAGCAAAACTCCATTTCAAAAATAAATAAATGAATAAACAAACAGCGGGTCTAGGAGAAAATGGGAGGAAACAAATGGCAAGAATGAGCACAAACAACTTTCTGGAGAAGTTTTGCAGCAAGTAAAAATCAAACAAAAAGTTGAAGGAGAAAACTTTCAAGAAAAGGTTCTTTTAAAATGGAAGAAGTAATCACATGCTCGTATGCTGGTGGGAACGATTCAGGAGAGAATGAACAATGAAGATGTGGGAGAGAAGCAGGCAATATTGTTGGAGCAATATCATTGAGTAGGTGAGAGGGTGAAATCCAGTGTGCAGGTGAAGAGGTTTGCTCTAGAGAGGAGCATGGAAAGTTCATCCCTGTTAGAGTCAAGGAAACAGAATATACAAGGTCAGATGCTGGCAGGTGGGGAGATGTGGTCTGAAGAGGGAAGAAGGTCATGTGCCAGGAGTAATATGGGGGGAAGGTGTTAGGGGTGTGAAGAGAGAAGGGATGGTGTAAAGGTGTCATCAAGGAGAGTGGATGGGCTCGGGACATAGTGCATGATGACCTAGCAGCGACTACTGACCTCCTTGAAAATTGTGGCCCTGAATTTAAAGGGAGATCAGTCACAGGGTTGTATTTTTTTTTCCATCAACAAGCATGGAGTAAATGGAGAGTTGGATCTAACCATGGTTATGGTTTTGCCAAAACAGTACAATGAAATGAGAGGGACAAGGACGTCAAAGGGATACACAAGGGAGTGATTATGGTAATTGACCATGGAATTGAAGTTGCGTTCTAGTAAGAAGGGTTTCCATTTTAGTAAGTGGGAACATGTGAGGTGTTTTACTTTGCCAAGAGTGAACTGTAGATGGAAAAAGTCTGAGACTTACTGCCTGAAGCCATCATTAACTCGGTGACTCCCTGATGATTTAATGGAGGTGACCTGCCTCCCAAACTTGCTCTCATAATTGGCTGGCCAAGACATATGATGTAGTAGAGAAGTAGAGAAGTCAGCGGTGGAACAGGGAGATTAGGAGCTGTCCTGTTTTACCAAAATTGCTGTTACACTGCCCGTGGAGCACCCCATTCGCCCAAAGACACAGTCCTCCCTGCCTCATCAGCAAGCCTGGTCTCACCAGGAGTAGCTCTAGCAGTCTCTGACTCAGCCAGGCCTTCAAGCTCCTCCAACCTTGGCTGAAGGAGCTCTGCCAGGCAGCTGCCTGTCCCTGTCCTCTGGCCTCCCTTCATATGGTTGGCTTTTTCCCACCCAGTCTGTTAGTCCTGGGATGGCAGCTCCCACTCAGTTCATAGCTTTGATTCCCACAGATTTCTGATTCTCTTCTTCTGGCTTATAGGACAAAGTCCTTGGCTGCTCTGCCCTAGTCAACCCTCTACTCTTCCCCATTACTAGCCCCCATCCAACATCCAAGCTGGGCCTCACCAGCCAGCCTCATTCCTACATATTCAGCCCTGGGATTGCTAACTCAGCCTTCCCCTACCACAGGCAGAGAGTAACTTCTAGGCCTGTGTCCAGAATCATGAGGACGATAATAATAACAGTAGTAACTACCACAATGTAACCACGGAGAAGAACCAGATCTACTTTGCTTCCTGCTACGCTCATGTTTCCAGAATGCAGCACAGAATCTTACACATTGTAGGTATTCAGAAATGTCTGAGGAATAAAGGAATAGATGAGTACCATCTATCAAGTGTTTACTAAGCCCCAGAAAGGCTACCTAAGTCTTGTTCACACATTACCTAATTTAACCCTCTAAACAAATTTTAGCAAGGGATAATACTGTCCTAATATTATGGGTGAGGAAATTGAGATGCTGAGGAATCATATAGCCAATAAATAACAGAAACAGATGTAAAACCCAGTTCTAAATGTCTTTTAAACCTACTACCCTATACAAATCTGGCCTGTGAGTCCCCACGGTCAGTCTGGCCCCACTAAGAACAGAACAAGAGATTACAAATCAGAGCCCCCTGGGCCACAGCCCTCACCAGTCAAGCTACATCTCATGATGTGTTACATAGAAATGGCAAGCCGCTGGCTCCCAGAAATGTTCTGGTTCCCCCTCAGCTCTGGGAAGCCAGGCTCCAATGCACGACTGCCCAATCCCCTCAGATAGCTCTGGACAGGGCGTACAAGCTGACCATCCAGAGCTTCGGCCAAGAACTCCAGAAATTCCTCCTGCTGGTGACCACCTTCAGCCCCTCCCCTCCACTGCTGGACCACTGTGCATTCCAGGCAGATGTCTCAGACATGAGGTGGGACCTCAGTGATTTGGCAGGCTGAGTACCTGAAACAGATGAAAAGACTACTAGTCGTCCCCAAACATTCATTCTCTCTAATAACAGAACTTCCAATTTTAGATGGGTAAGTTCTGGGAAATAGAATGACACCAGAAGTAATGTATACTTTTTCTAGATCAGTGGTCCTTAACCGGGGATGATTTTGCCTCCCAGGAGATACCTGACAATGTCTAGAGATATTTGTTATTGTCACCACTGGTACCTAGTGGATAGAGGCCAGAGATGCTGCTAAACACCGACAGTGCACAAAATAGCCCCCGACTAAAGAGAGTTATCTGGCACAAAATGCCAACAGTGTCAAGGCTGAGAAATTCAATTCCAGATCATACCCTTAAAAGGACTGCACACGACCTCCTCTGGTTTTTTCCTCCTCTCCTCCAGGCTACAAGTTGAGGAAAATTGGAGCAATCTCCTTGGACTTAGAAAATGGAAACTAGGTCAGGTGTGGTGGCTTACGCCTGTAATCCTAGCACTTTGGGAGGCAAAGGTGGGCGGACCACGAGGTCAGGAGATCAAGACCATCCTGGCCAACATAGTGAAACCCCGTCTCTACTGAAATACAAAAAATGAGCCAGGCGTGGTGGCATGCACCTGTAGTCCCAGCTACTTGGGAGGCTGAGGCAGGTGAATCCCTTGAACTCAGGAGGCAGAGGTTGCAGTGAGCTGAGATTGCACCACCTTACTCCAGTCTGGGTGACAAGAGCAAAACTGTCTCAAAAAAAAAAAAAAAAAAAAAAGAAAATGGAAACTACCTGCTTGGGGATGTCAGAACCACAATAACAGCCTTGGATGATCTACCTCTACTATTAGCATGAAAGAGAAATAATCTGCCTTGTATTTTGGGTTACTTTTATTATAGTAGCTTAGCCCATACCCTGATACAAGGGATTTTATGAGGCTAAATAGGATTTCAATTTAGCATAATTTAGTGTAATTCCTTTTTTTCTATCCTCTTTCTCTCTTAACCTTGCTTTTGATAACACCCTGTGGTGGGCAGAATAATGGCCCCCTAAAATGCCTCTGTCTTAATCTCTGGAACCTGTGAATATGTTAGGTTACATGGCAAGAGGGAATTAAGGTTACAGATGCAATTAAGGTTGCTAATCAGCTGATCTTAAACCAAGGAGGGTATCCCAATCACCCTGAATTGTCCACTGCAATCACAAACATCGTTATAAGTGAAAGGGGGAGGCAAGAGAGGCAGAGTCAAAGTGACACAGTGTGAGAAGGACTCAACTGGCCATTGCTGGTTTTGAAGATGAAAGGGAGCCACAAGCCAAAGAATGCAGGGAGCCTCTAGAAGCTGGAAAAGGCAAGAAAATGGCTTCTCCCCTGGAGCCTCCAGAAGGAACCAGCCCTGTGGTCACCTTGACTTTAGCCCAAAGAGACCCCTTTAGGACTTCTAACCTTCAGAACTGAAGGATAATCAAG
The DNA here is from genome assembly GCF_024542745.1 of Macaca thibetana thibetana. NCBI lineage: Eukaryota > Metazoa > Chordata > Mammalia > Primates > Cercopithecidae > Macaca > Macaca thibetana. The sequence continues at coordinate 61,815,442 of NC_065590.1, read as the reverse complement.
TTATATCATCTTAAGCACCAAGTAGTGTGCTGATTTGTTACAGCAGACAGAGAAAAAAAAATATTCATCGCCTTCTTTCTTTCTCCTTCCTCTTTCCTCTGTCCCTCTTTTCAATCTAACTTCTGGGAATCTATTCATTTTCTGTGAAAGTCTGAGCCACTGTGTAGGAGAGGCCAAGGCCCTAGTTGGCCTGTGTCTGGAGTCTCCTGGAAAGCCCTCACCAGCAGGATAAAATGTGCACCTGCACATGGAAACAGCAGCCATGCTAATCTGGAGCATGAGTTCAGTCCAGCAACTTATGAATTTGACTCTAATTTCTTTCATGATATGTTTTCAGAAACACACTTCATCAACATCCAAGAACCTGCAGTAAGGAGCCCGGGCTGCTCTTTATGAAACCCAAGTCATCACTACGTGGTCTGCTTTCCCAAAGGTGCTCTGCCCAAAACCAAAGGGACCAGTAGGCAACAGCCATGCTAAATGTAGGCGGAATTAGCCAGCCCTGTAATTCCAAAGTGTTTAGCTTTGGAGCACAAAAAGTTAAACACCTTCTTGCAACACATTGTAAACATGTCAGTGTGTTTAACATGTTAACCATGCTCTGTTCTCCTGCCCATGTGTTTAGAAAAGAAACAGGTTATGATGTTTAACTAGTGAATGGATGTATGCGCTCATAGCGGCTAACACTTTCTAAACACTTGTGGATGCTTAAAATTATGATGTGTTTAAGATTCGAACACATTTGCTTTTCTACACTCTTAATCCAATGAGTGCTGGCAGCATTTTTTTTTTCTAATTGCAAGGGTTTGTCCACCTTGCAAAGGCCAGTCTGCCATGATGAGTTCCAAGAGTTGTCAATTGCCCTTTTTTAAAAATTAGCATTTTCTTTGATACACGAATCCCCTTCTCAAGGAAAGGATTAACTAAGAGAGTGTAAATAATAGTCATTGTTTAGAGGATGTTGAGAGTCCTATTCTGTTAGAGAATCTAAAGGGTTTTACTGGCATCAGCTGTGAGGCTTTACTAATTTCACCATATGGTTCAGAAAATGAAAACGAAAGAGACTCCAAATCCTACAAAGGTCACGCAGAAGTGTATGGAGGAACAGGGGATAATACCAGGCCTCCAGGTGCTGCGCAGGCCTCTGCTTACTTGTCCACTCTACCCAGTCTTCTCAAACCAGTAGCCGGAAAAGGCATTAAACACTGCCTCTCCCTTCCAAGCGTGGGCTCACCAATAGCAGTCATCCAGAGGATTGTTTGGGGGTGGTTGTCCATCCAGTCTCCTCTGTCCTGCTGTAACTTTTCTACCCTACACTTCCACACTCTTTCGCCTGATGACACCGAATCTTCCCTCCGATCTCCTTTATCTACTCTGTGTCTGCCTACTTCTCCATGCCCTCTTCCGACCACAGCCCCTCCTATAAGTGGCCTCTGAAATGGCCTATCTCTCTGCCATCAGACACCCTCCCTAACCAATCTTATTTCTTGCTGATGTCTCCTCTCCCCTGTAGGCTCGAGGCACCCTGGCCTTCTTTTAAGCTATTTCCTGCCTCGGGGCATTTCAATATGCTGCAAGAAAGCCAATCTTTCCTTGGTTCTTGTCAACTAGCTAACTGTTTTGAACACCAGTGCCTCGGGAGAGCTTTGCCTGACTATCCCACAACCCCCTCCAGCCCAGGTCATATCCCCCTTTTCTATCCCGACACTTTTTGCTTCTCCCCTTAGAGCTCCTAATTACCATTTATTTAGGTTTGCCTTCCCCCACTAGGCTAAATTTCCAACGAGGGCAGGGTCTAAGGCAGTCTTGTTCACTGTTGTATCCCAGGCACCCAATGCCTGACAGGTAGTTAGCACCTAATGAATGTTTGTTGAATGACCAATGGGACTTCCGGCTACCCAGTCACTCTTGGGGTGGTGGAAAGAAAGATCGCATTATGAGTTGGGGGCTGTGAGTGCGGTTTCCCACCTGGTGGGAATTTAATTTCTCTGACTCTCGGTCTGTCTGCATGCCAGATGGGGAACTGACTCAATTCAGCAAATATTTATCAAGCTGGCCTCATGTATAAGGATGCTGATAGGCTCTCTTGGTGCCTGCAGAGATGAAAAACACAGTCCTGGCCCTCAAGGGGCTTGTCGTTTAGTGTGTAAGATTAAGCGGCCGGGTGCGGTGGCTCACACCTGGAATCCCAGCACTTTGGGAGGACGAGGCGGGCAGATCACCAGGTCAGGAGATTGAGACAATGCTGGCTAATGCCTTGAAACCCAGTCTCTAGTAAAAATACAAAAATTAGCTGGGCGTGGTGGCGGACGCTTGTAGTCCCAGCTACTCAGGAAGCTGAGGCAGAAGAATGGTGTGAACCCAGGAGGTGGAGCTTGCGGTGAGCTGAGATTGCGCCACTGCACTCCAGCCTGGGTGACAGAGAAAGACTCTGTCTCAAAAAACAAACAAAAAAAAAGATTAAGACTTCAACATAAGTAACCACAATACAAGGCAAATTTGTTTTTTGTTTTTAGTATATGTCTCCATTTATTTCATTATGCCATTAATAATCTCCCTGCAATATTTTGTAGTTTTTAGTGTACTGATTTTTTACATCTTTTTCAGCTTTATTCCTAAGTATTTGATATTTTCCAATGATATTTTAAATTGCACTACTCATAATTGTAATGGCCAGTGATTCTTTGTAGATATATAAACATACAATTAATTTGTATTTGTTGATCTTGCATCCTGCAACCTTGTTAAATTTAGTGATTAGTTGTAGAATTTCTTTCTTTTAACTTTTAGGTTTAGGGATACATGTGCAGGTTTGTTACTGTGATACATGTGTCACGGGATTTGTCGTACAGATTATTTCATCACCCAGGTATTAAGCCCAGTCCCATTCGTTATTTTTCCTGATCCTCTCCCTCCTCCCACCCACAAGACAAATTCGATAATGCTCCAAGATAATTCTAAAGGACTAGGGAATGCATAGAAGAAAGAACCTACCTCCAAGTGACATACTGAGAAGGCTGTATAGGGGAGGGACACCTGGGTAAATTTAGAACAGGCAGGACTTCAGCAAGCCAAAATGAGAGGAAATCCTTTCACTAATGCGGTGACGTTAAAGACACAGAGGTGGAGAAGCCTGAGAGAGGCTTGAGGAGCACCTAGGATCCAATGTAGCTGCCATGTAAGTTGCAGAGGAGGCGATGAAACTGGAAAGGTTGACTGGAGACACATCAGGTGTTTTTGAAATGCCACTCAGGAGTTTGGAATAAACTATGCTGTAGGAGCTAATGGAGGACTGTGGACAGGAGAGTGACCAATGAGAGCTACACTCCAGGGTGATTAATCCAACTTCCAGGACAAGAGGGATGATGTGTTAAGAGGCACCTGCAGTTATTCAGGAGAGAAGGGAGAAGGGAGATGGCAGTGAGAAAAGCAGCAAGAGGGGGAGGCTGAGCTCAAGGTGCTCTTGAGGACAGAAGCAGCAGGACTGGGGAGCTGGCCAGATGAGCAGGCCAAGGGGAAGAGTGAAGCCCAGCGAGGATGCCAAGGGCGCAAGCTCGGACCATCAGGAACAAGATGGGATAACAAACAAAAACAGAGGCCGGGCGCGGTGGCTCAAGCCTGTAATCCCAGCACTTTGGGAGGCCGAGATGGGCGGATCACAAAGTCAGGAGATCGAGACCATCCTGGCTAACACAGTGAAACCCCATCTCTACTAAAAAATGCAAAAAAACTAGCCAGGCGGGTTGGCGGGCGCCTGTAGTCCCAGCTACTTGGGAGGCTGAGGTAGGAGAATGGCGTAAACCCGGGAGGCGGAGCTTGCAGTGAGCTGAGATCCGGCCACTGCACCCCAGCCTGGGCGACAGAGCAAGACTCCGTCTCAAAAAAAAAACAAAAAACAACAACAACAAAAAAAACAGAGGCCACCAGACGAAGAGAAGTGGGTGGGGAACACATAGCATATCTCAGACACGCTTACTGCAAGGCCCGGTGAAGCCGTCAGGTGAACACTTGAAGGCAATGGGAAATGCAGGTCTTAAAACTAGAATGTGGATTAACACTTCCCAGCCTGGCCACAGGGCTATTGGGAAAATCAAAGGAGATGGTAAAGCAGAAGGTACGTTGGGACTTACAAGTCACCATGTACATGTAAGGCATGACAATTTGTATTTTTATTACCGCTCCACAATACATTTTAAATATCTCAGAAGCTGGGGATGTACATTTGGTCTCTCTCTAATCTCTAATCTTAGAGATTAGAAACCTGAAAGTATTCCCTGAGTGTTAAAACCAACCCACAAAAGAGCAGAATAGAGGTCTTCGTAAGAGACAGAATGGCTTCAGGGCCAGCAGATAGTGGCAAAGACGCTGAACCATCCCTGTGGACACGGGAAAGGGAGAAACATGGGGCATGACTGAGGCTCACCTGAGTACTGTCTAGGGGCACAGGGGCAGGAATATTTCCCTCGCTGGAACACCCACCCCTCTCATCACACAGGTCCTAACACCTAAGTGCAGAGACACACGTACAGACAAATTCTCTGTGCCTGGATTCTACTCCCAGAGATGCAGGCTGGCCTTCTGGTTTCCACAGCAGCCTGTGCCTGTGCGAGTTTGGTTAATGTGAGTTATGCCATTCATGGCAAGCAAGGCTGAGCACTAGACGTTACACCAATGATTTGCCAAGTGAATGCCACTTGGTGAGTCCTTAAGGCATTTTGAGGAGACAAATGATCCTGAGCTTTCAAAACAATATTTTTAAAATACTTAACTCCCATTTAGAGACATAAAGGAGAAACTTATTTTTCAACAGTAATGAACATTCAACATATTTTCATTTAAAAAATTCTGATTAATATAAAACAGAATTCCAGACACTGAATGTGCCATTAGCCCCTCAGTGCATTTGGAACTGTCTTTCATTTTCCAGTTTTGGCATCACCGATAAATGGATAGCATTAGTCTCCTGCACTCACTGAAGTCTGAGGTAACATCCATGGATAACGTTACAAGGTCGTATTGAAAATATGATTTATGGTCTTTTTTCCTGGCTTTCCATTTTTCTGTAATTCTTTTGGAATCAGGTGGATGGACGATTGGTTTCCTGAAGCTGGCCTCCCAGAGAGGGAGCTGGCCTTCTGCTGAGTTCCATGACTCCTCTGCAGTTTTCTGAACCGGGCGTCTTCTTGGGAGGTATATTAAAACATTTAAATTTTAGATTATAAAATAAATCGCTCATTTCCTGAGAACAGCATTACTCCATGCATAATCCACTTTCAGAATTTCAGCTGGCTCTGCCTGCTAGCTCTGGGCAACAGTCAACTCGCTAGTCTCAGACCAGGTGAGGACACCCACAATTCACACCATGCAACTCACAAATGTGAGTTACCTAAGCACTTAACAGACACAGGTCAGAATGGTAGAGACTGTTTCCCATGACTGTGGAGTGCACTGTCTGTGAGGTCACAGTAGACTTTATTTGTTGTCCTCCTGGCACAGGAAGCCTGTACTTCTCAAGCCCCCTGGAGCAGGGCAGAGCCATGTGCTGGGCGAGGAAGTGACTACAAGGCTGAGGCAGTGATGAGCCCATGCAGGGCTTTTTCTCTCCCTTCCTGTGCCTCATTGATTAAGAAGGTCATGTATTTTAGAAATGCAGCCCTCATGGCTCCCCGAGTTGTTATATGGAGCACATTTGCTTTGCAGAGTTGCCAGAACTGGTATAAGAAGTAAACCTGTGTGTTAGAACTTGGATATTTGAAGATTGTATATGGAAATGTGACCCATGCCAGATTTTTCACTTATTTGGTGACATTTCTGCTCTTATAATTGATTGGTGACTAGATTAATTCTCTATTGCTGCTGTAACAAATTACCACACACTTGGTGACTTCAAACAATACAAATTTATTATTTTACAGTTGTGGAGGTCAGAAGCCCAAAATCAATCTCAATGGACTAAAGTCAAGGTGTTGGCAGGGCTGGTTCCCTCTGCAGGCCCTACAAGGAGAATCCATTTCCTTGCCTTTTCTAACTTCTAGAGGTTGCCCACATTCCTTGGCTTGTGGCTCCTCCTCCATTTTCGAAGTCATTAGTGTAGCATCATCAAATCTCTCTGGCTTCTGTTTCTGTCATCACATCTCCCTCTGTAACTCAGACTCTCTTGCCTCCCACTTCTAAGGACCATTGTGATTATACTGGGCCCAGCCAGATAACCCAGGAAATCTCACCTGAAAATTCTTAACTGAATCACATCTGCAAAATCCTATTTGCCATGTAGAGAACATATTTACAAGTTCAGGGGATTCCACTGTGGATATCTTTGAGGGGCTACTATTCAGCCTTCCACAGTGACCCATGCATTTGCTTATCCAACTGATCTTTAATCCCATTCTGGTGAGATTTAACCAGTAGCCAGATGGCCTTTCCCAAGTAATATTCCTCCATATTGCCTACAGCCATATATAGCTTTTCTTCTGAAACACATACATTTCCATATATGAGAACTGATTATGGGGAAATAATCCAAATGAAGATAAGCTTTATGCACAAAGATGGTTATGAAGGATTATGGATTTTGTTATAAGAAAAAAATTGGAAACATCTAAAGTGCAATGATATAAGGAAATGTGCAAAGAAATTCTAGAATACCCCATGTGCAAATATCATGCAACCATTATGTTTATAACAAATATTTATCTCTGAAATGTTCTTTATAATAATTTTTAAAGAAATTTACACATATATATGATCTCAACTCTGAGAAAAACATATGTAGAGGAGAAAATTCTGCACATGTATACACCAAAATGTCAACAGTGAGGTTTTTTTTTTCTTTCTGTAGGGTATATATAACTTTAGTTTTCTTTTTCATACTTCCATTTTTTTAAATATCCACAAAAAACAAGGATGGCTTTTGTAATCAGAAATCTCTATTGATGATAATAGCGGGTCACCAGGTTAGATAGGAGTGAGCTGGAAGTGCTGGAGAATTCTGTTTATTAGGAAAGGTGCTCTATCCTCCATCTGTAAGCACCTAAGGACTGGATGCTGGATGATTCCCCTTCTATGTGTGCTGGGACCCTAGGGCATCCCTTCTTTCAGGGCGTTTGCCCTGAGGGAATATCTAGGATTTCTCCAGAAGGTGCAGGAACCCACCACGCTTTGGGCCATACTGGACAATGAGGTACAAGGTTGGAAATATCACATGGATGGTTACCCTCAGGCTTCTGTTCAGTCAACAAGAAGATAATCGAAGGAAGGTCTTCAGTGTGAATATGAAAAAGTGTACCATCCTCCAGGGTGGCCAGAGCCAAGGTAAAAAAAGAAAAGAAAATATTAGGCCATAGCTCTTCACTGCAGAGAAGCAGTGCTGGTCTCAGACCACATCATCCCCAAGATGAAAATGAGTGGCAGCCGGTGTGATAGGAGTGGCAAAATGGGGACATTCAAAGACTGCCAGGGGAAGTGCAAACTAGTAAAAACAAAACATGCCTGTGGAGGGTAGTAGGGTCTGAATCAAATCACAAACATGTCAGTTCCTGTGGCCCTGTATTTCCACTTGAAGAAATGTATCCTAAAATAAGAAAGTTAAAAATCTAAATTCCTAGCTTTATGAGATCCACCCAGTAGATTATGCAACCATTAAAAATCATGCTCAAGTAGAATTTTTAATAAATAGAGATGTTTATAATATATTGCTAAGTTTAAAAAGCAGAATATAAAATAACAAATACAGCATAATCAACTTTCATAGCAAATAAATATGTAAATAGATGTTCCTAGCAAAAAGCCTGCTTATACTAAAATCATCAAATGTGACAGAATAACAGGTAATTTGCAGGGTTTTAGGGGAGGTTGGTGTGGAGAGGTATAGATTTTCTGCATGAAGTGTGTATACCCTTAACGTAGGGCTTTTGCTTCCAAAATAATCAGCCTACAGTTCCTTCCACTGTTGGAACTCCTGTTCTGCTCCCTGGCAGACACCTTCATGTCCATTGTCCTCCCGGGTCACATCTGAGTGGCTACTGGAGAATGTGGACTTTGAAGAATTACCAGGCTTTTGCAGGCCCTGTCCTGCTGTTGCAGGACTGGGTGCCCCGGAATGGTTTTAAGGATTGAACACGTTTTTTAAGGCCAAGATTATGGTTCATTTGATAACATCATTTCTTCAAATACATTTGAAATACTTTTGTTTCTGGTCATTCCATATGTAAAAAGCTACCACTAAACCGCTTGCCTATTCACAATTTTTAAACCTATAAACTGTTCTTTCACATACCGCCTGCTGGGCTCTGCCAGTGCTCGTAGTTTTATGGTAACTATGTTGAGGCCAGCTGAAAGCGTAGGTGTGGGTGGAAAGGCAGCCTCCCTTAAGCCCACCTAGACCACAGGCTCCCTATAGCTGTATGACAGAACACTAATTTTATCCTCTGCTAAGTCTATGACTTCTCAAATACCACTTACTCTCTGCTTCAGTTTCAGGTACAGAAACAATTGGCTTTTTCAACCCAGCAAGGTTCCAAACTACCGAACTCTCAGTCAGTTTAGACTCCAGGCTGCAGGCAAGAGAGCAGCACAAAGTCCTTTTCCTGTCCATCTGCTCTTGCAAACTAGCTCACGCTACCCTAACTTCACTGCATTCTTACAAGACTTCGTAAAAGCAACAAGCTGCAACCCAACACACACCAAGAATCTGAGTCCCTGTCATCATTTCCCTATTGCCACAAGCCTCAGGCAGCGTGTGATCTGTCTTCAGTGTCGGGCACAGTTTGATCAAATGTTTTGCCACACACAACAAGGGTCACTAAACAATATCTGAGTCCTTACTCACTGTCACCTCAAAATCTTTTTGGAACAAGAGAGAGTATGTAGCAAAATATGCATATCCCAATGCATGATGGCCACTTCGAGGGTGAAAACCTTCATTTGACTGTGTGCATTCTGTAAACTTCATTTTTAAATGGCCAACCTCAGTTTCATATTACTCACACTTAATAATTTCCTGCCCAATGTCCTTGGAGGGAGACTTTCTCCATATTTAAATGCCTTTCTCAATAATTAGCAAAAAGTGGACATGGGTTTACCTTGATTCATCATGTCATGTGTTAAGGTGTCTGCACATAGCAGGTAGGTCCAGCAATTCCCCATTAGATTCCAGTGAGATGTCTAAGGCTGATTTGATGACAGATATGGAAGCTCAACACTCAGGATAAAGTAATGTCCCCCAATCCCCAATACAGTTTGGATATTTTTTCCCTCCAAGCCTCATGTTGACATGTGATCCCCAATGTTGGAGGGGGTGGCTGGTGGGAGATGCTGGATCATGGCGGCAGATCTCTCATGAATAGTTTGGCGCAATCCTCTTGGTAATGAGTGAGTTCTCACTCTATTAGTTCACGAAAGAGCTAGTTGTTTAAAGGAGCCTGGCAGCTCTCTTGCTGTCTCTCTCTTGCCATGTGACATGTCTGCTCCCCGGTACCTTACGCCATGACTAAAAGCTTCCTGAGGCCTCACCAGAAGCTGAGCAGATGCTGGTGCCATCCTTGCACAGCTTGCAGAACTGTAAGCCAAAAAAAAAAAAAAAAAGCCTCTGTTCTTCATAAATTACTCAGTCTCAGGTATTCCCTTAGAGCAACACAAAACAGACTAACACATCCCCATATCCCCAGTGCCTGACCAGAATGATGGTGTTTTTCCCCATGGTTCTAGACAGGACATGGCGAGTTGGACCCACCAACCCTGGTATGTGTGACAATAGCTCTCTTTAGGTGTCTGACCTGAGTCTACCAGCCCTTCTTCAATCAGTCATTTTCTTATTGATATAGCTGCAGGGAAGATTCTGCTTTTTCCAAGACAAACGATGGTACTAGTGACAACAGCTTTGCAAGTTTGGAGGAGTCAACCTGATTTACTACTGTCATCTCCCTGGTCAGGACAATTCTTCGTAAAAGACCAACGTGGGGGGTGAGGTGGGTGAGGAGGAGGGAAAATGAGAAGGCTGCCTTTGGAGTGTGACCTGTGTGTGCAGGTACATCACCAAAGCTCGCTGCTCACAAGTCTCTCTTGTCCCCTGCAGACTCCATAGTCCCCCATCAAGGTTCCTGTTCCAACACTGGAAACTTTAACGAGGTTACCCTTTTAAGTGTCTCTGCCCAAATGGGACAGCTGGTTATGATGCAGGCAAACCCCAACACTGGGGCTTAGCCCAAGAGGGTTCTCGGCTTCACTCAGGAAATAATTCAAGCATGAGCCAACAGTGAACGGAAGCCAGTTGATCTGAGCAACAGCATACAGCGAAATGGCTGCTCCATAGACAGGGAAGGGCTGTCCCACAGGCAGAGTAGCACTGGTGGATTGCTGGCTAGGTATATTTACCCCTACTCCTAATTATATGCTAAATAAGGGGTGGGTAATTCATGAACTTTCTGGAAAAGGGGCGAGCAGTTCCTAGAAGCATATAAAGTCATTTCTGGGCATTGCCATGGCATTTATAAACTGTCACTGTGCTGGTGGGAGTATTTTGTAGCATGCAAAAGTATTATAATTCCTAGTCCTTGCTGGTTGTGGATGGTTTCCTTGCTACATCAGCAGGGTCAGGAAAACAAGCCTTGCTGATCTCCTGGCTCAGTTAGGTTAGGGTTGGGGTCTAGGGGAGTGCCGTAGTGAAGACCCCAGCCACTGACCCATCCCCAGAGCCTCCTCCTCCAGGATCATTCCCTACTCATTCCTTTGCCCATTTCCTGTGTTTGTTTGGTCTCTATTTCAGCTCCTCTTCCTGGCTACAACATCCAGGTAATGGCTCTCCCCACTCAGCTCAATCCCTGGGGCTTCTGCTATTCACCATCCTTGAAGGGAGTGAACCCACCCACCACCAAATGCCTCAGAAGAGCTGCATCAACAGCTGCTTCCCAAGAGGCAGGGAGTGAGTGCTCAGAGAAAACTCTGCGTAGGGGTGAGGACGACGCCAAAGGTTAGCTCTGCTCCCACTGTGCTCATGACTATCTGGGCAGTCATGGTGCTTGGCCAGCTTCTCTTGGCATCAACCCCCTTTCTTCAGGTCCTGGTCCAAAACCCAGCCTTGAGGATGCTGCCTGTCTCAGATCCTGAGCTCCATAGGAGAAATGGGGCCATGCCCAGCACTGGGGCAGATGTAAAGAGCAGTTTAAAGACTATGGAAAAAAGGAGGACATAAAGGACACGGGAAAGGGAGAAAGACGAGGAGGAGGAGGAAGAACAACAGTGCCTCCTTTATTCCAGCCTCCATGCCTTTGCTCATACTGAAACCTAAAGCGTCGCCATGTATGATCTCCTCCCCACAACCATTCCCATCCTCATTGCTCTCCCCTGCTGCTGGCCTCACATCTCACAGAGCCTTGCCTCGCCTGTGCCCTCCCAACCCAGCCTGGGCTTACAGCCTGCAGCACTGTAGCTGTTCACTGCATGTGCTTCAGGCTTGGGTCCACACTGCAAGCTGCTCCTCTCGCTTCCCTGCGGTGACTCATGGGCCCTTGCTGCAGCCTTGATTGATTGGGTGACAGGGTAGCCAGGGTCTGAGGCACCCTAGTGGCTCTTGCAGAAGAAAAAGGAGTCCAGGGCACATTCCAAGCCCTGTCAACGCTGGCTTAGCCCCTTAGTGGTGTAAAATCTCACGCCTGGAGTCCTGTAAGCTCCTGGTGCCAGCTGCAATTTTATTGGTGGTCTGTGACTTCAAAGGCCTCTCCTCCTGCGTGGCTGAGCCAGGCAGACTGCAGAGCAGAAGGCCTGTGCCCAGGGCACCAGGGAATTCCCCCAGGACCTGGACCCAGCCTCCTCTCCAACCTACACTGCCTCTTTCTTTTATAGTCACAAAAATCACTTTCCCAGCTCCCTTAGTAGCCAGAGCAGATGGAACTGCAGAAGAGGAACTGGCTTCGCTGGATCAGTTTCTTAGGATACTGCTTTTCTGGATCCGTTTGTCCCAGATTTGAGGCGAGACACTTCCAACCAAACATCTCTTCAATGTCTCAACTGGATAAGATACTTTTTTTTTTTCTCTCTCTCTAGAAAGTCCCAGCAGTGGAAAGACAGGAGGCTGGGGTGTGGTCTGGGTCATCCTAAGCACCCACTTGGCATCGGTCTGCCTCATCTATCAAGGAGGGTGACACTGAGGCCTGGCCACTGCCTCACAGCTCTTTGGAGGTTAGAAGAGGTCAAGTCTGGGAAAGCAGGCAATGAAGCTTTCAGAGAGAAGGCACTGCTCAGTCCACACTGCTGGTGCCCCTCGCTGGCCGTCTCCACACTCAATGAAGTGTTTAAGACACAGTGTCTGAATCTCAACCCTGACATTTCCCAGCTGCATAACTTCGGGAGAATTACCAACTCCTCTGGGCCTCCATGCACTCGTGGGGATTAGCTCATATTGGTGAAACACTTGAACAGTCCCTGACACCTGGTAGGTGCTATAGAAATGTTTGCTATTGGTTTTTTTGTTTGGTTTGGTTTTGAGACAGAGTCTTACTCTGTCACCCAGGCTGGAGTGCAGTGGCATGATCTCAGCTCACTGTAACCTCCACCTCCCGGGTTCAAGTGATTCTCATGCTTCACCTCCCGAGTAGCTTAGATTACAGGCGTGTAACGCCCAGCTAATATTTTTTGTATTTTTAGTAGAAACGGGGTTTTACCTTGTTGGCCAGGCTGGTCTCAAACTCCTGACCTCAGGTGATCTGTCAGCCTCAGCCTCCCCAAGTGTTGGGATTACAGGTGTGAGCCACTGCACCCAGCCAGAAATATTTGCTGTTGTTATTATTGTCATACATATGCCTCATCTTGCTCATTTATTCCACATGAATAGGATTTGTGTGCCAATGAGATGGCAAGCTTCCTGTATCCTTTCCTCCCCAGCACACACAGACACCCAGCCCAGCCTGGTGTGCTCAGGCGAGAGCAGCTCAGACCCTGCTCGGCCTTTCGCTTGTGAAGTAAGCGTGCGCAAATGATTAAACCCCTGCAATCCGGCATGCTCGTTTATAAGGGGTAGCTAAGAATAACCTGCTTCACAGAGTGGCATAGAATTTACATGAAATTTAGATAAAACTACTAGTAAATATCAGCAAAGCTCAGCGCCTGGCCTACTACAGGCACTTAATGAACGTATTAATGAATATTTGTAGTAAGCATTGAATGAATGTTTGTTCTCCCCGGTGCTGGGCAAACAACAGCTCAGTAAACACTTGGTGGCTTCAGGTCAGTTCTGAAGAGCATGTTTTAAGTTAAAGGGGGTGGTGGCATCAAGTGACCAGCCCCACCCTCCACCACTGGCCACACCTTCCATAGTGACTACACTGAGAAAACATTTAGATGGACCGATGGGTGTGAATCCCTTGAGAACAAGGACTGCACCTTCTCTCTTGCACTTGCCAGCATCTGGCACAGCTGGGTATTAACCGTGCAAGACACAACCTCAGCAGTGGCAGCCCTGGATGTCTGAAATCCTGTCCAGAAGAAAATTGAGAGAAAGCCAAAGAAGGAAAAGCTGCCCTCAAACATGCCCAGGATCTTGCTGGAGATGGAAACTAACAAGGATGGAAACATGACAGCAGAAAACTACAGACCAGTTTGAAGTCTGCCCACCTGGGAGTCAAGCCACATTGAAAATCAATAAGGCATCAAGGCCGGGAGCTTGGAGAGCCGACTGGATACCTGCGTGGGCCTCCTTTAAAGAGGGGAAAGCTTTGAAGTTGCAGACGACCAATAAAAATACAGCTGGCATTTACAGCTTCAACTCCTCCTGCTTTTGCTTTTCACCATGTTGCTAAAGCTGCCTACAAAGCTGCTCCAGGCTGGAATCTTGGCTCAGGTCGACAGAGCCCATTCCCGTTCCACGGACAAGAACAGGGGCTCTTGGTGTCTACAGGCCAGGAATTGGTGATCAACTGTGGGCACACTGGCAATTTCTCAGGGCAACCCCATCTTAGGTTCTGAACATCAGAGGCAATGGCTAAGCTCCCCCAAAGCACTTTGGTAAGTTCAGTTAGAAGCAGGCTAAGTGGTGGCCAAGTTCAGTTAGAAGCAGACTAAGCGGTGGCCAAGATGAGCCTCAGAGAAGCTCATGCTCTTCTGGGATACCTTCGCTCTATTTAATGTGTTTTCTGGTCTCCTGCCCATTCGGTGTTCCCTTTTCAATGCCTGTAACACCAGGAGGAGGAAGGGCCTTCTGGAATGAGCTCTTCCCCTCAAAGATGGAGCAATGCAGGCACAACAGGTTAGTCTAAAAGGGAAACAATGGTTCCAGTGAGAGGGAGCTGGACCCTGATTCCCAGCCCAGTACCTAGGATTTAAGATGCTGAAGCTGGAGGCTCTTCTTTCTTCTCTCACTTCTCTATTTACCACTCTCAGGAAACTCCAGGACCTTCCTTTTTTCTCAGTAAGCACAGAAAGGGTTCTCAGAACTAGGGGCTCCTGGCCCAGTCAGGGAGACAATCCTTAAAGCCTAAAACATCCAGGCAAAAAGCTACAAAGCAGTCTCAGAATGAATGGAAGGTGTTATGCCAGGCAACATATATGGGCAATGTCAGGCTTAATGACCAAGCTGAGCTAATGTCAATAAACAGAGAACTATTAGGAAATTCATTAATCAAGGTCTTGTTTATACTCCTATTTGTCAACCAAATTATTTGTTTGACTTGTGGCCTCCTTGGTTTATTATGGCCATTTCTGTCATCAGTAGAGCTGGGCTGCTGGAATTTCACACATAGGGAGTCCTGCCTCTGTCTTCCGCATGCTCCTGGTCAGCCTTCTCCCAGAATCACACCTCTCAGCAGGGGCCAAGGTCTGTCTGCAGTTAACAAACAACCGTTCTTTATAATCTAGTGATTTCTCGGGCCTTAATTAATTGATTTGCTAATCACTATTTCCTGTTTCTAGAAATGAGCCCAGAAAGTTGACCTTTGAAGCACTCCCCTGCTCTTGGGGGCATGTCATCAGGAAGAAACTCCAGGCTGAAAACACAACTGCAAGGCCAACAGGCCGGGGAGCAGCTTTCTCAGGACATCTGAGGTCCTGCCCCACCAGGCTCTGGTCTTCACACACCATCTCTCTCACTGTGTTCCAGCCCCAACTGCCCTTTGCCTTCCTCCTCCCTGAGCCCACGCTTGCCCCTCCCTCAGCATCTCCCTAGCCCCAGCCTGAAGGCCAACCTCCTCCAGAAAGCCTCTCCGTCACCACAAGGCCAGAAAGAGCCTGTCCTGCCTCTAGCTTCTAAGCTTCTTAGTCCCAACGACTGTCCCTGCTCCATTGACACCTTCCATACACAGCTTTGTGAGCTGTGCGTATCTGTGGTTACCAGAGGGTAAGTTCGAGGGCCAGCTGATGCCTACTGTCTCACAGCTCTGCACCGGGTTTCCTTGGCCCCACTCCCCCACAGACACACGTACATGTACACACACAACACTGGACCAATAGAACTTTATCAGTAAAATGTAACTATTTTGTTACACCAGAAGCTATCCCTGTCTAAGGCCCTACCCCCAAAGCAAGTAGAGAATGACAATTACCTTGATAAGGAACAAGGGCCTTCCCACTTCCATCCCCTAAATGACACTAATTTCCGGGGTTTCCACCTTCTCTGAGCCAGTGCTTCCATGTGGGAAACAAATATGAAATGATTTCTCCATTCAAAGTGACAGATCACAGGTTTCTAGGTAGCAGGCAGGGGAACCTGCCTCACAAAAGGTAGACATCCTTTCTGACTTTGAAGGGAAAAGGGCGAAGGGCTTTGTGGGGAGTGGGAGCAAGGATTGGATTTCTCCAGAATCACTCGGAGTAATATCTATCCTCAGCAGCCGCCCTGTGGATTCTGACACATCTCAAAAAAGCAGGGGTCTGGAAAAAGCAGTCAGCATCTCTTACCTTCTGCAAAAGCTACCGTGCGGACTGTTCCTTTGTAGTTTGGGCGTAAAGAAAAAAATCAAACCATCTTGGAAAAATCAGAAAGCAGATGCGCCCATAATTGAACTTGGCAAGAGCAATAGAAACCTCGTTATGGGTGTTACAGGCACTCACACCTCAATTAACCTAGGGGGCTTGGGGCCGTCGGTTTCTCTGCACAGATGTCAGGGTGAGAGACCCTCATGGGCAGAAGACTTAGATACCCTGAGACCCCCTTCGGAAACCAAGGGCCCGGGATCCCCACCCAGCCCTGGCCTAGGATCCTTCTCAGAGCTTCAGAGCCTCATGTCCAGGGTAGTCTGTGGTGCACCCTGGGCTGCCTAGGCCGCCAAGCCCACCCTGGAGTGGCAGGAGCCCAGCCTGTGGCCAGCTCTGCACCCACAGCCACGACCTGCTGCCGAATTTTACTATCTGCCATTTACCATTCTGACGGGGAAAACAAATTTAAAACACCTGGAAATTTATGTCTCTGATGGGTCAGGTTGCACTGTTCCATTATATTAAATAATCCAGGCTGTGTGCTTCAAAGGCCGCCGGCCTCAGGAGGCCGCCAGGGCGTGGGGCCTTTGTTAGCGGTGGGGATGTGGGCAGCCCGTGGCCCACCAGAGCCTGGGAGCACCCCAGGGTGCTTGGGCCTGAAGGCTGGGGGTTGGGGAGAGGGCAGCCTTCAGAATCAGCCCCAGGCACTGGCATGTGCTTGTGAGTTCTTTCGGAGGCCTGCTTTCCTTTTCCCTGGACTGGGGATGACTCTCATCTGCACTGGCCTGGGTTTAGAAGGTGTTTCCTTTCTCACCCGGTCACTCACAGGCTCAGCGACGTGGGGCCCCAGTTTCCTCCTCTGCGTAACAGGACCTTAGTGGCAGGCAGCTCTGTTCGCATGGCTGACGCCCCTCCCCAGCCCCATTCTGTCCCCTAGACTTACCGGGGGGTTCAATTGATTCCCTTCAAACTCTCAGAAGCTCTGAAGGTCAAGATGGGCAAGGAAGGGGTGAGAAGATTGGAGTTTGGAGGAATGATCAAACTGCTGAGACTTGGGTGGCTAGTGGGGTCAGTAGCAGAAGCTAGGAGAATTCACAGGAGGCGCTGGCCAAGCAAAGCTCTCAAGGCCAGGCCGGCCAAGAGCAGCACTGATTTGGGGGAAGAAGGAGTTCAGCACCCTGAGACCATCTGGCGAGTGACCCTCACCCAGCACTGACACTGCAGGGGAGGTGGCAGGGCCAAAGGGCAGGGGTGAGGACTTGTGTCCCAGAAGCTGGGCAGGAAGGATAGGTGAGTTGTGCCTGGAGTCTGAAACCAACAGATTGGTTTAAGAACTCACATGACGTCTTGGAAACTTCTAGAAAATGCTAGAGGATGGGATGGGAGTGGGCTCTGAGATGTTCTCACCCTATGGTGAGGCCTGTGAAGCTTCTCAACGTTGGTGCTACATCTATAAGATGGAGACGAAGCTTCCTGCTCCCTCTGCCTCACAGCACTGCTGTAAGGGCCAGCGGACAAGTCTTCCGGAAGTACCTTGTAAACCTAAGATTCTGTAAATGAAGACTTATTTTTGCAGTTGGGAAAAGGAAGCCTGGAGGAGGCTGGAAACATGGCAAAGCCACAGCAGAAAGAGAAGAAAGAGTGGGTGTTCTCACTCCCAGCTCTGTGCTGTCCAGCCCCTCGTCCTGCCGGTCATCAGGACCACTGCCCCCTCCCCCATGTCTCCTCTAATCCTCTAAGTGTGTCATGGGTCCTTCCCCGGGTCACTGGTGACACCTTGCTCAGCCACAGCATCAGAGAGGAGAGATAACACCACAATAGTCTTCATAGAATTAAAAGACTTCCTGGAGCGCGCTTGCCCTTTGTTTTTATAGCTGCTGCTCTGTGGATAAGAGTCACTAGTTCAGCTCATACTCAGGACCAACAGAACGCTTCCAAAGGTGGCCCACCTCAGAGACTGGGACTCCAGAGGTCAGCGCGCCTCCATCTAGCTGTGCTTTCTAGTGAACACGTTACTTCACCTCCCCTGGGCTCAGTCTTGTCACTTTGGCAATGAGGGCATTGTGCGGCATTCTCTGAAGCCACCCTACCCCCTTCAATGGTCTGGAACCTTAGCAGCACATTGGAATCATCTGAGGAACTTTTTAAAAATACCTTGGCCTGGGTTCTGCCCCCAGAGGTTCTGATCTAATTGGTCTGGGATAGAACCTCAGGTGGTTCTCATGTACGGGCCAGCTCGAGGACCCCTACACTAGTGGCTATGAGGATTTTATTCAGCAAACATCCAACCCCACATGGAGTGGTCCAGGAGCCAGAACCTAGACATTCAAGAGGGAGCTCCTGTGAGTTTAACTTCCTCTCCTGGAATAAAAATTTTTAGAACTCAAAAAGCACAAAAGTTGATTTTTTGGGGGGTCTCTTTTCTATATGACACTAAGGTTAGGTCGCCATCAGTCATACACAGGTCAGAAGGGGCCAGTGCTGGCCTGGCTGCTGGGTGGGTTTATTGGCCACAGAGAGACTAACTTGAATTAATCTTAAAGGAGCCCCTTGGCAGGAGGAATCAGCAGCCAGCGTGGCCACTCCACTGCCTGACCCGGACCCCCAAGGCGAAGGAACCCTTTGAGCCTCCGTGCAGCAGCCCTGCCAGAAGGCATCACCGTGATGTATCGCCGTGGTCAACCATCCCTCTAAGCCTCAGGGCAGCCTTTGAACCGGGTTGCCCTGCCCACAGTGCGAAGCCAGTGCTCTGAACAGGCATGGCAGAGAATACTGCCGGAAAGTCACTCCTCAGGACCAAGTAGAGAAGGGCCGTAACGAGCAGCAAAAACTTATCCATCAACGTGTTTAAAAGAAATCCTTTGTTAACCCTTTTAAGGATACTAAATGGCAGATGCTGGTGCTTGAAGAGGCCTGGCCCAAACCCTCCCCACAGGCAGAACAGGTTCTCTTATCCCCATGTTTCCTCCACAGTAAAAACCCAGAGGAAGAGCTAATCATGTGCTGCCCACCTGGTCTACTCCCAGGACACAGGATCATTTCTAATTAACCAGACTCTAAACAAATGGGTGCAATTGACATGCTGGGAACATTTTCCTTTCTTAAGTGATAATGATAATATTTTCCCTTTATTACGTGCTTGACTCTGATGTGTTGCACGGGATGGCACTTCATAACCCCTTGAGAAAGTGAGGCAGGTATTCGTGTCTCTATTTTACAGATTAGGCACCCAGCATAAGTTAATGCCAGGGCAAGACTGTTTGTAAGCCAGGTCTCCTGGCTTATCCCCTCCTCACGTTACTGCTCATTCTCTCTCCAGCTGCAATCAAGCTTACATTATCTGTGTGCTCAGCAATTTTAGTTTTAGTTTAAAGGCATATGTTGTGTTCCCAATTATAATTTAAAAAATTAAAAGTATGGCATTATATTTAAAGTATGAATCCAAGTCTGAAAAAACACATGTAAGTTATACTCATGTAGAATAAAATAACCAAAATAAAACACATCAAAATATTAACCATGATTATCTATAGATGGTGAGAATGTGGTTGACTTTCACTGTCTTTATTCTACCTTTCTATATATTTTGAGAACTTTAAAATGAGCATGTGTTAACTTGGAATTTCAACACAAGATGTTTCAAAAATTGAGTTTTGGTTCAGCAGACTGTGCAAGAATAAGCTTCTGTTGGCCCCATCTGCGTCATCGTAAGTTTCAAAATGGCACTGATCCAATTGGGAATGGCAATTACCAAGGGAGAGCTTGTAGTTTAGCACCCCAAGCAAAGCCCAAAATTAATGGCTGTTAGCCATCACAATGGCCAATTTCTCAGGGATCACTCCAATTAGGATCTTCTCCATGGCTTACAACACTAGCCCTCTGACTTCAGACAAGGCGCATCTGCAGCACAGCTGGAGCAGCTGGGTTGGAAAATCAATCACTGCCCAACAACTGTGCAACTGATGGCCCATCAATCAGAAACATAAGGCGTTCACTCCATTTGTAAAACGCATACATTTGCTTGCAAATCTGCAAATGCAATAAGCAGCCCAAGCAGCTCCAGCCCTGGAAAAATGGCAGCACCTGTCAGTTTTGCCTGTAGAGAGTCACAGACTGTCAACCCAAATGAAGCACTCCCATTGCAAGAGTCCACAAAGACCCCTGGCCCCACACTCACTGGCCCTCAAAGCCCTTACAACCCACAGGACAGAGTTCTCCAGATATACTCGAGACCTGACAACAGTCATGCTTTAACTCCTTGAGAATCCATCAGTGCTTGAATAATTTCTTTGAGACCTTCTAATCCTTCCTTCCTTCCTTCCTTCCTTCCTTCCTTCCTTCCTTCCTTCCTTCCTTCCTTCCTTCCTTCCTTCCTTCCTTCCTTCCTTCCTTCCTTCCTACCTTCCTCCTCCTCCTCATCCCTTTCTCCCTTTCTTCCTTCCTTCCTCTCTTCCTTTCTTTCTTCTAAAATTCAAACATTAAAGGAGAAATGTCTTTTCCCTAGGTCATGGTCAGATGAAGGCCTAATTTGTAGAACTTAAATGCACACCTGCACGCAAACCACTTTCTGCGGCAAATCTACTTTCTCGGTACCCAAAAACTTTGTTGCAAGGTCCACAGACAACATCACTCCATGCAGCATTTTAGATGCCCTCAGTAAATGTATTCAGAATAAATATATGAACAGAACACTTTATAGCCATAGCCGCCTCTGTTCCCTCCAGGACACCCTAACATTGCCTGGTGATGTCTCCCTCATTTGCCTCCGGAGTAAGATGAACAGCCCTTGGCCTTCGGCCTGGCACCAGGGTGGAGAGATAGCCCAGCCAATATTCCTGATCTCTGGCAAGACCACTTAATATGTTCCTCTCTGAATAATAATAATGGTAAGTATAAACATCATATATCACTTTGTGATTTATAGATAATCTCACTTGATCCTGAAAATCCTGCCAAATAAGCATTATCATCACCAAGAAAGATGAGAAAACTGAAAGAGAACTAAGGGAAAGAGAAAACTGAAAGAGAACTAAGAAAACTGAAAGAGAATAATAAGGACCTATCAGTGATGTGTAGCACTGTGCTAAGTACTTTTCCAATGTGAGATAATCCATTCTTTAGGATACCCCTGAAGAATGTAGCATGTAGATATTATTAGACCCAATTTATAGTTGAGGAATTAAGACTCAAAAAGGAAAAAGAATCAGAGAGTTGTAAGACACACCAAGGTCACATAGTAAGTGATGGAATGAACTTGGATTTAAACCTAAGACTTCTGACTCCAAATTCTCAAAACTTTCTGACTATAGTTTTGTGAATCCAAGTATGTTAGTGGCATAGTTCTTAAAGTCACGTGAGCTTTCCTGGTTGGTTGATAACCGGAAGCTCAGGATTTCTTTTCTGGAGCAGAAGACTGGACCAGGAAAACCCCCAAACAGCCCACCCTGAAGTCCAAACTCAATCTTGGGGATAGTCTTCCATGACCCACCCTAGCCCAACTCAGCCCTGAGGCTAGAGCTCAGGATTCCGGAGGCACCATTACATGAATAGCAAGTACAGTGTCAGGCCATCTCCCCATCCCTGTCCACTCAGCCCAGAACTGCAGGCTCTGTTTGCTCCTGAGGGAATGCTTCCTGAAACTCCAGGATCCTCCACCTGCACTGGTTTGGGAAAAGAAAGACCGAGCTGCCTCTGCCTATGGCTTTCAGAGCCTTTCCCTGTGTGAGCACAGAGTGCATGCCATTGTGGGGGCAGGAAGGAGTGCTGCAATGGGCTCCACTTCTGTTCTGAGAAACTTAATAGTGGTATTACTAATGCATCAGAAAGCTTCGGGCAGCAGAACCAGACTGCCAAACCACATCGTGCTTGGGGGTGAGCTGCAAAAGGCCCCAGCAGTTATTGAGCATGTGCCAGGTGGAAGAGCAATCAAGCTTTTCCATATGGTTCCAAGGAAGGACCACAGGGAAGAAGCTAAAGGGAGACCCATCTCAGGTTGTAAAGGGAAGAACAAGGCTATGTAGAGATACAAAGACTGCCTTGGTGGGTAGTGCATTTCTCGTCACTGGAGGTATTCAGACATAGTGTGGACAAGCCCTTGCTGTGAGGCTGTAGATAGGATCATGGAATAGGGCAGAGGGTAAGATCTGAAGATCTTCAATGTCCCTTTCAACGAGGAGGTTTCTGTGATTCTACTTTGGTGTCACAGCCTGGTAGCTCCTCTCTTCCATCCTTCAAACCAGGCATTCGCTGAACAAGGAGCAAGGTTGGCCCCCCATACCAGGCAGGAGAGGAGCTGAGGAGCTGCTCAGTTGCTCAAGGCCGCTGCGCCACCCTTCCAGGCATGGTGCATGGGGAAGTGCTTAGGGTGGGTTATGGAGAACTATCTCCAAGACTGAGTTTGGACTTCAAGGAAAGCTACATCTATCAGACCCCTCCTGCATTCCCTAATCTCACAAGCTCTTTGTAAAAACTCTCAGAGCCATGGTAGCTCTTTTTGGCATTTGCAATGAACACAGAATCCAAAACTACTTTCTGTTACTGAAATAAACCCTGATTCCCAAAGAAACAGGTCTTTTGGATGGCATCGGATTCCTTCCCTTGCTATTGCCAATTGCTGTTTTTCTTTACTTTGTAACTTTCAGTTTTTCCCACAGTTTGCCACTCTGGAAAAAATGTGGAAATGGGGCTCTCACATGTTTGAGGTGGAGAGCAAACTCCTGCTGGAAAAAATGAAATCTCCAACCTGGAGCCCCAAGCCTGAGTCAAACTTTCCACGGAATCAAGATCTCTACTTACAACTTGAGAGGCAAAATTAAGTTGTAATATTCCAGCAAATAGCTGCAGCCATTCAGAATGCTACTCCTGGCTCCTTGGCTGGATCACAAACCAATGCAGAGGCAAATTTAATTACCTGTCAGGAACTAAATAAAAGGTTTGCTTCATCTAATATTCCCAGTGTGCGGGACAGCTATGAAAACAGTCTGACGCTCCATCGATTTGCTATTTACAGAGGCCCAAAGAGGCGCTGAGACACACAAATGGGCTGCTTGAAGCTTGCACAAGTTTAAATATTCCTTAGCGTATTTGCCGACTGCTCCCTATTCCTGAGCTACACTCAAAGTCACTGCCTATCCCCAAGGGCTCTTCCATCTGTTCCTTAAAAATATTCCATGATCTTTCCTTTCAGATGTTGAAAATGGCTGGTAAGGCAAGTCCCACTCCATGAGATAGATTACCCACAGCAGAATGCTCATCTCCTGCAGAGATAATCTGGCTTTCTGCGGTCCACTGCCTACTCAGCAAGAGTCCAGGCTGCCTTTTACCTCCAGCAGCATCGGCCATCAGGGTGTCAGGGCAGAAAGGACATTTTTGCACCAGGAAACTGTGATTAACAAGGTTAAGTTCACATCCATTGCTCTAAACCTCAGTTTCCCCAACTGCAACCTGGGGAAACCTGCCCTGCCCACTCACAGGGCTGTAGTGAGCCTAAGTGTGACGATGAGTCTGAAAGACTGGCTGATGTAAAGAGGTGTTACTGCTGATTGATACGTGCAATGGCATTTCGTTGTCTGGAGTTGGAGAGCCAAGGCTGGGGAAGGAGCAATTTCTATCTTCATGGAAGTCGGAAATGGCAGCTGTGAGCAGCACACGGAGAACACAGAGGAGGGGCGGGGCAGCACTGTGATGGGAGATGGGCAGGACTGTGATGGGAGATGGGCAGGACACAGCCAGCTCCCAACAGAGCTTCTCCTCCGAGGCTTTGCAGAAAGCAAAGTCAGCCCACAGAATTGCTTGAGAGAGCCCACCCCAACTTGTTTAGGGTAAGACCCTGAAGATGCTACAAAAGCAGCCGTCTGTTGGAAATGAAGGACAAAATCAGGACTGGAGACAGGAGCTTTAATGTTTTAAAATCATTTCTTCCCTGTGCCTAAAGTCAGCAGTATGGGTTTTTAGAGCAAGGACTCCATGTTGCTGTATCACTTGGACACGTTACTTAACGTTACTTAACTTCTCTGAGCCTTGGTTTCCTTACTTATAAAATAGATTCTGAAAAAAGTAAGTAATCTTAAAAGTGAAAATCATTATGTAAACAATTCTTGTACCATGATGGCTTCTGCCAGTTTTCACCTAGAAGCCTGGAGGACCTTGGTGAATAAATGGACTCATCTGTCCTCACTCTATCCTCAAGAATGTTGTTCCAAAAAGGGTAGTGTATTAGTCTGTTCTCACACTGCTATAAAGAGCTGCCCAAGACTGGGTAATGTTGAAAGAAAAGAGGCGTAATTGATTGGCAATTCCACATGGCTGGGGAGGCCTCAGGAAACTTACAATCATGGCAGAAGGAGAACAGGCACATCTTATATGGCAGCAGGTGAGAGTGAGTGTGTTAAGCCCAGGGGGGATCTGCCATTTATAAAACTATCAGATCTCATGAGAACTCCCTCACTATCACAAGAGCAGCATGGGGGAAACGGCCCCATGATCCAGTCACTTTCCATGAGGTCCCTCCCTCAACATGTGGAGATTATGGGGATTACAATTTGAGATGAGATTTGGGTGGTGACACAGAGCCAAACCATATCAGGCAGCTTGGTGCCACCCAGGAGACACTGCAGACCTGGGTCAGTCTCCTCAACTCTGGGTCACTGGGCCAAGGAGACATTTTCAACATAAAGGCCCCAGGCTCTTGGCATGTATGTCCTGGAATTATGAAGCATGGATTAAAGCATGGGATCTTCCCATCCAGCCCCAAACCCTGATATCCAGGCACTATCACCACACCCCCAGCAGGGCTCCCAGGACCAGAGAGGCCTCCTTCCCCTTTCTCCACACTCCTTAAAGACAGGTTCTGGAAGGTGCCTGAGACAGCTGAGCTGGGACCAAAGTCTGTGACTCAGTCACCTCTGCTGGCCCTTCTGTCATTGTAGGAGTCACAAGGGGCTCTAGCCATATCCCCACCTCCTTGTCTCCCACAGATCAGCTTAAAGTGTACTTTCTCTGGCCACACTCCCTAAGCCCTAGAAGGGACTGAGCACAATTTCACTCATCACCTGGCCAAACTCAGGGAGGGTCAAGTCACCCCAGCACCCCAGCCATAGCGAAGGATGAGCTAGATGAAAGCATTTGGAGAGCCTCTGGCTTCTTTTTCTAAGTGCTGGGTAAAGAAAGATGCTCCCTGCAGCATCTTCAATGATCTAATTATCAGGAAGACACCACATTTTAAATTTCTCTCCATGGTGACTTTTTTCCAAGGCAGTGCTAATAAAATCTCTAACCCACGTGGAGCCCCCCACTGCTCATCAACTATTAGCTGCCCTCAGGCTGTACCAGTCTGTTTATATTATAAATAAAGGCTGAAATATGCAGCTTGCTCGGTGCAGGCTCCTTGGGGGCCGTGGGGAGCGGAGCCAGCCCCCTCCACTGCCTGCCCACCCCAGGTTGGGGAGGGATAGCCCAGCAGAGGTTTTGCCTGAAGCCAGCTCCTTTGGACATTAACAAACCACTACAAGGACCTGCGATCCGTCCCTGGAATCCTGCTTTAATTATTTAGGAGGAAGAGTGTTTTGGCTTCCCCCAAGCTCTGCAGACCCCCAGAGCCCCCAGAATCATTGTTCAATGCTTATTACCGCCGCAGGCCCAGGCACGGTGTTGCAGAGACCTCATTTCAATATTTACCACTTAGATCACTTAAGGGCTGTCAGCTTTAATAACATTTTATCAATTGGATACTTATATTATTCACGGCTTCATAAAAATAACAAGACCTGCCTTAGCATTTCAATCATACCCGGACTAATTTCAGTGACTGCTCAGGGATTTCGTTTTTATTAACATTTAGATCCGCTGCGACTGATCTCTTCCTGGACGCATAGCGCATGAGGTGGCCACCGGCAGGCTGTGGGGGCGGGTGCGGAGCGATCTGCCCTGGGCATGTGGTCAGGGAAGGCACGGAGTTGACACACCAAGAGGCCAGGCTGAGATCCCGTCCCATTTGTGTGACTGTTCACGGTGGGTGGCCTGGCTCAGGGCTCTGTTGGGGGAAAACTTCCCCCTCCAGCCTTTGACAATCTGTCCACAGCCTGGACTCCTTCCTCCCAGTCCTGGAGCTTGCAGCCACAGCGACTATCTCCTGGGCTCTGAAAAGCAGCGCTCAACTCCACAGGGCTCCGCCTGTAAGGCCTCCTCCCGGAAGGCCTCCTCCCTGTCTTCCACCGGCAGATCCCTATTCAGCCTTCCGGGCTCACCTCCAAGGTCACAGCCATGAAGCCCTCTCCTGCTGCCCAAGAGCCAGCAGCATGCTCGAGGCTCAGAGTATGTCTGTGGAGGGAATGGCACCCTCCTGGCCTTTCCGGTCACTTCCTGCCCAGGTTCTGATGTCCCTTTCTCCCCCAGGCACCAGAGTTCTGGGCTTTCCTGAAGCCGCCATCACGCGCCACTCTCCCTTCTCCATCCGTCAGGGGAATGGCATCGGAGTCTGCTAGTAACTGCGAGGCAACTCCAGGCCTTTTGTCCACTGTCCATGTTGGAGATGTTGTCCTTTTAGAGGAAACACCGCCTCGCCCAGCAGCTGCCACATCTTCAGGAGTGGCTCAGTCTCTCCTTTGCTGCTCCCAGGTCCTAGCGTCTTCTTCAGCGCCCTGTGGCCCCAGGTATCCTGCTGCGGCAGCCTCCTGCCTACCTGGCCTTGCCTGCTCCTTTCCCCTCCAGTCATTCTCCTCACAAAGGCCAAGGTCCTTTTATGTCACTCTCCTCTGGGCAGCTTTCGAGCTTCTCCTTCAATAGATTTTTATTGCTCTCAGAACCAAATCAAAAGTTCCTCCCAACCAACCCCTTGCTCTTGTGTGCCCCCACTCTGGCCTCACCATGCAACCCTTCCCCTACGCACAGCGGGCTGGCCATCCTGGTCTTTCAGGTTCTGAGTCCACCAAGCCTGTTTCCCCCAGCAGCTTTGCAATGACAGCCCTCCCTGGGAAGCCCTTCCCACTGCTCCCCACGTGGCTCATGCTAGCCCCTGCTTCCATGTCACCTAAGAGAGCCATTCCCCACTGCCCTCTCTAACGTGGGTTTCTCCCTCCAGCCGTGTCATTCTCTATCTTGGTCCCCTTTGCTACCTCCATGGGACTGATCACCACCTGCAATTTTTACATTTCTTTGTTGATTTGTTCTGCTCCGTGAACTCAGAGACTGTAACTGGCGCAGAGCAGTTGCTCAATAAAAATGAATTGACTGATTGAATGAACTTATCCACTTCCTTAATCCTTTTCCCTTATGAGAATTCTCCCCATCAGCGTCCTTCCTTCTCACATCGTCTTGACTGTCTGTGCTGATAAAGGGAATTCGACTCCTATGGGCCACTCGCATCACTGGTAAATGTTCAGACTAGAGCCCACGGTCCACAGACAGGAGCACAGTGGTTGAGGACAGCCTCCCTTGTCAGCTGTGCCTCAGTCTGTTCATCTGTGACTTGGGGTTAGTATTATAATACCTACTTCATAGGGTCATTGTGAGGATTAAATGAGTTGATATATGTAAAGTTCTTAGAACAGCATCTGGCACATAGTAAGTGCACTATAAATGCCAACTATTATTACAGTAAGTTTAGAATGGCCATCCCCATTTCCTACAGAGAAAATTGCCCTCAACACACACACATACACACACACTCTGTTTATCACACCCTGTAGGTCGCAGGGAGGTGATTTAATGAAGCTGTGACTCCCTCACTTCCCTGCAGTTGCTGTGAATGGCCTTGGGGTGGGGATGGGGTGGGGGCTGGGTGAGTGCTTCCTGCCGGCTCTCCAGGCAGACCTTCACCTTGAGGGGGACAGGCTTTCTTGCAAGAAGGTATTTCTCATTCCTGCCTATCATCCCAAGGTAGACTCCCTGAGTCTCCATAGAAAAAGCACATTCTTTGCAATAGAGACTTAAGGAAAGTCAGTGTCCAATAACTGCTCGCCGGAGAGGACTGCCACAGCTGCATGCCGCAGGGGGGCAACCAGTGCTGCTGGAGGGAAGTAGCTGGGGAAGCCTGGGACTGGCCAGATTCCAATGTCCTCTTCTTCCCAGGCACCACTGCTGTCCTGGCTGGAGTCCTCTAAACAGAGGCAGATATTCCAGAGCTGCCAGGCTCCATTTGTGCCCTGTAATTGGTACAAATTTGTCAGTAAATTTGTCTATTGCTTGAAGCTTCTATTTCTGTTAAAGAGATGTTAAATACCTCCCAGGTGACTGGGCTGCAAGGTTTCCAATCTCCCAGGGGCTGTGTGGGGTGTGTCTGTGTGTCTGTGGTGGGGAAGCTATGTGAAGTAAGACCTTATCCATTTTGACACCCTGAGTTGCCTGGGTTCTGTCCTCCCAAGTGTTCTAAATTGCAGGATAAATTGCCCTGACAGAACGTCCTGCTGACAGACAGTGTCTTTTGTTACAGACGGAGGTGTTGATCCTTCTGTAATCAACAGCTTAATTAGGTCTGCCAAGATGAAAGAGCCATTTTTACTTTGGGAGCTAATATTTATAGACAACCTTCTCCCCAGCCCCTGCACTGGAGGTGTTAACAACTTGAGGGCTAAATCAAATAAAAATTATAAAACTCATTTCTTCACTCTACAAAAACTACTGGCAAACTCAGAGCTCTGCAGACTGTAAGCTGCCCCATCGAGCAGCTTCATTCATGGCCATAGCGCCCAGCACAGATTTTGGCACACGGTGGGCACTCAGGAAGCATTTGTTGAATCTTGAAAAAGTGGAGAGTCAGTTTGATGCCTTCCTTCTCTAGCAGAAAACACGATGGCATTGTGGTTAAGAGCTTGGCTTGAGAATTAGACAGTCCTGGAATTAAATCCTAGCAGCCTCACCACTCGGCTGTATGACCTTGGGCAAGGTGTTTAACATCTGTAAGCCTCAGTTTCCATGGCTGCAAAATGGGACAATAATAATACCTATAATTAGGGCTGTTGCCCTTAAAATCTGTATGTAGCACAGTCTTTGGCACAGAGAAGCTCCTTTAGTGTTGGCTACTTGGAGCAGAGGTGGTAGCAGTAGGGGTGGAAGTGACAAGTAAATCTCAGAGCAGCTATTGCTATAGGAAGGTCTCTGGGAAACTTTTAAGTTATCTTGTTTTATAGACTGCTCAGTCCTGTTAAGAATATATTAGGCTTCCTTATTTGGGAAATGAAAATTAAAACCACAAGGAGATACTACTTCTTACCCACCAGGCCAGCTATAATAAAGAAAACCGGAAAATAAGAATGTTGGAGAGGATGTTGAGAAATTGGAACTCTCATACATTGATGGTGGGTACAATCAATGATGCAGCCAGTGTGGAAAATGATTGGGTGGTTCTTTAAAAAATTCAGCATAGAATTACCATATATCCAGCAATTCCACTCCTAACTATGTCTTAGTTTGTTCAGGCTGCTATAAGACAAAAATACCTTAGAATGGGTAATTTATAAACCGTAGACATTTATTGCTCACAGTTCTAGAGGCTGGGAAGTCCAAGATTAAAGCACCAGCAGATTCAGTATCTGACGAGGGCCTATTTCTCATAGATGGATCCTTCTATGTGTCCTCACATGGCAGAAGGAGCAAGGGAGCTCCCTCGAGCCTTTTTTATAAGGTCAATGATCCCATTCATGATTGTGGACCCCTCATAACCTAATCACTCTCTAAAAGTTCTAGCTCTTAATACCACCACAGTGGGGACCAGGTTTCAATATGATTTTTGAGGGACACAAACAATCAGACCACAGCAGTTTATGCTCCAAAGAATCAAAAATAGAGACTCAAACAGATTCTTGTTCACCCATGTTCATAGCAGCATTATTCACAATAATCAAAAAGTAAAAACAACCCAAATGTCTATCAGCTGGTGAATAGAAAAACAAAATGAAGTATATTTACACAATGGAATATTATTCAGTCATGAAAAGGAATGCAATTCTAATATGTGCTATAACATGGATGAACCTTAAAAGCATTATACTAAGTAAAAGAGGCCAGACACAAAAGACCACAGGTTGTAGGATTTCATTTACATGAAATGTCCAGAACAAGTCCACAGAGACAGAAAGTAGATTAGTGGTTGCTATGGCTACCCATTCCTCCTTAAGCTGGGGAGATATAGGAGAATGGCCTTGGGTTGGGGATGGGGTGGAGGTCAGGTGAATGCTTGCTCCTGGCCTGCTTGATAATGGGTATGGGGTTTCTTTTGGGGGTGATGGAAATGGAATTAGATAGTGGTCATGGCTGCAGGGCATAGTTAATATACTAAAACCCACCAAATTTACATTTTACATTGTGTGAATTATACCTCAATTTTAAAAAAAGAAAAAAGAATGCATTGGGCTCCCAGTGGTTGACACTCAGCACTCACTCCCCTGGCACCCACGTGCCCACCCCTGCAGGCGGCCTTCTTCATCAACTTGCTGTCTGGGACATGAACCAACAACTGTAGTCACAGCCCAAACAGTATAAAACTTTCTCTAACACTTCACAATTTGCAAATCCCCTTCCAATTTGATCCTTACAATAGCCATGAAGGCAGGTATTATCATTACTATTCTACAGATGTGGAAACTAAAATCCACAAATATGAGGCAACTGGGTGAAGATCACCCAGCTAACAAGTGAAAGAGTTGGAATTGCAACTGAAGCCTTCAAACCCCAGCACTCCCTATTTTCCCTACTGATGACACACAGTTTGTTCAACAGCGCTTTCAAATCATCACAACTGTGAGCCACTTCTGAACACAGGCCAGAGTTATCTCTGAGTTTAGCCCTCAGCCTCAACTACAAAGGCAGCGTTCCTGACCCTGTGAGCTGAGGACCTCCAAAGTGCATGTCCCACAAGAAAGAGAAAACGTTTCACATTCTGCACCTGCAAAACAGGTCGCTCAATTCCTGTGTCACCCAGGCAAGGAGTTGGCCTGCAGCACAAGTCAGTATTCAGCTGCCAGGTACCGCTCTGTATGTCCTGCTGATTTGGACAGTGACTAAACACCTCAAGCAAGGAGCAGTAAAGAAGTCCCGGTTTTCACTCATTTCTGTCACCTTCCAGAGTCTGCTGCATTTGCAAGAAGGTTTCTCATGAAGTTCAGAGGCTTTTACATCAGATTCATCAAGATGAATCAGGTGTTGGGGGCATCTAACCATCTGGGTCAAGAAGAAAAGGCCAGGCCAGGCGTGGTGGCTCACATCTGTAATCCCAGCACTTTGGGAGGCCGAGGCAGGCAGATCACGAGGTCAAGAGATCGACACCAGCCTGACCAACATGAAGAAAACCTGTCTCTACTAAAAATACAAAATTAGCCAGGCCTGGTGGCACATACCTGTAATTCCAGCTACTCAGGAGGCTGAGGCATGAGAGTCACTTGAACCCGGAAGGCAGAGGTTGCGATGAGCTGAGATGGCGCCATTGCACTGCAGCCTGGCCAAAAAGAGCAAAACTCCGTCTGAAAAAAGAAAAAAAGGAAAAGTCCAGATGCAAAGAAGCTGAGAAGAGTGAGGAGGGCTTTTCATTCCAAATGTTAGAGGAGTGAGAGAAAGGGAGGCAGAGGAGAACCAAGGAATAGAGTGGAGAATATGCAGTGTGTGGAGGGAACCATGAGGAGCCCAGCCTTCCTGGAGCAAGAAGGGCAGAGATAAGGCTGCAAGAGCAGGTGGGAGCCAGATTTCAAAGGCCATGGACAGCAGGGTAAGGAGAGAGGCCCTCTCTAGCAGGCAGTGGGAAGCCCCTGGAACTTCTTGAGTAAGACACTGATATGAGAGTTCATATTAGTCTCCAAGATACAAGTTGTCGATGTGGAAAAGCCATTAAAAAGAAAAAACATCTGCTTATTTATGGGCCTTAGATGTAGTTTCTGTGGGTGCCCAAGAAAGACTTTAATGACCAACCAAGTTGGTTGTTGCCTCATGAGGAATGGAACTAGGGAGGTATATATAGAAGTAGATACCCAAATTTTTAACTATGAGATGTTAGGGAAAGGTCCTAAAATCTCAACACTCTCTTCTTCATTTGAGTGCCCGGTACTTTGTTGAAATAGAAGCTAACCCTTTCAGAACTGGTCAGATTCAACGGATGCAAAGATAATGGCCTTGTCTTCCTAAGGCTAAAAATGACCTTGAAGTCATTGATGCCTCCATGTGAAGCCCACGTTCCGAAGTAACATCCTTGCCAAACTGTTGTCCAGCCTTTGCCTGAATGCCTGCAGTAACAGGGTTGTCACTGTCTACTGGGGTAACCCTCTCTATCTTTAGAAATATCTGGCTTTTAGAAACTATTTCCTTAGATGAAGTCAAAACCTGACTACCTATGACCTCCATTCATTGGCCTCATTCCACCTCTTGGGGCTTCTCAGAAACACATTTGCTCATTCTTGCACATGGCGGCTCTTCCATGTTTTAAGACTGCTATTCATCCTCCATGCCTACTCGGTGAGTCTTCTCTTCGTATTTCTTATATGACACTGATTTGAAGCTCTAAACTACCCTAGTCATTTTGCTCCTTTCTCTTTTCTTACAATTTACTTTTCAGAGAAGGAAAAGTTCATATTCTGCATTTCCTCTGAAATACTTCTGAACTTCCCCTCCATGGGTTAGCACAGCATAGGAAAATTCAGTACAGGATCATTTATCTCCTCACCTCCCAAGTGTTCTGTCTCATTGCATGGTCATGCCTGGATGACAGCAGGGATGGGGACCTGGAACTAGACGCATCAGCTGGGTTATAGCGGCTTCTGAGAGGATGTCAAGTGTAACAGCAGAATGTGACATGAGTTAGTTAATGGGCATGAATTAGCAGAATGTGACATGGGTTAATGGGCGTGAGCTAGTCCGACAATGAAGGTCTCAAGGAGGGTCTCCCCATAGATCCAAAGATCGGACATCCAGGAACAAGCAATACCCCAAGAATCAAGCAGACAGTGGCACCAGGAAAGCTTTACAGCAAGTGACCATGCCTCAGGCACAGGGCCATCATCTCAAGGAAACTGGTATTCTGCGAAGGCCAACAGTAACAAGGATGCAGGCACAGAAAATTGAGCCCCAGATCTGGGTCTGGATGAGGGACTTTTCTTGGCCAGGTTGCATACCAGTTCTGATTAGTTGGCAGTGAGTCCTGGGGCCCGAGGCTGAACAAGATTCTGGTACCTGCTCTTGCAACCTCATCTCTGCCCTTTTTGCTCTGGGAAGACTGGGGTCCTCATGGTTTCCACCACACACTTTGTATATTCTCCACTCTATTCCTTGGCTCTCCTCTGCCTTCTTTTCTCCCACTCCCCATCTCAACATCTGGAATGGAAAGCCCTCCTCACTCTTCTCAGCTTCTTTAAGTCTGGCCTTTTCTTCTTAACTCAACTGGTTGGATGCCCCCAACACTTGATTCACCTAAGACTCTAGGAATCGGAGACAAGATTCTAAGACTGATTCCAGAAAAGACTTTAATGATTGATTACAAATGTCATCCCAGGCACAGGAGGGAAGAGTAATGGCTTGAATCGTTGACTATTTCCAAACCAGCAACAAGGTTTGTCTGTAGAACTGGGGCCAGGGTCAGAATGGGAAGAGAATCAAATGGTACTTGAAGTTATTGAGTCCTGATGTGGAACCAGAGTTGCATCAATTCCTCCTGCCAGAGGACAGGACTCATCCATATAGAAGTGTATACCAGAATTTTAAACTATGAGATGTTGGGGAAAGGTCCTAAAATCCCAATGCTCTCTTCTTCATTTGACTCCCCGGTACTTCATTGAAATAGAAGCTGACCTCCTTCAGAACTGGTCAGATTCAATGGATGCAAAGATAATGGCCTTGGCCTTTTTTTCTTGGTATATACTTCTACACAGGGCAGAAGGCAACATACCAAACCTGTAGGGGGTATAGAGGGAGAGACTGCCAAGGCTGGAAGACCAGGCAGGACTCAACAGCCACAGTCTTCAGGCCAAAATGAGCTTCTGGCCATTTATAATTCCTCCAAATTGTAGCGATGCTTGACTTTCCTCAGTTTAAGTGGCAAAGTTATGCAATCGAAAAGCATTCTGCAGAAGCAATTGTTGCAGTGAACAAAAAGAGAGAATTCCAGCTGTTTCAGGTCAACAAAACAAAACAAAACAAAAACAAAAAGAAACAAGGCCTTACAAAAACCAGGGGGCAGAGAAGGGAGATAAAATGAGGATGGAAATGGTAATAAAGAGATTCGCTTCCATGCTAAGTAACTGGCAAAATATTTGAAATTTCTTTATGTCTATTTAAAAGCTTCATATCACTGCTTGGAAAGTTATCCTGCATGGGAAACCTGTGATAGAAACTGGTTGGGTTTTCTCTGAATGACTTTATTGTAAGAAACCCACATTCTTAATGAGGCAAGGGAAGGCGGGAGGATGGACCACAGCAAGAAGGAGGGCAGAGCATCCTGAGGTGTTTGGAGCCTGTAAAGACATTTGAGTAGGATTTTATGTAAATCTAATCAGTTCCCAAATCAAATCACAATTATTTAACCCATTATCACTGGTCCAGAGTAATGCCAGGCATATTATTCTTACCAACCCCTCACCCTGTCAAGACCAGGAAAAAATATGAGTGTTTACTTTTATTATTATGCATCCTGTTACGAGCGCCACAGTTGCTAAGTGCACGCAGCACCTTTAACTAAAGAAACTAATTGCAAGCCACTTTCAATATCTCTTGTTTTTTAATTTAATGTCCTCAGAGATATATAATTGGGCTGGAGGGAAGAATTTTCACTGAAGTCATGAATTTGCTATATAAATACAAACAAGAAAGAAAGCTAATACAGTGAGGGAATATGGGATTAATTTTGAAATTGTCTGATTAGTGGATTGCTGCCCATCAATAATTGCCTTATATTTTCCCAAGGCCTTCTCTTTATTGGAGTCTGGCACCGCATCTGCCCACAGTCTGTCAATCAGCCTGTGCAGCTGGGAAGGTCTGGGGAGACCACAATTGGAAGCCTGCTGGGGCACCTTGTTAGACAAAGCAATATATCCCAGACGTGAAAACACTCCCATCTCAACTCGGCTGCTAACATCTTTACACTCAATCCTCCTGCCTTGGAGCAGGACCTCAAAGTGACTAAGTCTGATTTTTAAAAAGGAAAAGAAAAAGTCACAACTGCCTGTTTACGTGTATTTTACAGGCCTGGGTTCTGCTGGAATTGGAGGTCAGAAACACCTTATCCCTGGAGTCACTAAGTTGCCTAGTAACATCCTTGAGAAGAGCTCTGCAACAGCTGGAATTTTTAAAGCAACATCGGCGCCATGGGGGACACCTAAACATGCTTCAGACATTTAAAAATTAAGAAATATGATCAGAAGGGCTATGAGCAAGTGTGCAGATGGTGGGTTTCTAACTTAATCAATGCCTAAGATCTGGAATGTTCCTTAAGCTCCAAGAACATTTCCTATCTATCCTCTCCAGGCCTGATGCTCCCAGGTCCTTAAAGACTTGATCACAGAGAAGAGAGGAGGGTCTATTGACTGAACTCACCATAAACATCTTTTCAAACCACAGGCACATGTGCATGCGCATGCACACACACACACACACACACACACACACACACACACACACACACACACAGTTGCAGCCTTGCTAATGACATGTTTATACCATGCCCATTTCCAGAAATATTTATGTCTCTCTACCTTGCCAGCAATCAGTCAAAATACACAAAAATGGATTTGCATGTAAAGATGCTTCATTTAGAAGACCTAAAATATGATAATAGAACAAAGATGGCCCAGAGCATATTTTTGTTTTGTTTTCTTATCTTCTACTGCTTTCCTTTTCTGTTTGGTAAACTGAGCATTTGTTTTAAATTGGGATTTTGTCCTTGTGAGGTAGGAAATAAAATGATCTGGAGCCAAGGTCCCTAAACATGAGTTTATTTGTGTCAACCAAAAAGTGACTGGGGCAGATGTCAATTGATTTAGAGGCTTATTTGGCCAAGGTTGAGGACGCACCCAGGAGAGAGACACACGGGTCCCAGTAGGATCTGTGTCTTGCGCTTTTTCCAAAGAGGGTTTTGAGGACTTCAATATTTAAAGAGGAGAGAGGAAGAAGGAAGAGAAGGAGGGAAGGGAAAAAAAGGGGAGAGGGCAGGCAATGAGGCAAGTGGTCACATTCTTGTAAGGCTCTGATCGGCAATCAGTGAAGCTACATTTTACATGTAAGAAGAACGGAGTAGTGGGGAAGTCAATTATGCATTCCTATCTTGCTCAGTAGATCTACATTCTACATGAGATAAAGTAAACATGTAAAACTACAACTGTTTGGGAACAGAAGGAAGGTAGCTTTTTGCATGACTCAGTTCCCAAGCTTAACTTTCCCTTTGACATAGTGAGTTTGGGATCCTGAGATTCTATTTTCCTTTCACATTAGTCATTGAAAGGCAATTTCCTTTCCTCGTCACAGGGGCAGAGGTCTAAAGGACAGAGCTAGTTGCGATCCAGGCCTGCATGACAAGAAATCCAGCCACCGAATGGCTCACATCCATGTTCACCACAGAAACCTTAGGAATCATCCATCCCTTCCCTCTACTTTCCATTTGGTTTTCAGCTTTGAAGTTGGTCACACCTTCCTCCAGTGTGTCTTCCTCCTGTGTGACTAACAAGAGCAGGTGCTGGTGCTTGGAGCACTAAAATCACCCTGGTGGGCTGGGCGTGGTGATTCACACCTGTAATCCCAGCACTTTGGGAGTCCAAGGCGGGCAGAACACGAGGTCAGGAGATCGAGAGCATCCTGGTTAACACAGTGAAACTTTGTCTCTACTAAAAATACAAAAAATTAGCCCGGCATGGTGGTGAGCACCTGTAGTCCCAGCTACTTGGGAGGCTGAGGCAGGAGAATCACTTGAACCCAGGAGGTGAAGGTTGCAGTGAGCCAAGATTGTGCCACTGCACTTCAGCCTGGGCGATAGAGTGAGAGTCCGTCTCAAAAAAAGAAAAAAAATCACCCCAGGTGGACAGCTCAGCGCCGTGGGGTACACACTTACTGTGGCCTTGCCAATTAGCACAACTGGGGCCAGTCCAAAATGGTACATCTCCTGTTGAGAGAGAACACGGATACTTACGTCACAGAGTTGTTGTGAAGCTTAAGAGATAGAAGGCAGGTGGAAACACATTTTCAGCTCTAGTCTAGAGCATTCTGTCAAAGTAAGGTGATATTTTGTTATTACTAATTCTTTTCATGACTGGTCATAAGAGTGGTATCAAGGCAGCCGCCTTGGCTGCTTCCTTTGCTTTGGGTGAGTGGGCAGCCACCAGTTTAGGTCACAGGTCCATGGGACTTGTACTCACAACAGTGACCTTCCCAGGTGCTGGGCTTGTGGCAGCAGGATAGAGGAGTCTTCCCTGCCTCTGTTTCTCTTTTCAAATATGCTGGCCCTCTAAGGCCTATCAGACATTGGGCCACTTCTCACTCTGGCTTAAAGGAAATCACAATTTCTTTGCCTTACGAGTTCAAACCTCCAGAAGGGCAAAGCCTCGGCAGGCAAAGCCCTTCTCTCCAGGTACCAAGTTGGCTTTTGGGACCTCTGTAGTATGTACCTGCTATCCCTGCCAGATATCCTCATCTTTTTCACAGGCTGATCCCATCAACCCGAGGGGGGCTAAATCTTCTACTTGTTCATGTTGTTTCCTCACTTGCAATGCTTCTCTTCTTCCTCTGGGGCCCAAGCCTGCCCTTCTTTAAAGCTACCCCTGACCTCATGGCTTCCAACTGCATCTCCTTCTACTTTCTCCAACCACACTAGCCCTTACTGATCTCCTCCTCCCTGAATCTTGCAGCATTCATGGTTGGTAAAGGTCACTGGACAGTGATGAGCCTCTATGAGCTTGTTCCTTTCACATTTGTTGAAAATTCCCTATGTGCTAAGCATTGTGCCAGGGCAGATCCAAACAAGAATATATAAAGTTATGCGATTCCTCATTTTATGCTAGCAAGTTTCATTTGCCTAAGCTCCTGGAGGGCAGGAACCATATCTTATACTATATTTTGCAAGATTCACAGTATCTGTCAATAAATACAGAGTGAATGACTCAGCGACAACCAGTGTTTGGAGAGATCCAAGAGTGAGTTTAAACCATAGAGAAAACGATCTTGAAAATCAAAATGTTGGTTCCCCACTCAGGACAGCAATGTCCCTTGCCTCCTAGGTGGCCTGCCCCATATTACCAAACACATGGCATTGGGGAAAATCAAAGTGTCACAAAATAGGCATGTCTCCTCTCACAAAATAATCAACTTTATGGTTCAGGTATAACATGGAAAGACAGCACTGGAGCCATCAGTTTGTTGATTCTAGGTCCAGATGTGGGCACCCTGCTTATAAAGAGGACCCAGGGCTTCTAACTAGAGCATAAGGTCACCAGGACCTGGGCCAAGGACTAGATCTGTGAGATCTCCAAAGTCCCCATGGGCCACCAAGATATAAGACTTGCTCCTGGATGAAGGCCAGGAAACCAGGTGGAGAGTCCCACAAAACCACGAGACCAGGAGGGATGAGCTCAGGGGAGGCCTTCTCTTCCAGGTTTGTAAGTGTTGGAGAGCCCTACAGCTGTCCTTGGACCTGTCCTCTTCTCCATCTCCCTGAGTAACTCTGTCGAGTCTCATGGCCCTCAACTGATCAACGATGATGCCTATATTTACAGCTCCAGACCCAGACTCTTCCTGAGCTCCAGATACTTGGATGTCTGATAAGTATCCCAAAGTTAACACGTCCAAAACATATCTCTTGATTCCTACTCCAAACCAGCTCCCTCTCCACCTTTCCCTTTCTCAGGAAATAGCATTGCTGTTTAGCCACTCCGGCCAAAATCCTAAGAGTCATTTTTGAGTTCTCACTTTTCTCTCACACCCCATATGCAATCCTTCAGCAAATTCTGTTGGCTCCATCTTCAAAAGATATGCTGAACTTGATGGCTTCTC
This sequence comes from Macaca thibetana thibetana, assembly GCF_024542745.1. Classification (NCBI taxonomy): domain Eukaryota; kingdom Metazoa; phylum Chordata; class Mammalia; order Primates; family Cercopithecidae; genus Macaca; species Macaca thibetana. The sequence continues at coordinate 61,776,598 of NC_065590.1, read as the reverse complement.
ATCACCTCGACCACTACGGCAGTGTGTGAAGTCAGCCAACCCCACCTGCCCGGGCTGCTGCTGCTGTTTCGTGGGTCTCCTTGCTTCCTTCTTTCTCCCCTACCGGTCTGTTCTCCACATAGCAGTCATAGTGATGTTTGAAAACCATAAATCAAACCATGTCAGTCCACTACTCAAAATTCTCTCGTGGCTTTACTGTATGCCTAGAATAAGATCCTAAACCCCTCCTGTGGTCTACAACGTGCCACCCAGTGTCGCCTCATTTCCTGCCATGCCTTCCTTGTACCCTGAGCTCTGCTCACATTGACCTTCTGGCTCTTCCTTCCAAGAAACCCTCTTCCTTCCAAGAAACCCTGTTTCTTGCCTTTGGACCTTTCTACCTCCTCAGTGTTCTTCTCCTGGTTCTTAGTATAGTTCCAAACTCATTTCACTCTCGCGTCCACCCAAATACCTTCTGAAGAGGCTCTAGTCCATCTACTCTCCCCCACATCCTCATCACTCTTCACCTCCTTTCCCTGTTCACTTTTCTACATCATCACTAATTGAAACTATCTATTTTGCTGTTGTTGTTGACATATTCCCCGTATCAGACCCATGAAGGTAGAAATTTTGTCTTTTTTGTTATTTGTTATATCCTTAGAGCCTGAATCGTGTTTGGTACATAAAAGGCACTCCAGGAATATTTGCTGAGTACGTCAGTGAATGGATAAATAACCTCTAAACTTAATGTCATATTACTATACTCATGATCATGTACATAGTGACTCTCATGGAGTAATTTGTAAAACTAAAAGCACTAGATTTGTAGGAAGGCCTTTCTTCGTGGCGGAGAAAATGGTCCCCAAAAGAAAGGAAAACACTAGAGTTGCTGATAGGACAGTGCAGATGATAAAGATAATGACTAGCTCCCTTCTTAAAGCAAAGCTCAGGTTTTGCAAGGTTGAGCAAGCGTGGCTGGGCTTTTTCTCCTCCGCATCGTTCTTGTCCCACAGTTCCCCTGACCCTGCCCCAAGACCTCTGAACTATTAACACTTGCAGCCTAGCTCCAATTCCTTGCAGCAGAGCTGAGACCACACTGGATCATTTCACCAAATATTCAGGGAAACTGAAAGAAACGCTTTGTATACAGTGAGCCAGGTGCTGTGAGAGGGCACAGGGGAGGAGGAGGAGGAAAGAGCTCTGGCAATGTCCTTCCCTGAGGGCCAGGCTCACTTGCCTTGCAGGACAGCCACTTTGGAGAAGACAATGTAAGGTTTGGGAGGTAGAAGGAGGACTTCGAAATAGAGATGGGAAGGTGCCTATACTTCCAATTGTTCATACCCATCCTCACCACTCATGAGAGATGAAAACTTGAACCCCAGTTTTTACAAGAAAACACTGTGCTTGGAGGCAGGAGTGGCAACAGGTCTGGGTGCCGCAAAGCTGGTGCTTTTTAATCACCTTGGATCCCCATTCCACGAGGACCCATGGAACCAAGGGCCACTTCTCCAGCTGGGGCCTGAGGAACACCGGAAGTGTCCACTTACAGTCTATGGCTTTAAAAAGTCTGCAAACATGTGTGCTGGCTCGTTTTAAAATAAATGGTGTCACCTCTGGTTCCCCATGATTCTCACACCAAAGTGGGAGTGAGGGAGCCTGCAGGGGAAGGAAAGCTCTGAAGCAAAGCTGCTCCCTAACCATAAGGCCAGAACCCGGCTAGAAACATGACTGATGACGTGATAAGAGGGTGCCTGAACCATACGGAATGCAAAACAGGAATTCCAAGGTAACTGGCTGCATCTTAGGAACACAGTTTCCATTTACCCACTTGGAACAGAACAATCTGTAGCATAAAAGGAGAGTAAAATTTGGCAGGGCTCATTGTGAGCTGGTGAGGAGGCATGAGTGGAGAGAATTCCTAAAAGAGATCCTAACTTAATCAATCACTTGAAGCAGGAGGCAAAAAGCTGCTTTCAGAAATAGATCAAAAGAGTTGGATTGGCCCAGGCGTGCACACACCGTATCAATCTCTGGCCCAACCGTGCGAGGCTCCAGGCATCACCTCACAAGCGTGCACAGAGCAGCCTGGTTTTATTTGTAAATGCACAGGAACCACCTGAAACCCAACCCCAGGGTAAGGCTGATGGGGCAGGGGCCATGTGGAGTAGGAGTCAGGACCAAATGGAAATTCCCTTGGATTTATTTTCCTCCTGATTTCATGCTGGTGGAACACACACTAAATTCATCCCCAAACTGACAAATTAGTGGGGCCCCATCTAAGAGATGGAAAAGGGCCTGAGGCAAGAAAGAAAGGCCAGGGCTGGCTGGTGCCAAGGACAGACCTGCCTCCCTGGCTTGTACCTGCATAAACTCGACTCCCAGGAACTGAGGCCACTCCTGTCTCTCATCTCCATGCTCATGGTTTTGAGCCCAGTATCCAGTCTTAGTTCACCTAACCCTCTGCACATGTAAGCGACTATATTAGTAGCTTCTTTATTTACACAGAAGATACGTTGTGGTCCATCTTGCTTTTCTCACTTTGTATCTTTTCTCACTTTACAGTATAACTTGGAAATATTTCCAAATTAACTTTGGTCCTAGGAAGGAATTAAGCCCAAGCACTTTAAATTAGCAATGAATATCTGGAATTACGTTTTCTCCTATGCATTCAGAATGGCACTAGTCATGTACAACCCTTGGGAAAATTAAGAAAACAGTCACTCAAAACAGTTTCTGTTTTCTGGGGTTTGGATGAGGACTTGGGTTAAGAAAGGCTGATGGAGTATGGTGAACTATAATGTAACCCATCCTGTATTGATGGACATTTAAGTTGTCCCCTCACCCCTCTTATTTTCCTATTACAAACAATAGTGCAATGAATATCCTTGAAACGTAACTTGGAGAAGTTTGGTGAGTATCTCTGTAGAGTCAATTCTTAGCGCAACAATGCTCCACAGCTAGATTTTAAGCTCCTTCAGAATAGGAAAATGTTTTAATCATCTTTCTTGCTCCCTCACCTAGCACAGTCAGTATATAGTAGGAACTCAATAAATACTTATTGACATGGATTAGTGAAAAAGATACAATCCATACCCTGAAATTATAGAGCCATAAGCACAAAGCAAACAACGAAACAAAATGGTTTATTATAAAGTGGTAAGCAAAATGGTATGGATCTGGTAAAAGGGCTGCAAGAATTCCAAATGGAAGGTGTTAGGTCTTTGATTTTTATCCTTTTTCTTACATCTGAATTTTATATAACATTGCTAATTAACATCTCATTCCAAGAGACCAACAATGGATAGATCAGTCCTGCCTTCTTACTCCTGGAAATAACAAGCAGGTGGAAGAAAAAGATCCTGGTCAGAACTTGTTCCTTTCATTGTAATTTTTGGGAGACATCTAGAACATCACAGCAGGCGTGATTTCAAAACACAATCTTCTAGTACATTGGCTGGCTCAAGATGTTAGTAAAAAGAAATATATATATATTCCTATATATATATGGGAAAATGCTAGAATTTGGAATTTCATATTTTTCTATCTAAAATAATTTGGATCAGAGCTACTTAGGAACATATCCCACTGCAAACCAGCAGTTTCTGAATTCATACTGTACCAAAGATATGAGGATTCCAGGCTATCTATGGGATTTGGGACAACTGTTGTTCACTTTGATACCAGCTGATATTTCATTAAGAAGGTGTCATCATTATTAACAGCACAGCACAACACTGTGAGATTGTATCACCATTTTGCAAATTGGGAAACTGAGGCACAGAGAGTACTTGACATCCCATAATTCCTAAATAGCAGAGCTGAGCTTGAATCTAGGCCTTTTATTCTACTTTCTTTCCTTTGCTCGCAGGAGTGGACTTATCTTGATGCTTGAGCTTCAGGAGCAATCTGCGCTGCAATTTCCAAGACCCTGGGAGGGGTCCTAGTGTTGTCTATATGGTCGTGTATGTTTGTAAAATTTTCAGATGTAAGCTATTGAGCAGTAGTAAAAACAGCTATCTCTTTTCATACTGACTTTTCTTTCTGACTCACTCCCTTCCTGTTGGGTGGCCTCTGAGTAGTGGTAAGGACATTTTTAGGATCTAACTAAAAGAAAATTGAGCTGGGGTACATTTAGTTTGGGTTTGATGAGATATGTTTATATGACTCATAATCATTTCTATGTAGAGTTAAGTTAATGCTGGCTGTCCTGCAAAAGCAAAATAAACAAAACCCTTAATTTTTACTAAAATAATGTATGTACTGGTAACAAATCAAATAGCACAGGGGGCTTATAGAAAAGTTGAATAGTACAGATTAAGCATCTCTAGACTGAAAACCCAATATCTGAAATGATCTAAAATCGAAATTTTTTGAATGTTGGCATGACACCACAAGTGGAAAATTCCACACCTGATCTCATGGGATAAACTGCAGTCAAAACACAGGTGCACAACACACAATTTATTCAGCGTCCTAGGTCTTCTGGTGATGCCATTTTGCTGCCTGGTTACCCTGAACACACTGTTTTCTCATTGTGTTAATTGTATGTCATATTGTTTACTGTTAAGTACTTATGTGTGAAGAAGTATAAGAGTGATTGCTTGTTGGTAGCATATAAATTCTGAGTCATGAACGATGGTGACGCCAAACAACCACAGAGTGTCCACATGGGTGACTGAGAGAGTGACACTTGTGCTATCTGATGGTCCAACATACACAAACCTTGTTAAAAATTGCACAAATTTATTACAAATATTGTATAAAATTATCTTCAGGCTATGTGTATAAGGAATATATGAAACAAATGAATTTTATCTTTGGACTTGAGTCTCATTGCCAAGATATCTCCTTATGTACATGCAAATATTCCAAAACAAAAGAAAAATCAGAAATAAGAAACACTTTTGGTCCCAAGCGTTTTGGATAAAGGATATTCAGCCTATACTACAAGACTGATAACCAAAAGCAGTGCTCCCACTTGAGATCATTACTTTCCATTATTTTGGCATTTTCTTTTGACATTGATCTCCATATTTTAATTTGTGTCATTCTTTTTTTTTAACTCTGTATTTTTTTTTTTTTTTTTTGAGACAGAGTCTTGCTCTGTCGCCCAGGCTGGAGTGCAGTGGCACGATCTCAACTCACTGCAAGCTCCGCCTCCCGGGTTCGCGTCATTCTCCTGCCTCAGCCTCCTGAGTAGCTGGGACTACAGGTGCCCGCCACCTCACCCAGCTAGTTTTTTGTATTTTTTAGTAGAGATGGGGTTTCACCGTGTTAGCCAGGATGGTCTCGATCTCCTGACCTCGTGATCTGCCCGTCTTGGCCCCCAAAGTGCTGGGATTACAGGCTTGAGCCACCGTGCCCAGCCTTAACTCTGTATTTTTAAACAATATCTTAATACTTCTTTTTTTAAAGTCAAAAATTTGCAGGTATGTAAAACTTCCCTTACATAAATTATTTTAATTTGGTTTTCATATGGGGAAATAGCTAAATTTGGCTTTGTATGTTATAAATATTAAATATTAAAACTAGTTTTATAATATTTTATAATATTCTTTATTGATTTATTAATATTAGACATTACCTATTAATTTCTTATTTCAGTAGATAAAGCTTTCTTCAACCTACCCCCTTCCTTTATCTTCTTTTTATAGTTATGTTATAATTTTTGGTTAAATCAGTAGTCAGAGTTTACATTTTATATGATAGGGATACTATTTTTTTAAAAATTTAATTAATACTTTTCTTTTTCCCCTCAAATAATTATTCCCAACAGAAAAGCATGCGTATGTTCATTCACCAAGAAGACAAATACAAGAATGTCCACAGCAGAATTACTTATAATAACCTTCTACTAAAACCAACCCAAATGCCCATCCACAGTTAAGTGAATAAATAAATTGTGCCATACTCATATACTTGAGTACTCTACATACATAATAATGAAAGAGCTATTTTTATAGGCAACAAAATGAAAGAATCTCAAAAACATAATATGGAGCAAAAGAAACCAGACACATCACAGTACATTAATCTAATTATATAGCATATAAATATAGACAAAACTAATACTTCAGTTAGAAATAAGTACAATGGATGCCCTTGAGGAAGGTATAATGACTGTAAAGAGGTGAGAGGGAGGCTCCTGTGTTCTGGTAATGTTCTAGTTCTCCATCTGGGTCCTTTACATATGGGTATATTTGTATGTTCACTTTGTGAAAATGTAACAATATGTATACGTAGAATTTCTGTATTTTTCTATATGTGTTTTACTTCCATAAAAGTTTTTAATCATTATAAAATGATATTCACACTTTATTATCTTTTGACCTCCCAGATTTTAAATATTTTATTTTACTTGTAACATGTGTCTTTATCCCTTTTCCTCCCAACTTTTATTACTTTAACGCATTTTCACAATATCTTGGTTTATCTACGCTTATATTTACATTCTCTTCTGTTATCAAAAACCCCACATTTGTTTTACTTTTAGTTCTGCAGTTAAATAGACTCAAGGCTCACCACCAGATTATTTTCCTGTAGTTTTCCAGTCTTCTCCTAGGTAATTAAAAATGCATGTTCTTATTCATCAAAAAAGCTCAATAAAATAATATTCCCTCCACTATGTTCTCATATATTCAAAACGGTTTGTTGCTTTAGTACAGTATTAGAATGACAGTTGAAGAAAGTATGTTCTATTGTCTTTTAGTCACTCTGAGGCTTGTCTGTTAAAGCCCTATATTACCTCCTATAAGAAATCAATTTCTTTCTTTCCTTCTTTCTCTGTCTCTTTTTCTTTTTCCTTCTTTCTTTCTTTTGCCTCTCTTCTCAAAGGATTCTTTGAAGTTCCGTAATTTTTTGAGGATATATCTCTAAGTTGACCATATTGGTTCATTATTTTTTCTGGCTGTGTCCTTTCCATATGAAGATTCACACCTCTCTTTTATTTCAGGAAAGTTTTTTTTATCTTTAAATATTTGTCCAGTCCATTATTTCTGCTACCTTCTTTGAAGACCCTACATTGAACCCCTTGGCTTGTCTTCCATAACTATCATTTCTAAGCCTTTCTACTCATTCATTTGCTTTCATTTCATTTCACTATTTTTCTCATTTCCATTCTGTATGCTAATAATCTTAAATCTCATTTCCATTCTGTAAGCTAATAATCTGGGCAAAGACTTTCTTAAGGGTATGTAAGCATAGTTTTAAGAGCATCAATTTCCACAATCTCAATTTCTTAATGTAGAAATTCTTTCCAAAAATCAGTCTGCCAGGAAATATATCTTAAGTCGAGATGTTTTATGAGTTATTTTTTTTCCCATCTCCTCTTCCCAAATCACTCACCATCACTGGTGTTGGTGAAGCCTCTTTTACTCAAGGCACCATAAACTCTCAGTAGGGCTTCATATCTTTCCTTCTCTCATATATATTTATAATAAGTTTGAAGGAAGACATTAGAAACTGAGAATTTTGCCTGTGTTGGCATGTTCTGAATTCATTGTAACATGGGGACACAAAAGAGATGACAAATTTTGTTTATTAATCTCACCTCTTCCAATCCTTAACTATTGTCAAAAAGTGCACTGCTCTTCAGGGTGAGACTTGTGAGGGCCTGCAGGGTCAAACTGATGACAAGCCCTGGCTCTTATGTATCTTATCCACATATCCATTAATCTAAAATTTTCAGTATTAATATTTATTTTTAAATGATATTTCTACCACAACTTGTTCTTTCTGAATGTCCACCATTCTTGGTGATAGAGCTTAGAGAATCCTCTCATTCACCCATGCCCTGATCCCTTCAGGGGTATATCTACATGACTTTGAGGAGGAGGAAGTGAACAGTTCCACACCCATTTCCAATGCTCTAGCAGGTTAGTGTCACATCTGGAAATGGAACAGATACCTAAGTTAGGGGTTTGTATTTCCTTGAACATTTATTCAGACTGGTATGAGAAACATTTTCATTAACTTTTGCCAATAGATTATGCTATAAAGTCCTGTTGATTTTTTATTTGAGCATACATCTCCTTCTCACTGCTACTAGTTAACGACTTGCTCTTCAATTACTCTGTTTTGCCATGCAGTTATTAGATTTATATTATATCAGGGATATGTTCTAGATACCACTGTAAATAATGCACACAGCAACATTTATTAATAAAGTTTTCATAAGTCCTCCACTTAACTAATGGCCCAATACTTTCCTTTTGCTGTTACTTTCCATAAAGTAGTTTAAATTGCATTCTTAAAAGTAGAACATCTACCTCTACCCATGTAGGATAAAATGTTCCCCAAACATATTACAGAACATGATATCCTGAACCTTACCAGTGCAACTTTATTTAATTAGAGATAATTCCTCCCCTTCAGATGTTGATTGTGCTTCTCTAGTCATATCAAACACATCACTATAAACATGCTCCTTTTCAACCATTAAGTAAATGACTAACTTATCTCTATATAACAACTGTCAAGGATACAACTCTGTTCATCTGTCTTGCCTTTTTAAGACATTTTAAGTTGTCCTAGAAAAGCCGAATTCAGCATGATTATACTGTGTTCACAAAATGTGGACAATTTCTAATTTTTTAAAGTGAAACTGTGAACTGAATTTCCAATTTTATGCATTCTTCTTTAAAATCTATGTTTAATTTAAGCTACAAAAATGAGGTTTCTCTAAAAATAACAAGAATAATTAACAGCAATTTGATAAATCATGAAAAGACTTTTTCTGGGAAAATTGAGAAATCAAGAAATTAAATGGTTCTAAAGACTAGAAAACAAAATTAGAACCCAAGTTAAGTGGGTTCTAATTCCTGGGTTCCAACAAAATTGAGGGAAGATCTAATCAAGTTAGATTATTGAAAATAATTTTTGATGATCACGATATAATTTTGGCACATAACGTAAAAGAATTTCCAAGTCTTTAGTGAAATCAAAAAAAGTAAAACGATTTTGACCTCCGTCTACTTATTTATGTGATCAGCTCTATCTATAAAAACCGAAAAGAAGAACAGAATTGATGCTAAGCCTGTCACATCCTGGAAATAAGTCATATTTACTTATGTACCTATGGATATGTAAATTGAAAAATGCCTCATCCAATACTATTAGGTGGTAATTTTCTAATAAACTTTTATTTTATACATTAATCATTATTTATCAAAATTTAGAACATTTGCTTAATTGTATACTGCTAAAAATTATATGATTTTGGTTGCAAAGAAAAATGATAAGGTAATCAATGAACATCTCTTAAATATAAGATATTGTACTGGCATAAAATTATACGGAAGAAGTGGAAAGGAAACAGGAGTTAAAGGAAAAAGGAATGATGTACAATACTGGACTACTAAGAAGCTCATGCATTTTGGTACGTATCAAAGCACTGTGATATTTAGGTCTGAATGGATAATTTAAAAGAGTTATCCAAACAGTTTAAAGTGTCTATTGGGTTATAGTTTGCTAATCCCTGGTCTAGATCTAAGAAAGTGATGGAAAAAAATGATAATAATGTAGATGAAACTTAAAAGTGTGTCATATCTGTAGCCATTACATTGTGAATAGGAGAGAAAAGTATTTTTCCAAAATTCAAAAACTATTATCCAATTCAGCAAAGTCAGACACACCATTGACAACTGAACTAGTGAAATTCCAACACATGTCTTTATTGTTTCGCTTGCATCTTACTTGTTAACGTAAACAAAAGGATCTATCCATCAACACTCATGTCAGAACCACACTTGGAGAGTTGGCTGCTAAGCATTTACCAGGAGTACACACTATTGGGATTCCACGTGGGATTCCTCGTTTAGTCCAACTCCTTTTGCTTTTCAAAACCAATTTTTGTCTCAGGACACTTCTCCCACCAGCCTATGCATTTTCTTCTTGCTATCGTGCACAAAGGATTAGGTCTTATACTTTAGGATGTTTCCCTCAACTCTGAGAAAGACATTTGCTAAGGCACTTCTGACATTTGCAGAATGAATCCTCTCTGCTGCTTTTTGTATGCTCTCCTGCTTGAGCTCCACAGCTTTTGTTTTTTATCCAGGCTGTATTATCTCTGCCTTCTAATCAAAGTATTTAAACTTAAAGTAATTACTGATGTATTCGGATTTAAATCTTACTATTTATTTTTTATTTGTCCCATCTGTTCTGTGCTTTCACTCTTCTCTCTGCATTTTAAATGAAAAATTAATCAAGTTATTTTTTATCATTGCATTTCCCTTTTGATTATCTTGTTAATTATACATCATTGGCTGGCTGCGGTGGCTCATGCCTGTAATCCCAGCACTTTGGGAGGCCAAGGCGGTAGGATCGCTTGAGCACAGGAGTTCAAAAACAGTCTGAGCAGCACAGTGGGACACCGTCTCTATAAAAAATAAAAATAAAAATATTAGCTGGTTGTGGCATGCACCTGTAGTCCCAGCTACTCGGGAAGCTGAGGTAGGAGGATCGCTTGAGCCTAGGAGGTTGAGGCTGCAGTGAGTGGTGATAGCACCAGTGCACTTCAGCCTGGGTGTGTATATATTTATACACACACACACACAATTATTTTACTACCCTTTTTGTGGTTCCCCTAGAAATTACAACATGCATCTTAATTATTTGCTAGGATCAGATATAAATTTATATTTTTACCAATGCAAGGACTATAGAATATTTTAGTTCCCTTTACTCTTTTCCTGCTTTTTGTGCTATTATTGTCAGGAATTTTTTTTTTTTTACATATTTTAAACACCTCAAGATAATATAAGTGTTTTTATACAGTCAATATTCATTATATATATATCTCTACATACTTTTATGGTTTTGGTATCAAGGTAATGCTGGTTTCATAGAATGAGTTAAGAAGTATTCCCTGCTTCAATATTCTAAAAGTGTTTGTGTAGAATTAGTATTTTTTTCTTAACTGTTTGGTAAAATTTCCCAGTGAAGCCATCTGGACCTGAAGTTTTCTTTATAGGAAAATTTTAAACTATAAATTCAACCTCTTTAATAGATACAGTACAATGCAAATTATCTATTTCTTTTTGATTAAGTTTTGGTAGTTTGTGCTTTCATGGAATTTTCCCATTTTATTTAAGTGTTGAACTGATTGCTATAAAGTTGTTATTTTACTCTTTATCTATCTTTCTAATATGAATAGGCTCTGTGGTTACGTTAACTCTCTCATTCCTGACAATGAAAACTTGTGTTTTCTTTCTTTTTTTTTTTTTTTCTGGTCATCCTGGGTAGAAGTTTACCTCCTCCCTGAGCCCCACAAACTCTCACCCACCGAAAGAATCAGTTTTTGGTTTGTTTTTCTTTCTATTTCATTGATTTTTGCTCATGTATTATTTTCCTTCTTCTGCTTATTTTGGCTTCATTTGCTCTTTTTTTTTGAGATGGAGTCTTGCTCTGTTGCCTAGTCTGGAGTGCAATGGCGTGATCTCAGCTCACTGCAACTTCCACTTCCCAGGTTCAAGTGATTCTCCTGCCTCAGCCTCTCAAATAGCTGGGAATACAGGTGTGCACCACCACACCTGGCTAATTTTTGTATTTTCAGTAGAGACGGGGTTTCACCATGTTGGCCAGGTTGGTCTCGAACTCCTGACCTCAAGTGATCCACCTGCCTCGGCCTCCCAAAGTGCTAGGATTATAGGCGTGAGCCACCGCACCTGGACTGCTCTTCTTTTTCTAGCTTCTTAAGGTGGAAGTCAAGATCACTGACAGGACTTGAGGTCAAGAATCTCAAATAGAAGGATAGTACATTTTGCATAAGTTTTCCTTTCAGAGAATCTGCTGACCTTAAAAGCTTATGTATAAGAGTTGAAGAAACAAAGCAAAGAGCAGCAGCTTAGAACCTGGGAATCCAGGTGAATCTTCCAGCAGTCTCTCAGGCTGGGTGGCAGAAATTAGAGATCAGTTCCTACCAATGAGGAGAGGCCCTGGTGTACCTTCCAGGCTTCCTGTTAAGATGCTGGAAGAGTAACAGCACAGGTATAAGTTGCAAATAGAACAGCATGCACAAAGGACTGAAACTCGGCTTCAAATGAGCTCATTCCAGACTGGATTAAAGTGATCTATTCCTACTTTGCCTACCTGCCAAATAGTAGTAAATCTCTAGAAAATTGGCCAGAGACTCAAATTACACTTATGATTTTCAAATATAGTATCTGGCATTCAATCAAGGAATTACCAGACATGCCAAGAGACAGGACCAGCTGAACAAAACCAATGAATAAAAGAGACTTGAGAACAGACTCACAGATGATACAGATATTAGAGTTATCAGGTATAACTTTAAAATGACTGTGATTAATTTGTTCAAGACAATACTGGTCAAAATGGAGAATTTCACTAGAGAATAATTATCAACAATAAAGATAAAATGTAAATTTTCCACCTGAAAAACACAAATTGTTGAAATTAAAATTTTGCTAAAATTAAAAACTGCATAGACAATGAAGAAAAGAAGATTAACTAAAGGACAGGTCATTAGAAGATATCGAGAGTGAAGCAGAGACTAAAAAAGGCTGGTTTCACTGGTATATGCAAATGTTAAAACTAATCAAATGACACACTTTCAACATGTGCAATTTATTGTATACCAATTATTCCTCAGGCACATATTGTTGCTATAATGGAACAAGAATCATGGTGGCATCATATTTCTTTTCTGTAAAATCATTTTCTAGAAGACAACAGAGCAATAATTTGAAAATTCTCAAAAACTCCTACTTTCATTCTAGAATTCTATGCTTAACTAAATTAGCAATTATGTGAGGACTATTTTCAAACATGCACGTATCAAAGCATTTACATCCTGGGCATATTTTTTGAAAAAATCTTAATAATGTATTATAAATAGAAAACGGAGTACAAGAAAAAAGACTGAATATTCAAGAAACAGTGACGCTTACCTAAGAGTGTGACAAAAAGAAATTCCAGAATGACAGATAAGCAGTAGGCTTGGAAAGCAACTAGTTCCAACTGGACCACAGAAAAGCTATCTTACAGAAGACAGTGAGATTTATCAAAAGGTTGTATGGTGAAGAAGATGAATGTTTTAATGTTATGGTGAATATATGTATTGTATATGTTAAAATTAATGTATATAATGTGTGTGTATATATATATATATATATTTATTTTTTTTTTTTTTTGAGACGGAGTCTCGCACTGTGTCACCCAGGCTGGAGTGCAGTGGCGCGATCTCGGCTCACTGCAAGCTCCGCCTCCCAGGTTCACGCCATTCTCCTGCCTCAGCCTCCGAGTAGCTGGGACTACAGGCGCCCACTACCACGCCCGGCTAGTTTTTTGTATTTTTAGTAGAGACAGGGTTTCACCATGTTAGCCAGGATGGTCTTGATCTCCTGACCTCGTGATCCACCCGCCTCGGCCTCCCAAAGTGCTGGGATTACAGGCTTGAGCCACCGCGCCCGGCCTTATAATGTATATATTGAAAATAAAAAAGAAAGGTAATTAAAAGCCTAGGTGGACACTGTACAAGAAATGTGATGCAACTAAAATAAAGTACAATTTTCTCTGTGTATAAGAAAGATAATAAATTAATTTAATGTGATGCCTAGAACATTCTCCTTTAAGAGGTAGTGACATAGGATTATGTTTCCTTCTCTGAGGTTTCAATAAGACTATTTGACTTCACAGTTCACCATATTTTCACAGCCCACTGTATCTGTTCAGTGCATAATAATTTAACCAAATGCTATTTTTTTCTAATTATAGTTACAGAGAAGAATATAAATGCCTTAAATCTCAATGTTGTAAAAAAATGAAATACTAGCAGATGTTGCAGAGTAAAATTAGAGAAAGGAGGAAGAAGGAACTGTAAATATGCTTATTTTCTTATTTTACAAAGTGATATACATATATACATATATTATATATATATACATATATATTCTATAGTTGGCAAAAATAGAGGTTTAAATATATTAGGTAAAATTTGAAAATAACCAAGAACTAGACTATTAATAAAATTATCTCTCTCATTTTAAGATGGAGAAATAAATCTCTGACCCCATCTGCTTTCTAAAAACCAATCAGAAAAAAATAAAAATAAAAATAAAAATAAAATTGGAATAAAAACTCTGGCTAAGAGGAAATCAAGAAACACTGACGACTGGAACTTTAATATTGATAAAGAAGTGCTGCCAAGTGCAGTGAAGATTAGACCAGGGTGAGAAAGGAAGCCAAGAGGCCACACTTATGGCTGCAGATCCCACACAGAGTCAACAGAGCACATTTTTCAAGTTACTGATATATCTGGAGGAGCAAAAGCAACAGTTCCTTGTTTGAAAAAGCCTGAGGTTTAAAACCCGGCTATAGAATTTTCTATGACACCCTTTTGAAACAATATACACATGACATTCCTGCAAGAGAACATTTTGAGAGAGTAGAGAAAGTAAGGTTAATAGGTGGCCTCGAAGCTAGTAAGTCTTGTAAATTAAAATTTTGTAAAGTCTGAATCCACAACTATAACACACTCCACTGAACCTTACATATGTAAGGCCTTGTTGTAAGTTAGGAGGACTTCTTTGTGGTCCAGGCATTGTTCAAAACCTCTGATATCGCTGGGTGTGGTGGTTCATGCCTGTAATCCTAGCATTTTAGGAGGCTCTGGCAGGAGGATCGCTTCAGCCCAGGAGTTTGAGGCCAGCCTGGGCAACATGACAAAAACCTGTCTCTACAAAAAATTTAAAAATTATTAGGGTGCAGTGACAGGCACCTGTGGTCCCAACTGCTTGGGAAGCTACGGTGAGAGGATCATCTGAGCCTAGGAGGTTGAGGCTGTGATGAGCCGTGATCATGCCACCGTACTCTAGCTTGGACAACACAGTGAAAACCTGCCTCAAGCAAGCAAACAAACAAACACCTTTGATATCTCTCTCACATTTTCTTTCCCCGTGAAAGTCCTTCTACACAGAAGGAGTTTGTGTCTAAAAATGAGAATACCCAGGAAAAGGAACCAGGGGTGGTTTCATGACTCTGTAAATATGCTTAAAAAAATTGAACTGTACACTTTAAGAAAGTGAAATATATTTTATGTGAATTATATTTCAATAAATCTTTTTTAAAAAGAAGCCAGGAGACAAATTCATTACAGAAAAAAAGGCAAAAGAGATAAAACAAATTTGGCATTTGCCAGGAAAAAAAAATTATTGTGGGACAGTTGAAAATTATCCCACATAATAAAACTTCATATGAATTCAAGGAACTTGGTGAAAAAAGTGGCCACCATGAAGGAAGAGTTCAAAGCGCAGATAAAAGAAGTGACAGAAGTAATGATAAGACAACATAAGAAGGTAAAATGAAGCCCAGGAAAAATGTAGAAGAGAAAAGTCATAACATCACAGACATAGAAATCACAGAAAAAACAATAGATATTATTGAAAAGCTAAAGAAGTGGAGGACAGGCTTAAGAAAACTGAGCACAAGAAAAAAGAGTTTTAAAGAATTATAGAAAAAGTCACACACATGGGAAACAGCTAAGGGAGAGTTCTTGTTCAATTACGGATTCTTCAGAAGACAACAAAACAATCAAGCACACAAAAGATTTTCAAAGTGTAATCCAAGAAAATTCTTCGAAATAAAAGACTTGAATCTATAAACAGGCATACCATCTTCCAGGAAGAAGTAACAAAAATTCATCAGCATAGAACATACTCTATAAAAGTTACTGGACTTCAAAGATATGATCTTTCAGACAAAAAATCAAATTGCTTCAAGGGAAGAGATATAAATCAGGTTGGCTTCAGACTTCCTTAAAGCAACAGTCTACATTGCAGAAATTCACTATCTTCAAACACCTCATGGAAGTATGACTCAAGGATTTTATTTGTAGCCAACGTATAGTTCAAGCATAAAGGCAACATGCAGATGATTTCAAATATACAAATATTCAAAGAACACAGTTCCTAGGCTCTTTCTTGAAAAAAGTTACTAACAATTTGCTCCGCCAATTAAAGACAAATGGAGAATGAAAATAATTAAATGTCCAGTACAATAAGTTACAAAAAGAATAGCAGAGTAATCTTAAGAGCAAAAGAAGGGAAATATTAGTAAAGATAAGAGCAACAATTAAAGAACTAGAAAAGAGAAGAACTGTAGGACAAACAAACACCTTCTAGAGAATGTTCTTAAGGAAAAATGAAGGGTAAACTTTTACCTAAGTTAATCAAACAACATAAATAAAAAGGGAAGACACGAATAAATAATAAAAATGAGCATGAAGAAATAAGCATAGATACTGAGGAAATTAAATGTGTTTTAAGAGAATACATTGCTCAGCTTTATGCAAATAAATGTAATAGATAATTAGCTCGAGAAAAATTATCAAAACTGATCTCAGAAAAGACAAATCAATTTCTAAAAATTTTTACAAGTTAATTATATAAAATATTTAAGGAACATAAAACCTTAATATTATCTAAATGGTTGCAGAGTACAGAAAGGAAGATTTCCAAAATCTTACCAACTCGACATTGACAGTCTAATCCCTAAACACTATAAATAAGGATATTAGCTGGTAGACTGTAGTCTATTATTAAGCAAATACATATCATGATCAAGAAAGACTCATACAAAAAAATGCAAAGGTGGGCTGGGCGCGGTGGCTTATGCCTATAATCCCAGTACTTTGGGAGGCCAAGGCTGGTGAATCACTTGAGGTCAGGAGTTCGAGACCAGCCTGGCCAACATGATGAAACCCTGTCTCTACTAAAATACAAAAATTAGCTGGGCATGCTGGCACATGCCTGTAATGCCAGCTACTTGGGAAGCTGAGACAGAAGAATTGCTAGAACCTGGGAGACGGAGGTTGCAGTGAACCAAGATTGCACCACTGCACTCCAGCCTGGGCAAAGCAGTGAGACTCCGTCTCTATTATTATAACTTACACATAGATCAAAGAAGAAATACTGCATAAACATTTCTATAGATGCTGAAAAGTCATCTAACAACATTTAATATCTGCTGAATTACAAAAAAAAGTGTATTAATGCAATATTAATAGATGAGTAGTTCCTTAACATGAAGAATATGCTATTTTATTTCAAAGGTCAGAAACTATACAGTGAGTCTCATTAAAATCAGAAACAAAATAAGGGTGTACATCATTGTCACTATTACTTAACTTTGGGCAATACTAGCCAATGTCAGTAGAGAAGAGAAAGAAAAAAAAATTAAGATCAGAAAGGAAAACAAAGAAAACATTATTAATAATTTGCAGATGAGATGATACTACGCCAGAAGGCCCAGAAAAATCAACTAAAAAAAAATCCCTATTTCCAAAAGTAAGAAAATTTAGCAAGGTGGTTAAGAACAAAATTAAAACACAAAAATCAACAATTCCCTCTATATAAACAATAATCATCTAGAAAATATAATCAAAGTAAGTATCCAACTTATGTTACAAGAAATATAATAGAATCCTTAGGAGTAAACCTAAGAAACATGCATTATTCACTTGAAGCAAATTTGAAAACATTATTTAAGG
Organism: Macaca thibetana thibetana; assembly: GCF_024542745.1. Taxonomy (NCBI): domain Eukaryota; kingdom Metazoa; phylum Chordata; class Mammalia; order Primates; family Cercopithecidae; genus Macaca; species Macaca thibetana. The sequence goes on along the minus strand of NC_065590.1, from coordinate 61,759,113 downwards.
CCATTAAAAAAGACTTGAATATATAATAAGGGGTATCATAGTCTTAGATACGGATGGTGGTAATGATGGCCTCCTCTCCAAATAAATCTATAAATAAAACTTTCTAAATAAAAACATTGACACCATTATTTTTGGCATAAAGCAAGAAACAAGCAATAAGGGATAATCAGCCCTACCTGGTACAGAAAAGCATTATAAAAATTACAGTAATTAAAGTAGTTTGGTACCAGCAGATTAATGGGAATATCTATGGAAAGGAATAGATTTCCCAGAAACAGACGTAACTGTGTATTGGGATTTTGTTTCTGACAAAATGGGCATTTCAAATCTGTAAAATTGTGTATTTAATAAATGGTATTAGGATAAGAGGGTAGCGATCTGGAAAATATAAAATTCTTTCTTTCACCCCTTACACCAAAATAAATTTTAGATAGATTAACAATTTAGATTAACTATTTAGATAAGAAAAAAAAGGAAAATAAATTGTATATTTGACTTTATAAAAATTTTGATTTTCTTCATGGCAAAAATCCCAATTATATTTTTTATTTCCAAGCATTAATTTAGCCTGTTTTATTAGACTTCTATGGTCATTTAAAAATATTATTTTTCTCTTCATATAAATGATTTGGGTATTCAATCCCTTCTTTCATTTAAACAGATTAAATACACCTATTTTATAAATCTTTTCTAATAATTCAACATGTGAAGGCTTTGTAAGTCTCTTTCAGTTGTTTCTTCTCTGCTGGCACTTACCTTTGAGTGGCTTGTTGCTTGTTTTCATTGATTTGTTCGTTTTTAGATTCTTGACTGTACTATCACATTCCTTGGAACTTTTCTAAAATAATTCTTCTTCAGAGGAGATTTGCATTCACTTCAGCAGTGGTCAAGGAGCACGGTCATTTTAAATGATATTCTTGGCTTGAGGATTTGTGGATCACTGAGATGGTACAGTATCAGCGGTACTAGGTAGCGTTTTTGTTCATTTTGATAGGTGGTATTTTCTTCCTTTTAAAAAAATTCCAAGTATTTGCTATTTTCTAATTTTCACTTTGATTTCTTCTTCGATTGATGGATTATTTCAAAGCTTCCAGACTTTTTTTTTTTTTTTTTGCACTACCCTCAATTACCTTTATGAGCATTCTGCAAGTGAACCTTCATCACTACTGTTTTATTCAGGCCTTGGATGCCTCTTGCTTATACTAGAATAACCACTGCACACTGTCTATGGCACCAATGTTGTCTCTCCACTCATGTTCTTTGTTTTTTGTTGCTGTTGTTGTTTTAACTGTATGTACTGGCATGTCTAATTGAGATCTTACAGAACTATTCCACAGAAAAATTACCAGCCAAACCTCCTAGAGAGGATATCAGAGAGGAACTGAATCACCTGGGTTCACCTGAAACAACAGAGCCCATTGAATCAGGGCAGTCAAACATGCTTCCTCTGAGGACACAGTATTGATTTGTTTAATTTCTGAAAGGTCATCTGCCCTGAGAAAGGGAAGGGGAATTGTTCATTCTCTTCCATGGTCTGTAACCTCATCCCTAACAGCTGCAAGGACATGTGTATGGGGGAGAATCTCTCCTTCTCCTCATTCCCCCTCCTCCATTGCTATACACACATAACTGCTCGAATTTACACTCATCACCATGTCCCGAAATGGACTGTGTTTGCCAGACTTCATGTTTTCCATAGAGGCTTGCCATGGGAAAGCTTCTTCTTCTTAGCCCCTCAAATCAACAGACAATGCATTATTCCTTCCTTGGATTCATCCTTGGATTGACTTCAGTTCACTAATAACTCCTGATCAGTATACCTATCCACGCCTGATCCTAAGTCAGTGTCTATTCACACTGACTTACACATTACCAGCTCCAGAAGGCAAAACACAAGCCAACAGAGTCAAAACCAAGCCAAGTCCAGGCCCCCATTAACTTGTACCAACTGCAGCAACTACCTTCTGACTGATCTCCCTGACTTCTATCCCTCCCACCACCCGCCACACATCTGCCAGAGAAATTGTCCTCAAATATTACATATTCAAATGCCCCCCAAATCAAATCCTTTCCCCCACCAGCTATCTTCAGTGGATCCTCTTTGCTTAAAAAATAAGGTACAAATGAAGAGAACCAGAAATGGTAGATAACAAGGTTAATATAACATACTATATAAATATATATAGTTAATCCCCGTATTTGTGATTTCCACATCCATGAATTCACCCAACTGGAATGAAAAATATTCCTTCAACCAAAAGCGAATGCCTGAGTCTGTACTGAACATGTATGGACTTTTTTTCTTGTCATTATCCCTTAAACAATATAGTATAACAAATAGTGTTTGCAATGTATTAGGTATTGCAAGACATCTAGAAGTGATTTAAAGTATATGGGAGGAGGTGCGTAGGATATAAGCAAATACTACACCATTTTGTATCAAGGACTTGAGCATCTGTGAATTGTGGTAGCTTCGGGAGTTCTGGAACCAAACTCCCATGGATACTGAGGGAAAACTGTACTTGCTTTCTTTTCTCAGCATCTTTAATAGACATAAAGATATATAAATAATTATACCAACATATTGTTGGGTTTGTAACATATATATATGTAACAACAACATAATATATAACATAACAGTAACAGTATAAGAAGGGAAGAGAGGGAATAGAGTTATAGGAGTAGTATTTCTTTTTTTTTTTTTTTTTTTTTTTTTTTTTTTTGAGACGGAGTCTCTCTCTGTCACCCAGGCTGGAGTGCAGTGGCCGGATCTCGGCTCACTGCAATCTCTGCCTCCTGGGTTTACGCCATTCTCCTGCCTCAGCCTCCCGAGTAGCTGGGACTATAGGCACCCGCCACCTCGGCCGGCTAGTTTTTTGTATTTTTTAGTAGAGACACGGTTTCACCGTGTTAGCCAGGATGGTCTTGATCTCCTGACCTAGTGATCCGCCCGTCTCGTCCTCCCAAAGTGCTGGGATTACAGGCTTGAGCCACCGCGCCCAGCTAGGAGTAGTATTTCTTTATCTCACTGAGATTGTTAGTATAAATCTGAAGTAGGTTATGCTAGGTTAATGTGTATATGGCAAGCCTAGAGAAACACTAAAAATATAACTCAAAAGACTTAACAAATAGAGAGAGTGTGTTAGTCTGTCCTTGCACTGCTATAAAGAAATACCTGAGATTGGGTAATTTATAAAGAAAAGAGGTTTAATTCTGCAGGCTTTATAGGAAGCATGATGCTGACACTTGCTCAGCTTCTGGGCGGTGGGGGGCCTCAGGAAGCTTACAATCGTGATGGAAGGTGAAGGGGGAGTAGACATGTCACATGGTGAGAATGAAAGCAAGAGTGTGAGAGAGTGGGGGGAGGTGAGGTGCCACATACTTTTAAATAACCAGATCTCATGTGAACTCAGAGTGAGAGCTCATTTATCACCAAGAGGATAGCCCAAACCATTCATGAGGGATCTGTCCCCATGGTCCAAACACCTCCCACCATGCTCTGTCTCTAACATTGAGGATTATATTTCAACATGAGATTTGGGTGAGGACGAATATCCAGACTATATCAGCGAAGTACAGACCAATATCTGTTATGCATGCAGATATAAAAACCCTCAGCAAAATACTAGCAAATCAAATCCAGTAATATATACAAAGGATTATACATTATATGTAAGTTTGCTAGGGCTGCCATAACAAAGTTCCACAAACTGGGTGGTTTAAACAACAAAAACTTACCGTCTTACCGTTCTGGAAGCTGTAAGTCCAAGATCAATGTGTTGGGAGGGTTGGTTGGTTCCTTTTGAGGGCACTAGGGAAGGATCTGTTCTAGGCCTCTCTTCTACCTTCTAGTAGTTTCTTAGTTTGTGGCAGCGTAACTCCAGTCTTCACATGACACTCCCTCTGTGTATGTGTCTGTATCCAAATTTTCCCTTTTTATAAGGACAACAGTTATATTGGACTAGGGCCCACTTTAATCCCATATGATCTCATTTTAACTAATGACATCCACAATGACCCTATTTGCAAATACAGTCACATTCTGAGGTACTGGGGATTAGGACTTCAACATATGAATTTTTGGAGGTCACAATTCAACCCATAACATACCCCTTGACCAAGCAGAATTTATCCCAGGAATGCAAGATTGGTTTAACATTTGAAAATTAGCTAATGTAACATACCATATTAACAAAATAAAAGACAACCCTGCAAAATCATCTCAATAGATGTAGAAAAAGAATTTGAAACAATTCAATACCACTTTATGATAAAAATACTTAAAAAAAACAAAGAATAGAAAGGACCTTTTGCAACTTGATAAAAGGGTACAAACAAAACCCCCCACATAGCTAACATCATACCTGATGATGAAAGAATGCTTTCCCCTGAAAATCAGGAACAAGACAACAATGTCCACTCTCACTATTTCTATTCAATATTGTACTGGAGGTTCCAGTCAGATAAATTAGGCAGGAAAATTAAACGTTTAAGAAATTCAGATTAGAAAGACAGAGATGAAACTCCATTCACAAATGGTATGACCTTATAATACAGAAAATCCAGAAAAATCTGCTAAAAAACTATTAGAACTAATAAAATGAGTTCAGCAAGGTTGCAGGATATAAGATCAATATAAAAAATCAATTGTCTTTCTATACAGTTGTAGTAAACATTCAGAAAATATAAGAAATCAATCTCACTTATAACTGCATTAAAAAATTAAAATACTTAGGAATAGATGCAACAAAACAAGTGTAAAACTTATACTCTTCTACCAACAAAACATTGTTGAAAGATATTAAGGAATGCCTAAATAAATGGAAAAACAGCCCATGTTCATGGATTGGAAGACAATACAGGTGTGCCTCGATATCTACAGGGGATTGGTTCCAGTATCCCCCTCGAACACCAAAATCCACAGATGCTCAAGTCCCTTATATAAAATGGTATAGTATTTGCATATAATCTATACACATTGCCTCATACAGTGTGCTTTAAGTCATTTCTAGATTACTTATAATACCTAATACAATGTAAATGCTGTGTAAATTATTATACTGTATGGTTTAGGGAAAAATGAAAAAAACTCTGTATATATTCAGTTACAGATGCAGCTATCCATTTTTTTTTTCCCAAATATTTTTGATCTGCAGTTGGTTGAATCCACAGAAGCAGAAACCATGAATATGGAGGGCTGACTGTTCTATTAAGAGGCTGTATCCCCCCAAATTGACCCACAGATTCAACACAATCCCTATTAAGATCTCAGCTGACGACTTTGCAGAAATTGACAAGTTGGTTCTAAAATCCATATGAAAATGCAAGGAACCCAGAATAGCCAAAACAATCTTGAGAATGAAAAACCAGGTGCAGTGGCTTACACCTGTAATCCCAGCACTTTGAGAGGCCGAGGGGAGTCGATCACGAGGTCAGGAGTTCAAGACCAGCCTGGACAATATGGTGAAACCCCATCACTATTAAAAATACAAAAATTAGCCAGGACTGGTGGCACACGCCTGTAGTCCCAGTCACCTGGGAGCTCAATAGACAGTTCTTCAAAGAAGATATGCAAATGACCAATAAGCATATGAAAAGATGCTCAATGTTATTATTCATGAGGGAAAAGGAAATTAAAACCACAGTGTGAAACCACTTCACACCCACTAGGATGGCTATAATAATAATAAAAAAATAACAAGTGTTGATGAGGATATAGAAAAATTGTAACCCTCATACACTGCTGGAGAGAATGTAAAGTGGTACAGTCACTTTGGCAAGCAATCTTTTGAAGAACTCCTCAAAAGATTAAACATAAAGTTACCATTTAAAGACTCATTAATTTCACTACTAGATGTACACCCAAGAAAAATAAAAACATATGTTTACACAAAAACTGGTATATGAATGTTCATGGCAGAATAATTCATAATAACCAACACATGGAAATAATCCAATGTCCATCAATGGATGAATGGGTAAGTAACATGTTGTGCATTCATACAGGAGAATATTATTCAGCAATAAAAAGAAATAGACTATTACTACATGGTACAACAGGAATGAACCTTGAAAACATTACACTAAGTGAGAGAAGCCAGTTGCAAAAGACCATGTATTGTATGACTGCATTTATATGAAATGTCCAGAATAGGCAAATCCATAGAGACAAAGTAGTTGTCTGCTAATGGGGGTACAGGATCTTTTGATGGGGTGATGAAAATGATAATATGTATTGTAATGGTTGCAGAACTCCTTGAATATATTCAAAACCATTGGCTGGCACCCTTTAAATATGTGACTTGTATGATATGTGAATTATATCTCAATAAAACTGTTAGAGAGCAAAAGAGCAAGAGTGTGCAAGGGAAAGTTTCTAGACACAAACTTTTTGATTGTAGACTATTTTCTTTGGTTCTGGCCCTATTCACTCGGGCCAGCAAACTGTATTAGGGAAGAGTTGGCCAAAGCCCAAAGGAACTCTCTTGATCTGTGCTTTGCCCTGAGCAATTTATTTTTAAGTAACCCTTTGTCAAATTAGACATACACAGTCTGGTTTTGCATATCCTCTCCTAGGGTTTTTGATGTTTTTATCTTAGGAGGACAGGGGCATGGAGGGTATGTTTTCTTGTTTGGAAGATGTGGTGGGTTAAGGGCCAATTGTCAGTTTTAGTTTTCTTGGCCCCTGACTCATCCATTTTCAACTCCAACAGCTTCCAGTATCAATCACACAGGAGCCAAACTCTCCATGAGCCCCAGAGATTTCCCCACTGCCCAGAATTTCTAATTTTCTTTCTTTAATGGATAGGCAGCTGTTGCTCAGTGTTCTTGGATATCTAGGTGGGAGGGAAGTGATCCAAGGGAACCTTGTAAACAATGAAGAAATAAGAGATATTTTGGCGCCTTGGTCACCCGGTGCTGCAACAAATTGTGAGGCCAGGCATAAGGTTCTGGGACTGGATTGCCTTGGAGCTGGTTGGGTTGTATGGGTTACAGTTGAGTTCCACAAGTAGAGAACAGGAGCAAAAAACAATTGGGGTGGAAGAGGGGGGCAGTTCAGGTAAGCTAAGTTAGTTTGAAAGAACCTCAATTCTAATGCTCTGGAAGCTGTACTGGACTGGTTTATGAAGCTCACTCAAAGCCACATAATCCACTCGGATTCACTCAGCCTTGCCTATATCCCTCCCACCCCTGTCCTCAGCCAGTGGCTCCACGGGAAGCCTCTTTGCTACTGCAGTCATGGTGCATGCTGTCTCACCTTAGCTAGGGGTGGTAAGGACCAGACTTCAGAGTGGTCTCCTTCTCACCTGCTGCTGTGGGATCCAAAGTAGCTCAAGCACAAGGGTCTGACCCAACTGGTTCCACTTCTTAGCAGCTGTCCACAAAAGCCAAGTAATAAAACCTTGAAGTATGGAGGAATCGATGCCTGGTAAGGTGAACACTAACTAGTAAGAAAGAAACAGGAGTCAGGAGGGAGACAGTCAATGAGTTTCTCTTTCCTACTTTCCTTCCACCCTTCCAGTGTTCTGTGCCACCATCATACCACAGAGCTTCTTCCATGACAACCTGGTGACTAAGAAACTGGCAATGTTTTCTTATGAGTCTATGACTAGCTAAGTTAACAGAGCACTTCGTATTTGCTTTCTCTGCTTCCTGGCTCACTTCCTTTTTTCCCTTCTTCTTCCTGCTCTGGGATTATAACCCCCAATAAAGTAAGAGTACATATGCTTTTTTCATGCTCTGTTTTCTCAAAAAAAATGAGCTAAGAGCTAAGACAGAGCCCAAGGCCAAACACTGTATCTAGAGGAATCAAAGGAAAAAGATGGAAGACTCAGGTCTGATGAAGATGGGGGCAAAATCAGAGAAGGAATGAATAAAAGGGGGGTGGTGAGTTTTCTGATTATCACAAATAGTGGTAGATCCTCAAGGTTGCTGTCCTCAGAGAGTCCTCAGAGGAAGACATTAGTTGCATGCTGTTATCACGTACATAAATGTATATGTGCAGGAAGTGAAGCAAAGTCATGTGGTATAAGGACAGCCTGTAATAGTGAACTTGATTTAGTCTGGGAGAAAATGCCCTCTGAGGTAAGATCCAATACTGGGACCTGATAAATGGGTGGAAGTAAGAGGAAGGGGAGGCCGTTCCAGGCAAAAGGAATGACATCTACAAAGGCTCTGTAGTATGAGGTACCATGCTGAGCAGGGGAACAGCAAGAGTTCTTCCCATAGAGAAAAGTGCCTCCCAGTTTTGACTTTCATTTTTTAAAACCTCAATCCAAAATAAAGACTATAGTTTACATTTTAACCCAGTACCAATACACATATATGTGCTCATACAATTGAAACAAAAAGTCATGAAAAAATATTTAACCTTACTGTATTGGTGGTGGTGGTAGGGGGTTCACAATAGCTATTGACCTTTAAATGTGCACATTCTCTGACAAAGCGGTACCACCAGGACAATGTAGGATGGTGCTCACTGCAGCACTGTTTGCTGTTGTTTACAAACACACAATGAAACGTATTAAGGTAGATATGTAGGTACTGACATGGGAACATGTACATGCCTGATTACAAAGAGAAAGAGAACAGTGTACATATGACACCAGTTTGTTAAAAATCTTTAGGAAGGAACATACATATAGAAAAAGGGACAGGGATGTACGTAAACTATAGAAGGTGGCTACTTAGCAGAGGAGATTTTTATTTTCCAACTTTTGTATTTCATTATTCGTGCCTTTTAGACTACACATATTGCTTTTTCAATCAGGAAAAATCGTAAAAATACAGTTATAACAAATGGTCCAAAATAACTTGATGTTTCTTGTGGGTGATAATACAGGTCAACTGACAGTGTGCTTCGCTGGAAATTCAATTATTTTGGTAATTGAAGTAGCAAATTACATCAAATTTGACTAAACTGGGCATTTTGAGTTTTAGCTTCATAAAATCACCTTAAACCTGTGAAACAAAGAACATGAGAATATCTTAGTTTTGACTTTCACTGGTGTTGCCTTCTCTTTCATTGCTAAGAGCCTTAAACCTCAGAAGCAGGTGGGCAAATGTCAAATGATCAAAGAACCAATCGTTGGGACTGGAGAGAGACATCCAAAAGCATGCTCCCTTGGGGGAAATTCCCCCTGCTTATTGTGGGCCTGGCTATAAGAAGGTGGAAAGTTTTGTCAGAAGTGAAAAGCTTTCAGTAGCACGCTTTCATCCATCTTAGTTGATTGCTTTTGCAAAATACTGCAATAAATCTAGAGAGAGTTATATTTGACCTAATTGCTTGGATAAAACTGAACTCTTAAAACTTTGTACCCCACCAACGTGAAGCTATTAAATTGCTCTCTCCCCCTTCCTCCCTCCGTTACCCCATGTCTCCCTTCACCATTGTATCTTTAACTTTAGATTTTTCTGGTAGGATTGGGCCATATAACATCTCAGGCCGCCATATTAGATGGGTCATACAGTTAGGATAAACTCTCTATCTCAGAAGCTTCCCTGAAGCATTTATGTTAATACTTTATTTCCTTTCTTCAGGATGAGAGTTTCTTCTTCAAAATATTTAAGGGGTGGCTATATAAACCTTAGATTCTTGATATGAGGCAAGAGAACAATAAGTCTTTCTGGGGGTGGTTTTTAAATTAATTTCTAAAAAGGTAATGTTTAGTGCTGAAAGGACCAGAGTCTGCTTATCCCACTCTCTCCCTAAGAAACGCAACCTTCATGCACAGAATCATCCTCACCATATAAAGTGAGTGAGAAGAAACCTAATCTTTCTTCCTGTGGAACAGACTGCTTTGGCAATGAGCCCAGCCATTCAGGAGTTCTCCATGATCTGTTATTTAAATCCAACTCATTATGACTGATTTTAGGCAGGAAGCCAAAATGAAAAGATGGGCTAAATATATTTTTGGTGTTTCCATCCTGTCCCTTCTTGCCATCTCCAATTTTAATACAAGTGCTAACTTTGAAGTCAGGGTTAGATATATAGACATCCCAATATGAGCACTCCACTAATCCAAAGCTAAGCTTTCCAAAAGGTCCTGTGGTTTCAGATGAGATGGGATGCCACCATATTCTCAAGTAGACAGCGGCCAGCTGAATTCCAAAATTCTCATGATATTGAACTTAAAACACCCCTTACTGTAGCTTAAATTCCAACTCCTTCAGGCTGAAAACATCCTCAAAAGATGTGTTATCTTTTTTATCCCTAGAACCTGGCACAGGATCTCATGGGTATTCAGGAAATGTCTTCTGAATGAAACTCTTACGTCTATAGGTCTGTGTTTTCCGTTTTTCCTCACATTCCACAACTGTGGCTATTCAATCGCTTCTCAAAGCTCTTCTAGTTTGCTCTTAATTAAAAACACTTTATGTATAGTCCATCTAGAATGTATTTTTGTTTGTAGTGTGGCAATATAATTTTGCCCCAATCTGAAGTGCCATTTCTTTACATTAAATTCCTACTGGTTTTGAATTGTTTTTTTTTTCCCCTCTCACTTCCATAAGCTGGTCTATGAATTGTTTTATTCCACTCTTCTGTGTTAGTAACATACTATTTAAATGATGGCAGCTTTAGAGTATACTTGAATAGTAGGGCAAAGTCTCCCAAACCATACATACAACTCAATTATTCTTTTCTTTTTTTCTTTTCTTTCTTTCTTTTTTATTTTTATAGAGACAGGGTCTTGCTGTTGCCCAGGCTGGTCTTGAACTCCTGAGCTCAAGCAATCTGCCTGCCTCGGCCTCTAAAAATACTGGAATTACAGGTATGAGCCACCACACCTGACCTCAATTATTCTTTTGAAGTATTGATTTGATTTTTCTCACATACTTTTCCAAATAAGTTTTAAGTTTAAATAAACATACAGACAAAAGCAAAGCCAACTGGAATGATGACTAAAATTGTGGCAAATAGATATATATCATTTTTGGAGGACTGGTTTTTCTAGAATACTAATTATAGCCTTATAAGTTAGGAAAATGGTATACCTTAATATATTCTGCTTTTTAAATATTTATTAGTAATGCTTTATAATTTTTCTTCATATTCATCTTTTATATTGCTTATTAGAGTCTAAATTTTTTTTGAGAGGAAGTCTCACTCTGTCACCAGGCTGGAGTGCAGTGGCACAATCTCGATTCACTGCAACCTCTGCCTCCTGGGTTCAAGCGATTCTCCTGCCTCCACCTCCCAAGTAGCTGGGACTAGGTATACACACCATGCCCAGCTAATTTTTGTATTTTTAGTACAGAAGGGGTTTCACCATGTTGGCCAGAATGGTCTTGAGCTCTTGACCTCGTGATCCGCCCGCCTCGGCCTCCCACAGTGCTGGGATTACAGGTGTAAGCCACTGTGCCCGACCGAGTCTAAATATTTTATAGTGTGTTGTAATGAATAGGAATCTTTACTCCATTATATCGTTTTAACATTATTTTTTAGATGTTTATTTTACATTGAACCATTTTATGGAATTCTTAGATGTTCATTTATTCACCCAATCAATATTTATTGAGCAACTGTCACATGCTGGGCATTTTTCTAGATATAGGGGATATAGTAGGGCACAACATAAATGTATATTAAGGAATACATTTTGCTGTAAGCCCCCACCTCACTCCCCTCAGCTTAAATGAATGAGGGTTTTGTTTTTTCTCACAAAATGTGAAGTCCAGTGCAGGTAGTTTGGGGCTATTTTGGTTACTCCATAATGCCAAGATAAATTTGGAAATTTTCAGTCATTCTGATGGAATCTCCAGCACCTTCAGCACTCTATCTGCATTCCAAGCAGGAAGGAGGGCAAGGGCAAAGGTTAAGAAAAGCAAGATAGCTGAGCTGCCTGCACTCCCCACCCCTTTCTAACTTTCCTAGAATTCCATCCTATGACTTCTGCCTATATTTAATTGATCATGTTCACGTCCATTAGCCACATCATTGCTCCTCTCTAGGCAGGATCTTCTTAGAAAGAAGGGGAGAAATCTGAATAAGCATCTAGCAGGCCGAGCCATGAGACAAAATTCTTGCCTTATGAAGTTCAAAAATTTTATAGCTGAGGGTCTTGGATTTCAACAACTTGGCCCTTGGACCCCTTCTCTACTTTATCTCCACTTATTCCACTGGTGGTCTCATTCAGTCTCACGGCTCTAAGTAGTTATGCTAGTAACTATCAAATTCACATTTCCAGTCCAGCCCACTCCCCTGAACATCAGCACTTGGATGTCTAATGAGTATCTCAAATTTAACCTGTCCAAAATGAATTCCTTTACCAAACTGTTCCCCCTGCCAGTCTTCTCATTTCAGTAGATAATTCTATACTCCTGATTGCTTAGGCCAAAAACCTTGGAGCCATCCTAGATTGTCTCACATCTTATGCCAGGAAATCCTGTTTGGCTCTACCTCCGCCTAACTACATCCAGAATCCCACCACTTCTCACCATTTCTACCACTAACATTCTGATCCAAGCCACCGTTATTTTAGCTTGCATTACTGAGACAGCCTCCTAAAATCATTCTTCACATAGATAATCCTTCCTGAATTCTCAGTTCTTTTTTTTGAGACAGGGTCTTGCCCTGTCACCCAGGCTGGAGTACAGCTCACTGCAGTCTCAACCTCCTGCATAGCTGGGACACAGGTGTGTGGCACCATGCCTGGATAATCTAATTTTTATAGAGATGGGGTCTCCCTATATTGCCTAGGCTGGTCTTGAACCTCTGGGTTCAAAACATCCTCCTACCTTGGCCTCCCAAAGTCCTGGGATTACAGGCATGAGCCAGCACACCTGCTCCAATTCTGTTCTTGACAGACCAGAATTTCTTTTCTTTAATTGATCTTACCTTATCCTTTACTTCTGCTACTTACCCCACTTTCATTCCCTATGCTGTTAGTGCCAAAAACTGCAACTCCTCTGTAATCTCAAGGTTATGCACTCCACTTTTGACAAGCATTCTTACCTAAACCCATTATTTCCTCTATTATTCCCACTCCAACATCCCTCCAATTTCATCAGGGCCTACAATCCTTTAATCCCATACTTTCCCACTGCTCCTCACTGTCCCCTTATACTCTCATTTTTCTACTTAAGCTTAAATTCCATGGTCAATAGTTTGTCTACATGCCCTCAACTTCTTTGTCCTCTTCATTGTACTTGTTTGGCAAACCCCCAACCCTGATTAAATCACCTCTCCACCTAATCTGGGCCCACACCCACAAAGCTGATGGGCTGGAGAAAAAAATAAGCTGATCTTAGATTCAATTAATGATCAATAACCTTAACTGAAACATTTAACACTGCCTAGAAGTCACGCTGTTTCCCTAGGCTTTTCACTCTCATTCTCATCCGTTCCTCACACTTCCCTTTCTCTTCAATGTTTCATCTCATATGATGGTATTCCTTCATAATTCAATGAGAAAACTAGAAGAAATTCAGACTTTCCATGAACTCCTATATTTACCTACCTACATTTGTGCTCATATACTTAGTCCTTTCTTTCACTGATATGAATAAACTCTTTGTATTCCTAACTTAGACCAACCCCTTGTGCACTAGATTCCATCTGATCTCATTTAGTCAAGGATATCTTTCCAGTAATTCTCCCCTCTGTCTCCTGTATCATATTTTCCTATTTTTACTGGATCATTTCCATTTGTATACATTTCTTTTGTCTTAAATTTTGACTCCATTTCCCCCTTCCAACCACTATGCTATTTCTCTTCTTCCTTTACAGCTAAACTCCCTAAAAGAACTGTCTATATTCACTGTCTGCAATCTAATTCCTCCTACTCTCTTAAGCCCACTCCAATACAGCTCATTCTCACTATTTATTGGGAAGAGTTATTATTTTTTTTTTTTTTTTGAGGCAGAGTCTCGCTCTGCGGCCCAGGCTGGAGTGCAGTGGCCGGATCTCAGCTCACTGCAAGCTCCACCTCCGGGAAGAGTTATTATTAAAGGTCAGTAAAATTTGTCCTATTTCTGGTCATCTTTCACATCTCAAATCCCACTGAACTACTTTGACTTTTCTAAGTCAACCCATTTATTACACGTCGTCACCATTATATCACTTATCTGATTGTAGTTTTACATTTTTATATGATTAATTATGCTTTCTCAATAGATTCTAAGCTCCATAAGGACAAAGATAATGACTATTTTTTTCTTTTTATTTTCTTTTCGTGCTCCCTACCCCTACCTATTTTTCTATCACAATTTCTGGTCAGTGACTAGCACAATGCCTGGCACACCAGGAGGTCACCAGTAAATGTACATGGGAATAAACGCTTTCTCATATGCCATTTTAAATTTGGAAAAAGGAGGTCTGTAGAAGTAAAGATACCAGCTCAAAGGCACACTGGATTACTAGTAGAACAGGGACTAGGAATAGAATATAATGGATCACCATGCACACTTTGCAGTTATAAATGAGATGTGGCCCCTCATTTTATAGCTTAGGCCTTACACCAGCCTCTACCATGTCTGGGCTGGATGGGACAAACTACACAATCCAGTGCAATGTCAAGTCCTTGTTGTGTCCATGAAAGCCTAGCTGCCAGGTCAACAGAGCAGCTTTACACTGTCAACTGTTCTTGTTCCTATATCTGAAGTGCCCAGGGAGAAGGCCTCTTCCTCTAAAACACTCATGTGAACTTATATCTCGGGCTTCAGAGTAAGACTCCTCAGGTACACATCATTCATCACTGATCTATAGATTATGAACCTGGAAGAATATTGGGAGGAGTGAGTAGGAAGATCGACTTAAAGTTATAACATTAAGATAGATCCATTATCAGTTAAAGACCAGTAAGAAACAGAGGAAAAGCATTTCAGAAATGAAATTGCTAGGCAAATAGTTATCTATATCAAAAAAGTTGATATATGCAACTTTTAAGGAACCTACTGCATTGTAGAACTATCATGAAATATAGTCACAGTCACTACTTAGTGACTACTATAGTTGATCATATGATTTATCATCCAAAATGGGGCACTCTGAGAATAAAGAGAGGCAATATTAAAAATTATGCCATGACAATGGGTGTTTCCTAAGCAAATGAACAAGACTGGTCGTCTTTAGTAACCATCCCCTACTTATGCATGGAGAAAACCAAACACTCATTCAGTCATACAAATGTCTTCATCAGGTAAATCAACAGCAGCAGCAGTAGTCAGAATGAACAGGATACCAGTCCACTGTGGGCTTTATTTTGACCCTGAATGGTCATGCTAATCCTTACAATCTCCAATGAATAAAAACAGAGTAAGAGTCACTTCCTTCATATACTTGTTTTTCTTGTCCCTTCACACCTGATCTACATTTGATCTTTAAAATGGCCATTTCTATCCCCACTTGAAGTTTAATTCTGATTTAAGAAAGGACACACTCTTCTATGCTAAGTCAAAGAAAACCATTCTTCAAATTTCCAAAGGCTTCCCTCTTCTCCAAGGGTTACATAAACCATATCTTCTTTCATCAAGACTGACTTCTAAGTCATTCACTGAATCAACATAGCAAAAACAAGTCACTAGCCACAAACCTTTATTGTTGGGGTCAATATGTATATCCTTTTGAGAAATGTTTCGAACCATTCATTTGATGGTTACAAACACATCAAAATCTGTTTTGGTTTGCATGACAAAGGAAAAGAGATTATTGCAAAATGATGAATGAAGTCCAAAAGGCCTGATTAAAAAAAGAATCTATAAAATGGAAGGATTAAACACTGCCCAGCCCTACTGTGTCAACAAAGACTATACAAGTCAAATCAAGAAGACAATCCCATACCAGTCCAGCAAGGCAGATGTTGGCAAGTAGAAGTTAAGCAATCTGTTATACAAAATGCAAAAGGAGTTAAAGGTAAATTACAAAAAAATAAAAACCCAAAATTTTAGCCAGAAAACTATTACTACATAAAGCCATATAAGAATGCGTATTTTTGGCCGGGCGCGGTGGCTCAAGCCTGTAATCCCAGCACTTTGGGAGGCCGAGACGGGCGGATCACGAGGTCAGGAGATCGAGACCATCCTGGCTAACAAGGTGAAACCCCATCTCAACTAAAAAATACAAAAAATAACTAGCCGGGCGAGGTGGCGGGCGCCGGTAGTCCCAGCTACTCGGGAGGCTGAGGCAGGAGAATGGCGTAAACCCGGGAGGCGGAGCTTGCAGTGAGCTGAGATCCGGCCACTGCATCCCAGCCTGGGCAACAGAGCGAGACTCCCTCTCAAAAAAAAAAAAAAAAAAAAAGAATGCGTATTTTAGTTGTTTCCTTTAAGGGGAAAGGAAATCAAACTGTTGGTTTTCTATTAATTCAGAAGAAAAAATAAAGGAAAGTGTTTGGAAAATATTTCTGATATTAAGTGAATTATTTCTCATTTGCTACCTAAAGTTTACAAGCAACTGACTTATTCTTGTCAATCTGTAGAAATGAGAAAATAAAATCAGTGTTTGGCCTTCAGTTGGACACTCATAACACCCGAATGAGGTCCAGAGTAATCCTAGATCGGGGGATGTCAATGTTGAGTACTTGGACTTCCACCCTTTCTCCAGGGCCCAGTCCAAGGCTCCTTCTCTTCTTTGTTTTTGAAAGTTTTGCTTCTGTCACATTTCGTATAGGAATCAGCCCAGATTTCCCTACTCCTATATCCACAAAAATTCCAAAGAGAGTGGCATTCTCCACTTTGCCTGTAAGAACTGTCCCAACCTGCAGATCTTCCAGGCATACTATGCTTCTCTTGAAATCAGGTTTATCAAAATCTGTAAGGAAAGAGAAAAAAAGTAAGTGGAAAAGGCATTGTACTTCCTAAATACAACTTTGTGAATAAGCACTTAATACATATTGATTATGTGCCCAGACCAATATTAAAGATTAAGGGGGGACATACAAGGAGCTGAAGACCGAGGCTTGCCTTCAGAGAACATGCATATCGGTTGGAGATAGCATTCATGCAGTAGAAACAATTCAAGAAAATTTACTTTCTTCTACAATGCTACACACTAGCATTATACGTGAGGATTGAGAAGAGAGTCTTATTTTCCTCTCTGTGAAGAGGTGGTGAGAATATATTTGCTTAATAAATATACAAAGCTAAACTATAAACACTGAGAAAGTAAGATGTTTGGAAAACAAGAGACTGGAAACTTTTTTTGTTTTTCTCCCAGTGCCTGGATTATTAAATTGTTTAAAGGTGGTAGAAAGTACATCAACTTTTGGTCAAATGTGGATGAAATTCAAATGTTCTTTCTTCCTCACTTCTTCCCACAAATTTGGAACTCAGAAAATCCATTCCCACCCATTTCAAATATATTTATCCAATCAACATTTATGGATTCTTGATTATCTATGACTCAGAATCCCAGACCAGGTAGTACCTAATATTCTTTCTCTTTCAATTAAATTCATCAAACATTTATTAACTCTATTATCTCCTGGCCAGGCACTCTGCTGGGTGCTACAGAAACAATGATGAAGATACAGATTTCTGTTTCCAAGTTCTTTATAGCCCTTTTTTCTTGCTTACCCCAGCATACATTTCTTTGTTCATTATTGTCCAAAAGATAGGCATAAAGTATGCCAAGGAATCATTATGGTTCTAGTTAAAAACAATGGTTTTTATGAGGGAGACAGTTAGAACTAACAGTTTAAACGGGGCTGTGGATTATCTGTGGATTCCATTTATCCATGCTCCTCTTGAAGGCCCCCTTTCCTAGGATTACTGAGTGTTGACTCTAATAACAACACATTCTATGCTTGGATCTCCTTTTACTAAGGCCTCATTTTCCCCTCCACCCATTCCATTTCCTTTTCCTCCGCAGCTGTTGGCTTTATCCTGATGACTTGTTAAAGCTATCCTTTACAGTTGTATTAACAACTGGCTACCCCTTTCTTCCCTTCCCCCAGTCCAACCATACTGATACCAAGATGTTTTAAAAATTAAGCTTTTTCCTATAAAACAAGATAAAAATCTTCTTTAAACTCCAAATTTCACCGTTGCCATGAAAAAGAGTAGGCTAAAATTGGGATTGATTCTGTGGAATTTGACCTGATGCTAAAGCAGTGAATTCCAAAAGCAAGAAACCTACTGTAATGTAATATTACACTAGGCTAAGGCTGTGTCACAGCAAAGTGGAACTAAGTCACTGATCGGGGCAGAGAGGCAGGATGGTCTCCGAGACCCCATAGGCATTGTTTTTATGCTTGGAAATTCTTTGTCTCTCTATTTTCTTGCAGAGGTCCAGCTGCTGCGGATTCCCTAAGGGTTCCTGATCAGCTGCTTAGTTTAATCTTGCATGGAAAATCAGAGTCAGGAACTACTTAACATATTCCTGAAGACAGTCTGGGACACTGAGAAATCAGAAAACCCTCCGTTTACCACGCAAACTTTTAACACTTTCATAGCCAAGCATTTTCAGCCCCTGTGTCTGGACAGCTTCTGATGAACCCAATTAGGGAAATTAACTAGTCACCATAGTGTTAATACACATGAAATTAATTACACCATTGATAAAACAAAAGACAGAATTATTATGAGGAAAGAATGAGGCATTAAGAAATACTTTTGAGAAAATGGAGGAAAGAGATGTAACATAAAACATCATCCATGGAAATGACCAAAATGCCCCCACAAAAGTATGATTTCTATGCCTTCCTCACCTTGGGGATGTGTTTAGTAGTAAGATGAAAGTTCTCAGACATTTTGAAAATTGTGACTTACATTAGAGCAAATGTCAGTTCCAAAGTTTGCTTAAAGAGACCTATTTAAAACTTCACTTGCCACACTGATAAACACTGCAGTAACTGGAAAGCTCAGCCCAGAGCCCAGATGCATCTGTCTTTCTGTTCAACAACTTGGTAGTTTAATTGGACCATATAATTTGAGTGCTGATCTTTGCTCCGAGTCTACAATGCAACTGGGATAATGGAACAATCGACACTAAGACAGAAAAATGAAGATGGATGTGAAAAATCCAGTACAGGATACCTGCAGTTACAGCATTTTTTGCCAACCCGCTAATGCAAAGGATGTAGCCATACCACCTCCAAATCCAGTATTTTTGAGAACCATTGCTCCACCCAGCACTCCAGCTAAAAACCAGCCAAGAAATTCCCATAAAAGGATACCGGGCCTCCAAATGGAGATGGATTTGTCTGCTGAAACATCCACATTGGGTGGAGGACCACTAGGAGGCTTCTACTCTCACATTTTTGGCATAGTTCTTACTGGGTGTTATTTTATTTTTCTTTAACTTAAAAAAGAAAAGAAAAGAAAACCCTACAGAAGGAGGAATAGCACAATGAACTTGCTGGATATATTTCAAAATTCCTTTAAACCCTTTCAAAGAAGTATGTCTAACCATCTCAACACAGCCTAAACCAGAATAAAAAGACAACGGTCTAAACATGGTATCATCAAAACTGGTTATAAGACCAATAAGCAGATTCATTTAAATCTCAGGGGTTCCTATTCAAACTTCCTCGGGAAGTAGGTCATTTGATACTGTAATTCTTTTTTACTGGGTCACTGCTCTCAACAACTATGGTTGTTATACATCCCTCACCATCTACCTGTGCTGAAAGCTGAGAGCACTTTTAATTAGAAGGAAAATCAACAGATAGATATTATCTTATTTGTTCAGTGTGTTCATTGACACGGAATCCAAGAACTTGGAAAGCTATAATTAAGGAAGAAGATTCACCTTTTAGCTTGTGAAGGGACTGCTTTATCTTGCACTTCTGGCTCCCAGGAGATAAAAACAGCTTACAAAAGGACCATAAAAAAATGTGTGCCTCCATGCATACAGCGGTACACACATGATGCATTTAGTTTAGTAAATGGGAAATACACAGTGAACAAAGAGTCCAGGGAGACCACCTGGCTTCTAGCTTTGGCTCTGGATATTAACTATAATGACTCTGAAGGAAGATCACTATGCTTTAATTTTCTCATGTATAAAATGGGAGAATAATATCCATTCTGCTTACGGCATAGGATTGCTGTGAGAATCAAAGGAGATAATGGGAGCTCTGCATATGCAAGGTGCTATATAATTTAAGTTCAATTGTTTACCTGTTCGAAAGTCAAAGCTTTCAGGCTGGCTGAGACCATCTATGATGACCTGTAAAGTGTGTACTGTTGTTTGCAATCTTTCTGCAATTTTCTCCATTCCTTCCTTTTCAAGGAATGAATTTATTTTTTGTTGCATTTCAGGCTTTCCAATCTCATACAGTGTCCCTCCAATGGATGACAAAAATCTGCAGTGGAAAAAATAAAAAGCCCAACACTTAACAATATTACTTCTTTTGCAGTCTCCTTATACAGATCACCCTAAAATGCATTCATCTTAGACCCATAGGTCAATCCATCAGTCTTTATTGAGAATCTATTCTGTGTCCTATGCTGTAAACTGTCTTGAAAAAGAAAAGGCCAAGGGAGAAAGTGGATTAAAGTGCTATTTATCAAATGAAGCACCTGCTCAGAGTCAGCACCAAAAACCTTTTTTTTTTTTTTTTCCTAGATGGAGTCTTGCACTGTCACCTAAACTGGAGTGCAGGGATGCGATCTCAGCTCACTGCAAGGTCCGCCTCCCAGGTTCACGCCATTCTCCTGCCTCAGCCTCCTGAGTAGCTGGGACTACAGGTGCCCACCACCACGCCCAGCTAATTTTTTGTATTTTTAGTAGAGATGGGGTTTCACCGTGTTGGCCAGGGTGGTCTCAATCTCCTGACCTCATGATCTGCCCGCCTTGGACTCCCAAAGTGCTGGGATTACAGGTGTAAGCCACTGCGTCCAGCCAAAAATATTTTACAGTATAATTAGTTCATTATAAGTTTAGTGTCACATATGTTTTTAAAATGAGGCTTTCTATATTTATCTCTTCCCTACAATTTCAGTTAGGAAAACATTTTAATTTAAATTAGCTAATAGGCAAACAATGAAATGATACCAAACTCTAACAAAATATGCATTAAATATTGCCAGTTTTTGAAAAATGAATTACTCTATTCATGTGTCATATCACTGCTTTTTACTTCTGTATACCCTTAATGGCAGCATTACCTGTGCGGCATACCATCAGCTGCCTTTTATAATTTTCTTTTGCTATGTTTACCATTACCTTTGATTGCAAAGCTACTTCTCAATTGCTTTCCTTTATAATTCAGTAAGAAGAAAAAATAATTAAAGGGTTAAGATGCATTTCCCTTTAATTTCGTGTGAATACTGGGCTGTAGCTTACTTTCTTGACATTCCCTGGCTGGGTATTTTTCTACACCATTAAGTTCCATTTCCTATGATTAATGGCACTTTAAAAATGTCAACACAGTAATCAGGCAGATAGTGATACTAATGCCCACAAATCCTTTCCTCTAGGGATACCTCTGGAATACAAAAAGAGAAAAAGGGAATTGTTGCAGGTTTGTCTATAATCAGAATTGGGATATATCCCATTTGGCAGGTTGCTGCACTATCAAAAAAAGAATGCTTGTGATTTTAAGTCTTTTTTGCATTGTTGTGTTCAACCAGAAAGGTCTCTTCACAGTGATACTCTGATAGTAATGATCTGGCATCTAGTGGAGAAAGTTCTCCCATCTCTCATTTAAGTAGGGTATCTCTTTGGATTCAAATGTGCAACACTCCGACATTATTACAGCCATACATATAGCCAAAAATAGACACACTTTATGGCATCCGACTAATTCTCTTGAGAATATATTTTGGTTAATGGTTTAATAAAAGATCAAAACGTTGGTGTTTGGTCTCCCTCTTTGAAAATGAGCTTTCATCCACACTGGTGGCCAGTGAGATAACACCGCAAGTCTGTGTGTCCGTGGCTTCCCCAGCACGGTGGAAAGGCAGCCGGTATCTCTTGGTGCTGATGGACGAACAGTAGCATACAAGGGTCCTGGTGACTGGGAACAGCTGCTGGAACTCTGACTGATGGGACAGATGACACATGACAACCTCTGCCCAAAGCAAACTTCCTTATACAACTTTCTAAATAATGCGTGCCCTGCTCTGAGCAGGCTTCCCTGGTATTCACCTTCTTGGCTTTATTGGTCTGCAACTGGCTACTTAGCGGAGAATCTTTCAAATCATCAAGATTTTGGCTTCTAACCATCTGTTAAAAATGACAAAAAGTATATTCACGCACTGTTAAGTCTAGAACCTTGAATAGCATTTTATAATAAAAGTAACTAAATGGCAGAAACTTCCCAAAGCACTGTATGAGTCTATCTTAAGGTTGCCTGCACGTGTGTGTGTGTGTGTGTGTGTGTGTGTGTGACAGAGACAGAGGGAGACAGGAACTAACTGCTACCAAAGTCACTTCCAAATAAAGAATTCTGCCAAAGCGGTTGCAGATGTAACAAGAACATTGGTCTGTTGAATCTGGGTGCATATTTCATATATCATTTTCATTCTCACACACATAAGCCTGAGGGCATTGGTAACTGAAATCAATAAAAAAGCACCAACTTGTGCTCGTAGCTAACGCTTCCTATTGATCAACCCTATTTTTAAACGACTACAAAGTCAAGTGCTCCTTTATTTTGAAAACTTTCTTAAAGTTAACAAGGTCACGCACACACACACAAAGAGCCAACGAGAGAGAGAGAGGAACTATAAAACGAACTGGGAATAGCATTTAGACTGACCTCTACCTTAATTAATTTTAAATATAGTCAACTGTATATGATAGAAGCAATGTTTTATGCTTAGTAGCCACTCAATAAACATGCTCCTTAAATATCCTAAGAAAAATTTATTCTACGTATTCTAAATTTCACTTCAGAATTAAGTGTGATAAGTAATATCCAATACAAAGTTTCACTTTAGAATTGAGTGTGGCAAGTAATACTCAATACAAAGTACTTTCTAGCTCAGAAGTACCAAATAAAAACACACTGCTTTATGAAGCTTGGCATATAGAAGTGAACATGTAGTGATAAATATCTGTCAGACATTATTCTAAATAGATTTTTCTCATTTAATCATGACAATGATTCTAAAAGGTAAGTATTACATCATACAGAAAAAAAAATGAGGTTCAGGGAGTTTAACTTGCCCAAGGCCATGAAGTTATTCTAACTGGAGTTTTATGCCACATACAATATATACGTCTGTGTATAACAAGATATGTAAGATTTAAAGTGCTATATTTGGTTAAGATAGAAAATAATACTTTTGGTAATATTTTATAATTTACTGGCAGACTACTTTTAACATTAAAAACACTGAGTAAACCTGCAAAGAAATTATATACATGCTTTTAAACAGAATTCTCTCAAAAGTCAATGAATTATTAAAGTTATATTCTCATTTTCTCCACTGTTTTTGGAAGGCTTTTTCAGGTTGGTAAGGACTGCTGTTTTTATTTAATACGTAATTTCATCCATCTTAGTTAAAGTAAGAAAGTAGCATAAATGCAACAAATAAGCACATCATGTTCTTTAAGCACACATCTGCACAAAGTTAAAATACAGATCTTGCAGCAGCGTAAATGCTTATTTTTCAAACAGAATGCTATATAACCTAAAATGGCTAATATTTTCAACAGAAACTTCTTATAAGTACAGGGCTTTTCCCCTCAAAGAATAAGAAAAGTCTTGTAAGGCTTTTCCAAAGAATAAAAAATTCTCAAGATTCATGACTTCAGACATGGCCATTCAGTTTTATGTAATCATTTCCAGCATGGAGATTTAGGAGCTGAGGACTTGGTTCATTACATTAAAGCAACATGATACCCCACAGAGCATAGAAGAACCATGGTGATGCAACACAATCACTTTAAAAACAACTTAATATTAGCATGTGCTTTGTGGGCAAAACACATATGATTTACAACTCAACCAAGAACCATGCTATAACAGCAAAGTACATCTAGTAGTTTACTCATTCTCAACACTTTCAAGAGACTTTCCTACTTGCTTATTTTTACAAAACCATTAGCTTTACTCAGTTTTAATGTAGTAACGCAACAAGCAAAAAATTAAATGCAAGAACACATTTTAGAAATGAATAGGTACAGGTAGAGAGAACAGGTCCTAATTTGTAATACAGGTTAAATATTCAATAATTTAAAAAGAAAGCTTATACTCTAAGAAAATCTGGCCTTCTAAAAAACTATGTAAACTGTGGGGCATAAAGTTTAGTAGTAATTTGTTACTCTAAAAATCTGTTACTGTTTCTATATTTTCTCTATATATAACATATATGTGTTACTCTACGTATACATTTCTTTAACATTTATTACTCTCTATTTTCAAATTTACTGCTCTTAATATTAAAAATGGAATATAAATTTAAGTGTGGCAAATGAGGAAAACCTGCTGCTCCTTTATGCTCTCTACAGAGGAGCTGAATTGACACTGCTGAGTATATCACACTACCTATTTAGCTTAGCTTACAGAAGGAGCGCTGGCTCCATCACAGCTGCTGTTCTAGCAGTCAAATCAAAGGGACAGCAATGTGAATTACATTTTAATCATCATCGAGGAATCTTTTCAAACTTTTTTTAAAGACAGGGTCTTGCTCTTTCACCCAGGGGCTGTAGCAGTGGTGCAATCACAGCTCACTGCAGCCTTGGCCTTCCAGACTCAAGCGATCCTCCTCCCTTGGCCTCCCAAGTAGCTGGAACCACAAGCCCAGCTAATTTTTAGTTTTTAAAAATGTTTTGTAGAGGTGAGGTCTCAATATGTTGCCCAGGCTGGTTTCAAACTTCTGGGCTCAAGAGATCCACCCACCTGGGGCTCCCAAAGTGCTGGGATAACAGGTGTAAGCCACTGTACCTGGCATTTTCAAATGTCTAACCTCCTTGTTAAACCAAGATACTGAAATAGGCCAGAATCCTTAAAAATCTATGCTGGTGCAAAATATACAAGTAATTATAAATTCAAGTATCATTCATTTATAGAGGCCCACAGAACTACCTATTGTACTACAGAAGCTAACAGATATCTACTGAAAATAATATTTAAATGGCATTTCTAAGCATAATAATCAACCACCAAAAGGGCAAATAATTATCCAGTAGAACTTAAGCTGAGACTGGTCTTTTTTTTTTTTTTTTTTAACAGTAAATTAACATACTAAGATAAACATTTTAAAAATGTAACCCTTTCAGAAAGAGTCATCAAGTTGTCCTGAAAGCTCTTCCAGACTCTGATGAGAGAATATAGTTTTAAAATGCATGCAGCTATCTGGGCAGGGATGGGGGCATTTTAAATGTTATTGCTTGGTACCATTTGGAGCACCTCCTGCATATATGAGTAGCAGAAAAAAAAAAAGAAATGAAAAGAGAAAGATTTCCTGTCACAGATGAAGGAATGTAGTTTGCCTTCCAAAGGACTCCGTTTATAAGCATCAGACTGTTACCTGCTTCTAACTTCTGAAGAATTTACTAAACATTTCCTGCTTTTTCAAAGATCTGTTATACAAGTACAGAAACTGGATACTCATTGCATGTTGCATTCATTGTATGTAGGAGAACACATCCTTAGAAAGCTGTTTTATTTCAAAATTTCTATTACTTAGCAATTTAGCATTACTGAACTAGAGTAAAAAAATTTTTTAAAGTGCCATTTAAAAACTCCTGAGATAGAAATCTTCTAAAAGATTTAGGATGATCATCTTTTCAGAAATAGTTGAACAGTGCTCATATAGTTACCTCAAAAGTATCTAAGATCAGTGAAATAATAACCAACGCCATACATAACCACAGTGATTATGTAGCTTTTCCTATTTCAGAACCACTCACTTTATACTGTGTAATTATCATATAATTTAAACAAATGTAGATATACATCTAAATAAGTATAAGTTGATAAAAACAGGAAAGGTGTCATGTACTGAAATGTTGCTATTATTGCTCCAAAGACATCTAAACTGTTGTAGGATTTGTCTTAGAAATAAATTTACAAGTGACACTAAAAAACCAGTCTTCTCACATTTTGAAAAATAACAAACCATTACCCTCCCAAAAGAGAACCAGGAAAAAAAAAAAATCAACAACCCAGTATTATGCAGCCTGATCACCCTCTTTCCTGTGAGTCTGGTTGTTTTCACACACCCTGCCATTCCCCTGCCCAAATGACAAAGATTTGCTAAAATCAAGGCTCTTCAAAGGAATGTGACAAAATGCTGAAACCAACTAAAAATAATTTAGAAAACCATACTCAGCTTTATTCAATAAACATTTATTTACTGTGGAGGAAGGCTCTATGAAAGATAACAGAGCCTTTGCTTTGAATGAGCTTACAATCTAATTTCAAGTAATGACAGTATAAAATAGTCTTCTGCTTATATCTGCTGTTTTAGAGGCAGGACTTTCTGTGCAGATAAACAGATACTTTGAAAGTGCCCAGTACAGATTCATTTATTTCTCTCAAATATTTATTGTGAATGTAGATTTGCTGATAAGAAAACAAAATCTCAGAGAGATTAAGAGACTTGCCCACACCTGACACCATAAGGTAGTGGCAGTGAAGGAAAAAGTTATAACAGATTACATCTTCACTAGCATGCCTACCCTTTTACTTTGGAAGATTTTCACGCAGACAGAAGATTTAGATCTCTGATAAACCTTGGCACCCAGGACCGCTGCCTGGGAGCAATTTCTTACTATTTTTTAAACCAAATTCAAAAGGAAAAAGCTTTGGCTCTTTTTGAATTTCTGAATAAGAGTTGGACAAAATTAAGTTAGTGGTTTCAAAGGCTACAGACTCTCTACAGCTCAAAAACACTGTGTTTAGAATTAATATAATTTAATTTACTGCCTGTAAAGTCATAATGTGGATTAGTGCCTGTGAATGTTTGAAAGAAGAGGGCAAATTTAAAAAGCAGTATTTAAAAACATACAGGCTCACGGTGGAAAAGCTGAAATTAAACAGACCTTGTACCACTAGGGAATAAAGCCTATGTATCAGAGGTAGAGGACTCTTCCTTAGGAAATAGCTTTTTTACTATAAATGCCATCCTGTCAAGGAATCCTCCTATCAAAAAATTTGAAAACGCTTAACATCTGCCATTTCAATAAATCCCTAGTTGTCCTCTGAATGGGCAAAAACATTGTTATTCCATTTAAAGAGTATAAACTGAGGTCAAAGAAACTCGCTTATGGTGACACTGAGAATCAGAAGACAGGCTAAGATTAAAATCCCTAGCTAGGCTGGGGGCAGGAAGGGCAGGAGGGAGATAATGGGAAACTAAATCAATAACCTACTGAGTTTCAGGCTCCAGACTGAGTGGTCTAAACTTGATGAAAAGAAAAAAAGGAGGACAGACAAATACTTTGAAGATGGAAGAGGCTGAAGCAAGCACAACTTTATGACTGGCCGGCAACTCCCTCACACTCCTCCTTCACTGGGTACTAATAGGTTGCTCCATAAACATAGGAGAGAAATCAGCATTTTCTCCAGTCTCAAAACCCAATATTAATATTCATTAACAATGTTAAATGCCTAAAATTACATCCAGATAACAGGATAAAACAACTTTTTTCCTTGGGGACCAACCATTGTAACTCTCCTCCATTCCCTCCACCTACCTCCATTTCTTTTACTGCTTAGCTTAGCCCCTCCTCAATCACAACAAAAATAACAGCAATAATCATCATATCAACACTAGCTTATTCTGTCTAGGTGCTAAGTATTCTACATATGTTAATTAATATAGCCCCATGAGATATGGTACTATTATTATGCACATTTAACAAACAAGAAAACTGAGGTATAGAGAGGTTAAATAACATTTCCAGTTCAAACAGCCATGATTTGAATCCAGGCAGTCT
Source organism: Macaca thibetana thibetana (assembly GCF_024542745.1). NCBI lineage: Eukaryota > Metazoa > Chordata > Mammalia > Primates > Cercopithecidae > Macaca > Macaca thibetana. The sequence goes on along the minus strand of NC_065590.1, from coordinate 61,731,335 downwards.
GACATTTCACTGCCTCCAGACTGAGCTAGCGGAAAATGTAAAGTCTCAGGTTCTTGATCTTCCTAGTTTCCTCTACCAGCTTTGCCAGAAACCTCATGTGTGCTGTGTTTTGGAACAGTGTGTAAGACATTGGATATGACAATCAATCCATAGCCTGATCATCTAATTCTCAAGTGGGTGAAGCTTTTTCATCATTTTTCTCATTTGGAAGGGCACTTTTGAAAATATGATTGTTAGTTCCTGGGAACTACAATAAGATGTTTAGGTTTTAACTACTAACAACACCACCACCACACAAAGCTGGGCTCAGTGGCATACACATGTAGTCCCAGCCACTAGGGAGGATGAGGAGTAGGATCATTAAGCCCAGGAGTTTGAGTACAGCCTGGGCAACATAGAGAGACCGCTGTATCTTTAAAAACAAAATTCACTTTTAGTAATCTGTCCACTTAACATTTTCATATTTTAGGTTTGGCCTCTCTTTTATGATGCTATGTCTTTTTATAAGGCAATCTAATATTGTCTAGGCATAGCTCTATTAGAAATTAATGTAGGATAACTAATTGATACACATCTTATGTTATCATTTATTAAAAGCCAGGAATGAGTCTTTCTGCTTTGCTGCCAATTCTTATAAGGCAAGTCCAAGTCCAGAAAATTTTGGGCTCTTTCAAATTTGCAAATAATCTCTTAGGTCTGTTTACCTAATCATCATTTATTGTACAGCATTGGCAGTTGGATTTCTTTTCAGGCAAGCTTCCCACAAAGGAACATGTTTTTATCATTGCAGGAGTTAGCTGGCATGCCAATGCAGAACGAAGCTGTGGTGAATTTTAGATGTGGGGAGGTGTGTTAGACATATTCAGTAGGCTAATGACTCACCCGTCAGAAAAATTGCAAATTACAAGTCATGGGCCTTCTGGTGGCTCATAGTCAAAACTCTGAATATCAAATCTGTGAAAAGTCAACTGTTGCTGTTTTTTAAATAAAAACAATGTAAACTTTTTGCATTACGATCACTTATTAGTTAGAAGACTTCTTTGCTGGGCAGTAAGCCCAGGTTGGCGAGAAGGTAATGAAGTCTCTGAAGGCAATTCTCAAGGAACAGTTCAGAGATGCTAAATTCTTGAACAGGAATGGGAAAGAGACAGAGACTGTGATATGCCCACTCATTAAGGGTCTTTAGTAGTGGAAAATCTTCACTATCTGGCTTGACTTATTTTAGCTCCATGGCAGGGAGCTAGGCAGAACATTTAAAGGACCTCCCTCAATCTCAACTACTTTTTAGCTCAGGGCACCAGTTAGGATCCTTTATATTCATTTATCTCATGACGGAATCCTTGTGTATCTATTGGGTTAATCTACTTTTGGTTCTAAAAACCTGACATGAGGTTTTAGTAAATTAAAGAAAAACACTGCTTGGCTTTTGTACAGAAGTTTCTTCCCTCCCCAAATAAATATTTCGCTAGGTTATATGATTATTCCTGTCCCAGACCTGAATTTTACATTCATGGCTGTCTACTCTCTGATACTTTTCAACATTGATTGTAAGGGTCACAAATAAGCACATCAGCAGAAACAAAGGAAATCCTATAGCACAAATATCACGTACAAGTACTGATACAAATCATTCCTTGATATACATTTACCTGGTCCATTCCAATGCAACTGCATGTGATATTCCTTCTACACAGGCTGTTAACCACTTACAGAAACTAGTATTAGAATTCCTCCCTAATGGGAAAAATTGAAATAACAAATACTAGCTAATGCTTTATCAAAATGAGTGCCAAGTGACAGTCTTGACATTAAATTTCCTGATATTTTTCAAGTTAAATCAAGAGCACAACCACTTTCAAGCTTAACTATCTGGAGTGAATCAAATTCTTAATGCAGCAGATTCTCTGGGAGAGTGCCAGGTCTCACTGTGACACATACAAATCAGCATCATCTGCAGCACCAAGCACTACTCCTGGCACCTTATTCAAGAAAAAGAGGAAATCAGATACCTGCCTTAGCTCTCTGGATCAACCCAAATGGTATGACAAAAACAGAGGGGGTAGTAGTGGGGGAAGTAACCCCTAAATAGGCTGTTTCTGGGTCTCATTCTACTAATATAGCAGCAATTTTACTTATGGTTTATGGCACACAACACAACTCACTCAAACACACAGACATGAGAGTTTCTGGATGACGACAGAAAATGGTAAGAAATCCTCTTTCATCGTCTCTAGTCTTGTAGTCTGCAAAATCTAGGAGGGCCTTGGCCCTTCACAATGCTCTGCGAAGGCAAACGGGATTCAGTTCGGGGAGGTCATGAAATTTTTTCAATCCACAAGAGATTCTGGAAGAAGTACTTACACAACATGTAGGACAAGCAATGTTAGGAAAGGATGATCTATGTGTTCTACCAACAGTTTTGTTTATACAACTGCATTGACCACAGCCAGTTTAGATTATAGGAAAAAAAAATACATGAATTAAAGTAAAGCTAAACATTTCATTTTGTTCTACTGAAGTTATCAGTTCCTGAGTCGTTCCCTTCCTCAGTGTTCTTTTATGTAGTCATCTTTCATTATTAATTTCTATCATTTATTTTCTCATTAAACAAACATTGCCATATCAGTATTTGTCAGGTGCTAGGGATAGAGAGGTAAAACAGGCTCTTATGATCCATGCCCTATTGGAGCTTATAGCCTATAATTATAAACTAACCTGAAATTTAATTGTCACTAGCCTAGCAAATCTGATGCCAAATTTTCAGATGCATTATTTATTTTGCAGAGACAAGGACAATTGAAGGAGCTCATGGCTTTACTATGATATTCTACTATGTTATACTCCTTTTTGACCATCTGAGCATATTATGAGTAAGTGGGGTATGGTGGAGTAACCAAGGGGTACATCAAAAGCAGCTTTTTAATTAAAAAAATTAACATTATTTTTCTTGCTTTTATGCAAGATGTGTTTCAAGATTCCTGATCTCTAAGATCAGTTCAGTGTTCCCCATATTCTTTGTATTCTTATTTTAATATTTACTCTGAATTTTGTTGATGATTTTATGCATCATTTAGAACGTGAGGAGCACTGTGGCAGGGGCTGAAGAATATAAAAATGAATAGAGGTGATTTATACCCTCAAAGAGCCTCCCAAAGTAGGAAGGATATAACTTATACTCACAGATACCATAATAGGGGTAAGAAATTAGTAAATGCCCTTAGTGAAGCATAAAGGTTGTTCAAGAAGGATCTCATTTTCAGCTAAGGATATCTTGTCAAACCAAAGATGATTTCAAGGCTCTGAACTGAGAAACTGAAAGGATGAACTGAAATAATCTGAGATGAAAAAGATTGTAGTTGAAGATTTTGGGGAGAGATGGGTTCAGATTTAGGCATGTTAGGTTTGAGATCTTAAGTAGGCAGATACAGTTTGGAAGAGTGGTTTGGGCTAAGAATATAAATTTTGGAGTCATGTGCTTATGGTAGTCCTTAGAGCCATGAGACCAGATGAGATCACTATGGGAATGATCACTGTTTAGTTCTTTAACTTTTCCCTTTTCCACTCCCCTCCAATACAGTGAGTTTCCACTTCATCCTCCACAGTGTCTCTAGCATTCATATTATTTTTGCCATTTGTAACCAGTTACTAATTTTCATATCCTTCATCCAATCTTTCAGTAAATCCTATTGACTCTACTTTTAAAGTATATCCAGAATCTGAACACTTCTCACCATATCTTCTGCTGTATCATCTGGGTCTCAGTCATCATCTTTCTCTTGGATTACAGCAATTAGTTTAACTGGTCTCCCTGCTTCTACCACTGCCCCTTACGGTGGACTTAAAACAGCAGACAAGGGGATCCTTTTAACATGTAAATCAGATCATATCACTCTTTCAGAACTATAGTCAAGCCCCTATAATAGCCTCCCAATGCCCTTTTGACTCAATCTCCTATTTTTCTCTCCCTTGCTCACTCTGCTCTGGCCACACTGGCTGCCTTGTTATTCTTTGAACATGTCATGCCTGCTCCCACATTTGAACCTTCAAATGTGGCTCCTCTTCCTGGAACTCTCTCAAGATATCTGCACAGCTCTTTCCTCCATCAAGACTTTTCTCAAATGTCACCAAGTCAATGAGGCCTATGATGACTACCCTACTTAAATTTTCAAACCCTTACCCACAATCCTGGCAATCCCTATCCCATTACTCTGCTCTTTCCCTGTTTCCCACAACATTTTATCACACTGTATAATTTATTTATTATGCTGGTTGTATACTGTGTCTCTTTGAGAGCAGGGACCTTTGAATGTGTTCCAAGATTGCATAACAGTACTTGGAATATAGCAATCACTCAAAAGACTTTTTTAAATGAATGATTCTGTCAGTTCTAGCCTAAGTTAATGGAAAGACATTCATGCCATTAACCATTCACTACTGAGCCTTTTTGTCTTGTCTTGTCTTTGTGTGGGGCTAGTGAGGAAGATGGAGATGGAAGATAAGAGAAGATGGAGTTGTAAAAGGAGGGACAAAGGGGGGTGGTACAAGTTTCAATTTTAGATACATAGAGTTTCCATTGCTAAGATACTCATGAGAAAATCTCTCACAGACAAATGGAAAGGTTGGGCTAGAGTTTAGAAAGGCCTGGACTAGGGATGTTACGACACAGGATTTGAATTATATAGTCTAAGACATACAGATGGTCATGTGTATGGGTAGAATCATCCAAGGGAGCAAGTAGAACAAGTAGAAAAGAAGATGAAGATCAAAAGCTTGAAGAATATATACATCTACAGGGCCACAGGAGAAAGAAAAACCACAGACAGTATAAAAGTCATGGTAGAAGGTCGGTAAGTTGATAGTGTCAAATGTGGCAGAATGGGTAAAAGAGTTAAGAATGGAAAGGAGGTGACTGATGATTAGTTGAGAGAATAATTTCGGAAGAGGGGTAAGGATAGAAGCCAATCTGTAAGGGACTGGGAGAAAGCACGCAGAAAGAATTAGAGGCAGATAGTTCTGAGAGGGTCAGCAATGAAAAGAAGGAGCAATGAGTTAGAAGGTCTGAGGGAAAGTAAGATAAAAGGTGGCCACAGCTTCCAGCTTTTCATGAATGAGGAATAGGCAGACCCCAGCAATAATACATCTCTGGCCAAAAATGATGAGAAGAAGTGAAGACATTAAAGATACAAGAGACAGTCATAAAGCTTTATAAAGCTATTATAAAAAATCTTATACATTTGGCTGCCACCCCCCCACCCCTAACATTTAGAGGTGAGGCAATTAAGACACAGAGATCAATACAATGGGCAAGGTCAGGAGTCCTCAGCAACAACCTGGAAGAAGTCAGGGTGGGGAAGGAAAGAGAATCAAGATATGGAGGAGCAGTGTAGGGTTACAAGACCCTGAAACAAGTAAAAGGAATTTAGAATAGAATGGCTTCAAAGAACTATTGAGGGAAAATCTATCTGTAGCAACAGTGTAGAGCAATACTCTAAATCCCATGTTTCCCTTATATCTTCTATAATATGGGTTCTCTTGCCATATTTAATTGACATTCTACCTCCATTCTCCTGCTGAAAACCTTGCTCTGGCTCCAGGATGAACACGCTACTCCTGTTCTGTACCATACTCCTCTCCTAAAATAAGAATATAGCAAACACATGCCTCATATAAAAAACATGATGGAAGGGAATTATTTTTAATGGAATATTTTCAGGAAACAGCATATCTGCAGCAGAACAGCATAAAATTCTACATATTCTAGAGAAGAATCCATTTCCAACATATCCCTTAATAAAATAAATCAGCAAAGTTTCATTTATTGGAGGGGGTAATGTTTTCTTGAGAGAAAAGGCAGTGTCCAATTTCAGCCATGTGATGATCGAGAATAACACTCAAAGACAGCATATTCCAGATACTTTTTTTTTTTTTCCTTAAGAAGCACATTTAACACAAGCCCTGTTATTTTTCTGTACAGAATAACACATAGAATCTTTCGGGTACAATACCTTTAACTGGAAAGACCATTATGATTTCATTAAAATCTGGCTGCAAGCTAGCTTTTTCATTGTAGCCTAGTTAAGAGCTCAAGCTTTAAAGTGACACAGATCTAGTTCAAATCTTGGTTCTACTAGCTAAGTTAGCTTAGACAATTTACTTACCCTATCTGAGACTGTATACTTGAAGAAGTGGGAATAATAATAGTACCATAGTACCAACCTCATAGGGTTGCTGTGTAAGGTTTAAACATGATGATGCTTCTAACATGCTTGGTAATGAGGAAGTAGTCATTGAAAGTTGTTTGTACTGGACCATTAACTATTCCAAAGCTGGCCTGAGCTATATTTTTCTGTCTCCAATCTTTTAAGTGCCTCTTTCTACAGAATGAAATCCTTAAAAACCTAGCCTAAATGTAACCTTCTGCATAAAACTTTACAAGATTCCCCTATCTGGAAATGAGTTCTTTTTCCTGGGAGCAACCTTTATGCTTCACAAAGGGTACTTTCTAATTGTTCAGCACTACTGTGATATCTGTGAATGTAAGTTTTATCCTCCCCAAGGAGTTATTAGGCTCCTTGAGAGTATAGTCACCTCTATTCATTTTTATATACTTCAGCCCCTACCACAGTGCTCTGTACATTCTAAGTGATGAATAAAGTCATCACCAACAGAATTCAGAGTAATTATTAAAATAAAGAACACAAAGAATATGGGGAACACTGAACTGATGATCTTAGAGATGTGGGCTCTTAAGACACAACTTGCATAAAAACCAAAAAAAGTTTTACTTCATAACAATTAAACATTCATATTTCAAAAACGTAACATTATAAGCAGATACAAAAGGTGAACAAGTAGAAAAACAACGCCAGTCCATAAAACAAAGGGCTTTAATATACAAAGAACTCATACATAAATAAGGCTTTTTAAAAATTATATAAATAATAAACATAAACAAAAAAGTTGACTTTCTTTAAACCACTAACTCAGGCTATAAAATATCATAATCTCAATTTTCCTAAAAACACATATGAGACAGACGACCATAAACACGAAAGGAAAGACTACCATAAACACGAAAGGTAATCATGTTACATTTTGATGTATTTGTGTGGGTGATATTATGGAAGGGTGACATTAAAGGCATTTAATTTCCAATAGTTTTCTGATACAACTAAAACATGAAATGTACTGCAACAAAAATTCTTTTAATAGAACTGAAATCAAACCAATGATGACCTAACCACATCTTAAATGGGCTTTTTTTCTTCCCTGGGAAGACACTTGTGTGAGAATATACAGAGAGTATGAACGACCTATGATGGGTGATGTTTAAACTAAGCGTACTTGATAGCCAGAAATTGCTATCGCAGTTCCAAACTGGATGATGGGGATGGCAAGATAAATTGCTAATTTCATCTCTAGGTTTCACACTTGATCTTAGCCAAAAGGCTGAGAAGCGATAATCTCTAGGTTTTAAAGGTCAGGGGTTGGACTGCAACAGAAGAAATTTCCCATTAACTAGTTCACAAATACCTTCCTTCTGAGAGACAAGCACAGACAGAAGGGTGAAGTCACTAGCAGGGCATTTATATTTCACATGCAGAAACTGGACCATATAAAAGTTGGCCAAAAAAAGTCCTGTTTAACAGGAGAAATTCAAGATTTTTCAGGTTTGAACACTGCTGATGGCATTATAAATCAGTGTGTTACTTGGTGATGTATTTCAAGAGCCACAGAAACTTTCAAGCCCTTTAATAGAGTAATTCTACTTCTAGGAATGCATCATAATGAACCACTATTAGCGCTGCTATAGCTAAAATAAGTTACAGTTCAATCACTTGATGAAACATTAAGCTTTTAATGAGAGGGATATATAGAAACAAAAAACAGTGCTTACAATAGAAAGCAAACTGACAAAAATTGAGAAACTTCTAAACCATATTATAATCAGATTACGGAAACAAACAAAAACATACATTATAAAAGATACTGGCTGGATACAGTGGCTCACGCCTGTAATCCCAGCACTTTGGGAGGCCGAGTAGGAGGACTGCCTAAGCGCAGGAGTTCAAGACTAGCCTGGGCAACATGGTGAAGCCCCGTTTCTACTAAAAATACAAAAATTAGCTGGGCATGGTGGCACAGCACATGCCTGTAGTCCCAGCTATTTGGGGCTGAGGTGGGAGGATTGCTTGAGCTCAGGAGGTTGAGGCTGCAATGAGCCAAGATCACACCACTGCACTCTTGCCTGTGTGACAAAGTGAGACCCTGTCCACATTCCCTCCGATCCCCACCCGCCCCTAAAAAAGATAGTGATTTGCACAGAACAAAATAATGTAGTCCCCATGTACCGCTCAGAATTACTGCAAGAAGTCTATGAAACCCTGTGCACATATGCACCTTCTCATCAAACACTAAAAAGACAATTACTATGGAACCACAATTTTTTTACATTAAAAAAAATCAGAACCATGTCCCAAAGTTGAGAACAAGACAAGGATATCTGCTCTCACCATTCCTATTCAACACTGTACTGAAGGTCCCGGCCATTGCAATAGGCAAAAAGAAAAAAAGAAAAAAGAATAAAGTAAAGAAAAATAAGAGGCATGAAGATTAAAATGGAGGAAGTAAGGTTTAATATAGTTACTGATGACATAACTGCTTATATAGGAGAACTTAAGGAATCTACAAATACCTAGTAGAACTAGTAAGTGAATTTAACAAGTCTGCAGGATATAAGATTATACAAAATTCATATTTTTATATACTAGCAACAAACAAGTAGCAAATTTTAAAAACTCCATTTACAATAGTGTTGAAAAACATATAATACATTTAATAAAACACATGCAAAACCTGTACACTGAAAACTAAAAGACACTGCTTAGAGAAATAAGACCTAAATAAATGCTAAGATATAATAAGTTCATGGACCAAAAGATTTGATAAATATTATTAAGACAGCAATAAGACATTTCTTTTGGTCTCTAAAAAAAAGAGGTAAACCACAAACTGGGAAAAAATATTCATGAATCATATATTTGACAAAGTACATTTTTATATATGCAGGATATATTAAAAACCCCTAAAACTCAATAATAAAAGGGCAAACAATTCAATTAGAAAATGGCCAAATAATATGAACAAATATTTCACAAAGAAGATATACAAATGACTAGTAAGCACATTAGAAAGTGTTCAATGTTGCCAGGGAAATGCAAATTAAAACCACGTAGATCTTTCTACACACATTAGAATGGCTAACAACTACCTAACATCATATGACAAAAATGCAAGGCAACCAGAATTCTCATGGTGAAAGTGTAAAACGTGAAATGGTACAACCAGAGGGATTCTAAGAAAACTAAACTTTCATCAGACTTCATGACTTATCAATTCCTCTCCTAGGTATTTTTCTAAGATAAATGAAAACAAAGGTCAAAGGCAACAAAAAAACTGTGCAAGAATATTCACAGCAGTTTTACTCAGAATGGCCAAAGACTGGAAATAAGCAAGGTTCATGTGATATTGGGAAATACATATCTGGCTTTCCTCCCATTTCCCTGCAAAAAGCTCCTAAAACCTTTGGAATCTCCAGAGTGATAGATAAGAGTGTATTTTGTATGACATGACTGGTAGCTGGGGTCCCCTAGATAGCTTCACAATAGGGGACGGTCACCAGAAAAACCAAACAAGTGAGTAGAGGGGTTGTCACTTTCAGCTCCAGACCCTCAACCTCCAGGGAGGGGAGAAGGGATGAAAGTTGAGTTGATCACTAACAGTCAATGATTCAATCGTGCCTATGTAATGAAACCTACTAAAAACCCAAAAGCCTGGGTTCCAATGAGCTTCTAGATAGCTCAACACCTGGAGGTTCCTAGAGGGTAGTATGCCTACGCAGAAGTTCCACATCCTTCCTCCCATATGCCTTTCCTCTCTACCTTTCCCTATACATCTTCTCCATCTGGCTGTTCATCTGTATCCTTTGTAATATCCTTTATAATAAATGGATGAACATTAAGTAGATGTTTCCCTGAGTTCTGTAAACTGGCAAATCAATTGAACTCCAGGGTCGTAGGAATCCTGAAGTTATAGGTCACAAACCAGGCGCCTGAAGTCGGGAGTAATCTTATAGTACTGAACCCTCAAGCTGTGGGATCTGACACTATCTCCAGGTAGACAGTGTCAGAAATTAACTGAATTAGAGGACACCCAGGTGATGTCTGCTGGATAATCTGCTGCAGAATTGACTGGTTGGAGGGGAGAAATCCCTACATATTTTGGTGACCAGAGGCCACAGAAGTGTTCTACGTTGTACCGAATGTAGAGAGTATAAAAAAACAGTTTGGTATTTCCTGTACCTCTTAGATTAATAGGAAAATAGATTAACAGGAAAATAGATAAGCTGTGGTATATTCACACAATGGAATATAACTAAGCAATAAAAAATAAGCTACTGATACTTGTTACAACACAGATAAATCGCTAAATATGATGCTGAAAGAAGCCTTACACAGATGAGTACAACTGTATGGTAGACGGAGAAAACTAATCCTTGGTAGAAAAAAATCAAGTAGTTACCTCTGGGAGGCTGCGGCAGTAACTGATTGGAAAAGGTATAATGGAAGGTTTTCAAATAGAAATGTTCCTGATCTCAACAGCAGTTTGGTTACACAGATGTAGGTATTTGTCAAAATTCAGCTAATACAAACTTAAAATTTAATTGTATGTAAATGTGACCTCAAAAGAAAAAAATTGTAAAGAATTATCAAATTGTAGTTAATTATTTGAATGTTGACGTATTTAGTGCAAAGTGTACCAATGTCTGCAACCTTCTTCGGAATGCATCAAAAACATAAGATGGGCCAGGTACAGTGGCGCATGCCTGTAATCCCAGCTCTTTGGGAGGCCAAGGTGGGCGGATCACTCCAGTCCAGGAGTTCAAAACCAGCCTGGACAACATAGCGAAACTCCGTCTCTACTAAAAATATAAAAAATTAGCCAGACCGTGGTGCTGTACACCTGTAACTCCAGCTACTCAGGAGGCTGAGGCGCAAGAATCACTTGAACCCAGGAGGCAGAGGATGCTGTGAGCCAAGATCACACCACTGCACTGGATGACAGAAAGACCTTGTCTCAAAAACAAAACAGAACAGAACAAAACAAAAAAGATGGATGGACAAGTAGATGGATATGTAGAAAAACAAATATAGTAAAATGTTAATGATAAAATCTAGGTGTGGCTATATAGGAATTCACTGTAAAATTTTTGTTTCCAATTTTTCTGTATGGTTAAATTTTTTCATCATAAAACTTTTGGGGGAAATCACGAACCAGCTGGATGTTGACAGAATATTATTTTTTACTTCTTTTTTCTAAGTTTTCTATAATATACTATAGTCTTTTAAAATATTTTTAAAAGAAAGCAAATTAATGACATAATGACATTTACTAAAATAATCAAATACAAGTGATTTTAAAACAAAAATCTCATTTTAGATTCAATAAAAGTCAAAATATTCACTATATTTCTTATACTGTCATATAATTCAGTAAGAATCTTTTAAAAATGTCATTATGTAGCAAGTCACTGTTTTTGAACTAATTAAAAAAATTTAAAACTAATTAAATATGCTATTAAAAAGTTTTTTCTTTTTATGCCTTAAACTTCCCTTATACTCAAAAGCTTCCCCCATGTCATTCTGTTAATGTATACTCACTAAAAGTACATCATTTCTTAGATTTTAATAACCAATAACCAATAAAAATATTACTTAAGAAAGCTGAGTTGGCTGTATACTTTCAAAAGGGTTTTATCTTTAGAAAAGCACAAGTTTTATGCCAGGTTCTAGTCAGTTGTGTCTTGTTAATTTCCAAAACAAACAGAGGGGAGTGCCATGCAATTTCCATTACACACACTTCACCATTAGTATCAGGGTTTATTAGCTTGACAATGCTCCAGGAGTAATGGCTTCATTCCTCACTGAAATAAAATAATGTGCCACATAACTCAGCAATGCAGAACTTCTGAAAAATGTTGTCACATTAAACATGGTCATATTTTTCAGTTTCCATTATGCCAAAACAAAGGCCATTTGCTGTAAAGAACTCACTCTGGATATGGAGAATTTCCACATGGGCCTTAGACTTACCTCATTGCTATGTCATATGATTCTGGATGAATACAAGTTTGGTCCAAAGGATTTGGCTTCAGTAAAACATTCACTGCAGTTTTGCTCTTCTTTTTGCCCTGCTTCTCATTTGTGACCTCAATGTCTGCTGAAGATGTAACAGCAACTCCTCGAATTTGGCCTGAAGATTCAGTTTGCTGACTATGTAAAACCAGAAAAAACCACATTTATAAAAAGGGGAAGGTTGGGCAGAAAAGTCTTCAAATTAAAATGTGCTTATTTCTCTGTCATACAAATATGCAAAAACAGCAACCAGATTCTGACCTTTCACTTCATAGAAACTACCACTTATTTGTTTAAATCACTGGGAAAAGGGCTTTCTGTTACTTAAAGCCAAAAACATTCTTAACTGATTGTCTGTATAACTGGCATTCTAGGAGAGAAAAGAGGAAAATGTAGGGAAACAAAATAATATTTCTCAGAGCTAAGAAAAACAAGCTCTCAAAAGAATCTATTGAGTGTAGAACAGGATGAACAAAAAAAGACTCATACTTGGCTAAGCGCAGTGGCTGACGCCTGTAATCCCAACACTTTGGGAGGCCAAGGCAGGCAGATCACCTGAGGTCATGAGTTCAAGACCAGCCTGGCCAACATGATGAAACCCTGTCTCTACTAAACATTTAAAAATTAGCTGGTTGTGGTGGTGCATGCCTGTAGTCCCAGCTACTTGGGAGGCTGTGGCAGGAGAATCGCTTAAACCTGGGAAGCAGAGGTTGCAGTGAGCTGAGATCTTGCCATCGCATTCCAGTTTGGGCAACAGAGGGACAGACTGTCTCAAAAAAAAGAAAAGAAAAAGACTCATACTTGACGTATCATGGATAAACTTTACAATATAAATAATTTTTAAAATTCTAAAAGGCTTTCAAGAAAGAAAATTAAAACATTACTTAAAAAGGATCTGGAATCAGGCTAGCATCAGATTTCTCATTGGCAAACATCAGATGTCAGAACATAGTGGAACAGTATCTTAAAAGTTCTGAGAGAAAATGATTTTGAATTTAGAATCACATACCTAGTCAAATTAGCATTTGAGTAAGAGGGCAAATTGAAATCGTTTGCAGGTATGTAAGGACTTAAGTATAACCCATACGACCTCTCTAAAAAGAATTTCTTAAGGATTAATTCTAGCAAAAACCAATAAATCGAAGAAAAATGATAATATGAATTACAAGAAACCGTGTAGAAACCACAAAAACTGATTAAGTAAATGCTAGTGAATGATGTAAATATATATACATTATGTGTATATACACACATACAGTATGTGTATATATGTTAAAATATACATCTATAAAAATACATATTTTTATATAGAGAGGAGTGTGTATAGTGTATGTGTATATTATATACACATATACACATGCATATGGTGTATACATGTATATGTACACACGCATAGTGTGTATATGTACAGACACATGCATAGTGTATATGTACAGACAGATGCATATAGTGTGTGTCTATGCAAAGACACATATAGTGTGTGTATATGTACAGACACATGCATATAGTGTGTGTATATGTCACAGATGCATATAGTGTGTGTATATGTGAAGATGCATATAGGGTGTGTATATGTACAGACAGACGCATATAGTGTGTGTATATGTACAGACAGACGCATATTGTGTGTGTATATGTAAAGATGCATATAGTGTGTGTATGAGGGGAGGGGAGGGGAGGGGAGGGGAGGGGAGGGGAGGGGAGGGGAGGGGAGAGGAGAGGAGAGGAGAGGAGAGGAGAGGAGAGGTGAGGAGAGGAGAGGAGGGGAGAGGAGAGGAGAGGAGAGGAGAGGGGAGGGGAGGAGAGGAGAGGAGAGGAGGAGAGGAGAGGAGAGGGGAGGAGAGTACTGAAACTAAAATCCCAGGTCGTCTTATCATGAGAGGTAGACAGAGTTGAAGAGAGAAAGATTGGGAAGGATACTGTTTCTAGTCGTCTCTAAGAGGGTAGAGACACCTATTAACTCCAGAGGTCAGTCCAAAACAAATTTAAGGATGATCATCAGAAGAACAGAAGATGTGCAACTTTGAAATCACTAAGGAGAGATAAAGATGAGATGAGATAACAAGGAAACAGAAAACTTATTAACTGATAAATCTAATAAATAGCCTAAAAGGAAAAGAAGAATCAGAAAGCATGATGGAGGCAAAATACATAGGAAGAATAAGCCCAAACATATAAATAAATACAACAAATGTGAATGTATTAATATCAGATTGAGTAAAACCATGAAATCTAGCTATATGTTTCTAAGAGCCACATCAAAAATGTCATAGAAAGTATAAAAATTAGAAAAAAAAAAACCAGGCATATTTTGAAAAGGCAAATATAGTAACATTGCTAGCAAATAAATTTCAAGCAAAAAACATTAAATGTGGTAGCAATATTCCATTCTGAATAAACCTATGAACTATTCAGGAGATGTAACAGTCACAAATCTTCAAGTACCTAATTATCAGCTGGAAAAATACAAGGCTTTAAAACAAGCTCAATATTCATCAATAAGACACTGATTAGACTAAATTATAGCTCATCCATACAATTAAATATTATGCAGACAATATAAAGAATAAAAAGTTAGATATCTATATGTAATAATTTGGAAAGAGATCCAGAAGACTGAAACAAATAAAGCAAGTTTCAAATAGTTGCAGAGCCTGATCCCTTGTGTATACATTTTTAAAAAAATAAACATATACAAACAAGGTGACATAACTGTAAATTTACTTTCTGGAAGCAACATATAAGAAACTTTTTCAAGTGAGACTTGAGAGGCGTCTTTGACTTTTTGTTCCTTTTTTATACTGTGAGTTTTTTTGGTGCTTTTGGGGTTTGTCTGTTTTTGAGATAGATAGGATCTTGCTCTGTCTCCAGGCTGGAGTGCAGTGGCATGATCTTGGCTCACTGCAACCTCCACCTCCTGGGTTCGAGTAGTTCTCCTGTCTCAGCCTCCTGGGTAGCTGGGATTACAGGTGAGCACCACCACACACAGCTAATTTTTGTATTTTTAGTAGAAACAGGGTTTCGCCATGTTGGCCAGGCTGGTCACAAACTCCTGACCTCAGGTGATCAACCGCTCCTGGCCTATGCTGTGTTTTCTAAACAAGTGTTCAAAGAACATGTAAACTAACAAAAACAGAATCATTTTATCTTCAATTTTTTTCAGTGCTGGCTTCTAGGTTTCATGATCTATTTAGAAAGAATTTCCATCACTCTAATGCTCTGCAATATTTCCCCATGTTTTCTTCTGGTGCTTTTACAGTTTTACTTTTTTTTTTGCATTTAAGTCTATGATAAACCTGTAATGTATTTGGGCACAGGAGTGAGAAGTGGGACTATAGCTTCCTTCACACACATTGAATTACTGACAGTTGTCATAATATCACTTGTTAGATAATTAATCAATTTTACTCTACCATTTGAAATGTCACCTTTACTATAAACTAAATTCTAACTATGTTTTGGTGGATTTCAGACTTTATTCTGTGCTATTCCTACATCAAAAGCAAACTGTTTAATTACCACAGCTTTATAATATATTCTAGTGAGGCTTAATCAGTCTTTTCCAGAATAAAGGTTATCTTACTCTATTATAATTTTGTCAAAAGAAAAAAGTACATATGAATTAACCAGGTAGTCCCAAAGTAGTAGACACGTAAATGTTCTTTCATGATTATACCACGCTAAGAAGTTTATCTAACAAGCTTTTGTGCTTTCAGGATTAGAAAGTAAAGAAATTTAGCTCTTGATACACACAACTGATAATCAACGCTTTGATCCATTTTCAGTGAGGAGGGAGTGGGGAAACATATCTATGCTTAGGGAACAGCTATGTCAATATAAAGTGGTCACTTTGAAGTCACCATTGTCACCTCATCTTGTACCAGTCCTTCCTATTTGCTATGCTCCAACTGTGTGCGCCTTTCCCTCATTTCCTGAATACATCAAAGTTGGTCCTGTCTTAGGACTGTGCACACTTAGTGTTCACTTTGCCTGGAATGCTTTCTTTCTGATACTTGGGTGGCATTTCATTCAAAACTCTGCTCAAATAAGTTTTCAAAAAATAACGAATCTAAAGTAGTTGTATTACTCCCCTAAGACAGTGTCACATATCCCTGCTTCAATTTTTATAGCACTTCTTGCCTTCTGAAACTACTAATTTTACTAGTTTGCTTATTGTCTGTATTACACGTTAAAATACAACTCCATGAGAATGCAGAATTTGCTGACTTGCTCACTGCTGTATTCCCAATGCCTGCCAAAGGACACTCAACACATATTGAATGAAGGCATGCAATGGACACTTAGAATTTACACTAATCAGTAGTAGGATAGGTAACAGTAACAAGAGAGGAGGTTGACAATAGAATCAAAGTGTATACTTATAATCACCTGCAAAATGTTCGGATATAATCCTGGTTGATTCTGATGAAGCCAGCACACTGTTGGAAGGATTTTGGACCCAGTCCTTTCACTTTCTTCAGCTGTTCTCGGTTGATAAAGGGTCCATTTTTCTCACGCCATTCAATAATATTTTTGGCTCTGTTGGCATTGAGTCCTGCAATATGCCTAAGGAAAAAAAAAAAAAAGGCAAACTGAAAAGAAGATATCATCTGAAAAGACAATGATATAAAACATTTGGATCATAAAAACAACTGCAATGACATATCCTCATATGTATAAGTTAAGTTAATCCAAAGGGGAGTCAAAAAAAGAAAACCAGAGGAAAAAAAAGAGTTGTGCAAGAGGAAAGAAAAAAAAAAAAAAGACAAAACCAATAGCTGTCATAAAGATGCTGGTAAGCTGGCTAACACTGATGCAAGAAAAAAATGTTCCTCACAGTTTTTCTATATATTCATATTCCTTATGTTTCTGGATAAAGTAATAATTTTGCCTATTTTTTTCAGCATACATACAAAGTGAGTTAGAAGAAGTTATAATAGCTACAACTGTGTTGTACTACCTTTTTTGCATGTTAGCCTGTTCTCAGTAATATAGAGCTGAACTATAGAAAGGTCCTTATCTATAATTGTCATGGTTAGTATAAATTATATATAAAAACTATATTAGGTAGTTTCCTTGGTGTTAAAAGATTATTTCAGAGAATTTCAACTTTATTATGAAATTCCATATATGAAATTATGAAATGTTTGTAGCTGTGTTAGAAAATCAACAACTTAAAATGTAAGGGATAGTTTCTCCTATACCTGTTTCAGCGAAAAAGGTCCAGATCAGAGAATTTCATGCTGCATTAGCAGACTTGTGTAATAAATGCAAAACTGTGAACAAAAAAGCAGCTCTTCTAAAACCACGGGGGAAAAAAGATTATATAACATGTGATTATACTATGATAAAAATTTTGACAGGTTTCTTGTAGAATCAGGGTAAAAATACGGTAACCATACTTTGAACCCTCAGAATTTATCTTTTGGTTACTGCCAGGTTTGACAGATGCATGCAAGAGACTTAACTAGTGAAAAATCTCTACTCTCATGTGGTGGGAAACAGCTCTTTTCCATGTTAACCTTATTTAAATTCTATTAGCAACACTAATGCACTCAATGGTTACCATATGCTCTATGCTCTTCACTTTAGACCTGCAATATTAAAAATGATAATGTGAATTGTTATAATTCTTTTCTTACATGATGTCTTCCCCTCTGATTACTTAAAGCAATGTATAAACCCATAGATGTTCTATACTTGACAACTTTATACACGTGTTCCCTTCCTCTAGCCGAGTTTGGACTGGATAGCCAGTTAAACTCGATTCTGTGATCTTCAGCCACAGATGTGTCTCACCTTAACAAAACTTCTGAACAGATGTTAATGTCCACTCCCACAAAGCTGACACATTCTTCTACAACACTGTCCAGTGTTGCCTTGAGTAAAGTCTGGGATACGTCATGCTGAAAAGACAAAGATCAAATATCAAAAGTGAAGGAGATGTAGTTCTTGGACTATTCCATTACTCTGCCTACATTACTGGTGTTAGCTAACACACACCATGGTAAATTTCTTCATTCCTCTTAAACACACTGTTAGCAGACATAATTAAGCTGAAGTCAAGCCATCTATGGTTTCTTACTCTTTAAGCTATGCATATATGCCTAATTTGAATATCATAGTACCAGTATTTTTCCCTTGCCTAAAATTCTGCCCAGAGCAGTGGTTCTCAAACTTTAGCTTGCATTAAAATCACCTGTATGGCTTGGTAACACACCCACATCCAGATTTCTGATTCAGTAGGTCTAGGGTGGGGTCTAAGAATTTGCATTCTAACAATTTTCCGGATAATACTGTGGCTGCTAGATCAAAATGAGACATAGTCTCTATGATTCATGCATGGCCTTATAGTGTTATGGAGAAGAAAACATAAGTTATAATAGGAAGCAGTACAATAATAGTAAGACAGTAAATCAAACTTTTGTTTCATCAAATTCAAGATAGTACTGTTTATATGAAGCACCATTATTTTATACACCACTAAGGAAGAAAATAGTCAAACCATGACACATGCTTTCTTATTGCTTAAATTATTTATTTATTTTAAATAGTGAAAGAGCTCTTTAGACTTATTTAGAAACTGTAAGAACCATATATTATGTACAAATAAGAAAAACATAAGCAATCTAAACTGGCTAAGTTATTCCTAAAATTTCTTCACATTCAGTGTTCAATTCTTCTGATCACTTTTATATTCAAAATCATAGGTGTCAAGGTTTTCCATGTAGTATTGTTTTTATACTATCAAGATCCTTGATAATGTAGCATTTCTTAAAACAGCGATCCTCTGTTGTCTCTGGGACTTTCTTTCAAGCTTCAGATGCTCATTCTTACAAGCTTTGATGATAGTAGCACTATCTTAATCTTAACAGAGGGTATTAACAGAAGAGATTTTGGACAGTAACAAAACTCCTATTCTTTTCTCAAAGGTCCTTAAATGGTTTATTATTCAATGGTTTGTTAATTAAAACAACGAAAGGTGTGCAGTTCAGTCATGTCTCTAGGATTACCAACCAAGTTCATGTGGAAACTACACCATGATTTACCACAGGGACAACAGCAACTGTAGGACACTATTAAATGTAAGCTGCATTAAAATGTCAGAAAATGCGCATCTTACAATTGGTGAAATGCAATATTTTAAAGTATTTGTTGACTAATTGAAGCTAGGTTACAACAATTAATACACTTGATGTTACTCATAATTCTAAAATTAATGATCTGTGGGACAGCAGACTTCTCTTTACCAACGTCAACGAAAACAAGGAATATAATCTAGTAGAGTCCCCAAGTATTGTGCTTACATTATTACCATTTAATAACAGCAGAAGCTTTTGTTCTGGAAGACTGAAGGGTACAGGAGTACTTCTGTATTTCAGAGATAACTTATTGGTAACTAGCCAGGCCTCAGCTAAAAATTTTGGATGTCATTTAAAAAATCTAATAAGCAAGTATCACCATGAAAAAGATCACGAAGTAAAACCTAAGATCTTACCGAGAACTTGGTTACTCAGTTACTCTTGAGTCACAGCTTTTAAGAAGCTAGTCTTTTGTCTAAGCAGATGAAAAGCAGCAAAATGAAAAGGGAACTTTTTAAAATGAGAGGGTAGGAGATAGAATGACAATATAAAGGCAAGCACAATGATAGCAACAAGAAAAAATATCTGAGGAACACAAAACTACAAACAAACCAGAAAAAGGAAGAGTAATTGTTGAGAGCCAATGGAATAAGGGAAACAAGTTGGTACAGTACTTCCAAGCACACCAGATGCTTAGGACAGTTAAATGAGTAAGCTACAGTCTCTGCAGCAGATTATTTTGGTTGCCTATCCTAACCTCTAGTTGTCAAACCCCTTCTCTTCCTTTCAAACAGAAGCCTAACGGTGTGTCTAGCATTTATCCCATTTCTGTAAGGCCATATGCTTTGGAAAAGCTGGTCCCACCTCCGATAGACAATGGTGACTGGTTAAAATCCATGTTTTTCAAACTGAGGGTTATGATCAATTAGTGGATCATAAAATTAAATCAGTGACTTGCCACTGGCATAAAAAAATGAAGGAATAGAATAAACCACATAGAGCATATTGCATATATCCTTAACATCGAATGAACAATAGGATGAACAATGCAGCCAATTGAGACTACCATGTGCGAGGAATACAACATAAATTGTTCAGGAATAGGTATTTGGTTCACTGATACCTCATTTGATCTTCTGACACAGATTTAATGAAGAGGTTAAAGAGTAACTCTGCAGAGTTATAAGCAAAGTATGTGAGAAGTTTATCTATTGGCAAAGTGCTGATTCCTTCACCAAGTTTAGTTACAAACTTTCAGTGCATTTTTCAGAAAGAATGTTATTGAGTATAAAATTTTTCAATTCTCAGCAACTGTAATATTTTAACTGATTTAATACAAGTGGTCCTTAAAATGAATCAATCTACATTTAGAAGAAAAAAAGACAGTGAAGTAAAACCTACAGAGGCAAGCTCAACTACCAGATTTGGAAGTGTTGACAGTGACAAAATTGAGAGAAAATGTTGACTTCAATCAGTAACCTTTGACTTGACTTGAGCCACGTTTTATATAGAAAATAATAACCATAAGACTTTAAAATAAGCTTGATTTAAAACATGGTTTTATAAATGTGCAAAACAATAAAAATGACTGACCCCAGATGTATTGTTGGTAATGATATTCTTGTAGATGACAGTGTTAAAATAAAACTTAAAACTTAAAAAACAAAATCACGTGGAACACCCCTACCACAGGGCTAAAATGAAAACAATGGAAAATACCAAATATTGATGTGAATGTGGAGCAACTGGAATGCTCAAACGATAAGTGCATCTTAGGTTACATATGCAAGGCAACGCAGTTTAATGGAGGATTTATTTTATATGGTTTAAATGTAACTTCACATAAAATTAAATCAGATATGTTTACACAATGCAAAAATGCATACTTGTTCCATATACTTTAAACCAGATACGTGGTAAGAGAAAAAATGGAAAATTACTAAGAACATCAAAATTGCCAAAACTGACTCAAGAAGAAATATAAAATCTGAACAAACCTATTAAGTACAGTTAATAAATAATCAAAAATCTCCCAACAAAAAAAAGTTCAGAACCATATGGTTTCATTGGTGAATTCTACCAAACATTTCAAGAACACCAATCCTTCTCAAACTCTTTCAAAAACAGAAGAGGAGCCAATAGTTCTTACCTATTCTATGAGGCCAGCATCACCCTGATACCAAACCCAAAGATACCTCAAGAAGAAAGAAACCTACAAATATTAATATTTCCTATGAATATCAGTTCAAAAATCCTCAACAAAATACTAATAAACTAAATCCAACAGCCTATTAAAAGGATTGACATACAAGACCTACATATAATGTATTCAGTATGTATGAACTTAAGAGCCAAACTCACATTGTTTTGATTTTAAAACAATCTCTCTTGACATTTTTAAATTTTAACTGTGAAATAATTTCAAATTTAGAAAAGGCATGCAAGAATAGTCCAAAAACTTTATTACCCTTCCTTCACATAAATACTTCAGTGTACAGTTCCAAATAACAAAAACATTGACTTACATACCCATAATACAATTATTAAAATTAGACAACATACTGATGTAATAATATCACCTAACATTCAACCCATGCTCAAATCATCAATTTTCTCAATTTTTCTTTACAGCATTTTCTTCCCAATCCATAATTCAACCCAGGATGACATACTGCATTTAGTTGCCTCATACTTTGTGCTAGGCAGCTTCCAAGATGGTTCCCAAAGATCCTCAAATCCTGGTATTGATACACTTGTGGAATTCCCTCCCACTAAGTATAGACTAAGTATAGAATTCACTGATGAATCTCATCTGAATAAATTATTAAGATTATTTTACTACTCAAAATGTCCTGTTTGTGTAAAAAGGTATTTTTAATCTTGACTCAAAATTTGAAAAACACAGCTCAACCATGTACTATATATGCTCACAGCATTATCCTCATGCATTCCAGACTGAAAAAAATTCATGAACAGCCCATATCTATATATTAACTTACATCTGTTCTAAATTTTTGTATTTAGGTATTAAAAACCTATTTAAATATAAGTAAAATAGCATTTAACTTACAATGAGTAGTAAAGGTAAGCATTATTTTGAGAAACTTATTTTGAATTACATTTAATTGTGTAAGAAAGACATACATATGCCCAAACAGAAGTGATGTGTGATAAGTGCCCTTATCATGACGAAGTAAAATGTATTTCCTAGTGTGTCAAAATCAAAAGGTAGGAAAAACAATGGTCTAAACTAATCATGGTGGTCCCATTCTATTTATTCAATAATGGCAAATGAAATGTGAGGGTAAATCTGCCAGGTACTTCAGAAAAAGACTTCACTGCCCTAAAATAGAGTGAAAAAGAATTAGCCTTTTCTTCTTTTGATTCAAGTATGACTCCCAGTAATCACTGTATCATGTGATGGGACACGCTTGAAGAAAAGCTAACTTAGCGAGAATGGCAGGTAACATACGTTGAAAGACTGGTTCTTCATTGATATTCTTGAGGTTCTGAATTAACTAGTTCTGTACTCAGCCCCCCTGAGCATCTTGTAATAAAATTTTTTTATCATTTAATCAAGAATCAGAAATTTCCTTATTGTTCAGGCCACTTTGCGTAAGGATCTCTGATGTTTTTCTAATTGAAGCAGTCACTTTATTTAGGAGCTCAAAGTCAAGTGGCAAGACTGTGACAATGAAAACAATGACCATACTATCAAAACCCCTTGAGATTTTACTGTCAGGCATTGTTGTAAGGCTTTATAATAGCATGTAACCAAATCCTCACAATTCTAAAAAATGTACATATGACTTTATGCAGCATCTTCATATATAAGATTTTTTTCTAAGGAAATAGCAAGACACTTGCACAAAGGGGTGTGTATGTGTGTACAATCTAAATATCCACATAGAGATGACTCGTACAAATAAAGTGTGCAACAGCCCCACAATGAATAATTCTGATGCCATTAAAAAACACACAGTAGGGGGTGGCTGGCAAGATGGCCGAATAGGAACAACTCCAGTCTGCAGCTCCCAGCCAGATCAATGCAGAAGGCAGGTGATTCTGCATTTCCAACTGAGGTACCTGGCTCATCTCACTGGGACTGGTTAGATAGTGGGTACAGCCCGTGGAGGGCAAGCAGAAGCAGGGTGGAAAGCGCAAGGAGTCTGGGAACTCACCTGGAAAGTGCAAGGAGTCAGGGAACTCCCTCCCCCCCCCAGCCAAGGGAAGCTGTGAGGAACTGTGCTGTGAGGGACTGTGCCGTGAGGAACGGTACACTCTGGCCCAGATACTAAGCTTTTCCCATGGTCTTTGCAACCCACAGACCAGATTACCTTGGGTGCCTACCCCACCAGGGCCCTGCGTTTCAAGCACAAAACTGGGCAGCCATTTGGGCAACACTGAGCTAGTGGCAGGAGTTTTTTTTTTTTCATACCTCAGTGGTGTCTGGAATGCCAGTGAGCAGAACCAATCACTCCCCTGGAAAGGGGGCTGAAGTCAGGGAGCCAAGTGGTCTAGCTCAGTGGATCCCACCCCCATGTAGCTCAGCAAGCTAAGATCCACTGGATTGAAATTCTCGCTGCCAGCACAGCAGTCTGAAGTCAACCTGGGATGCTAGAGCTTGGTGGGGGGAGGGGCACCCATCATTACTGAGGCTTGAGTAGGCAGTTTTCCCTTCACAGTGTAAACAAAGCTGCAAGGAAGTCTGAACTAGGTGGAGCCCACAGCAACTCTGCAAAGCCACTGTAGCCATACTACCTCTCTAGATTCCTCCCCTCTGGGCAGGGCATCTCTGAAAGAAAGGCAGCAGGCCCAGTCAGGGGCTTATAGATAAAACTCCCATCTCCCTGGGACAGAGCACCTGGGGGGAAGGCGCAGCTGTGGGTGCAGCTTCAGCAGACTTAAATGTTCCTGCCTGCCGGCTCTGAAGAAAACAGCGGATCTCCCAGCACAGCTCTAGAGCTCTGCTAAGGGACAGACTGCCTCCTCAAGTGGGTCCCTGATCCCCATGCCTCCTGACTGGGAGACACCCTCAGCAGGAGTCAACAGACACCTCATACAGGAGAACTCCAGCTGGCATCTGGCAGGTGCCCCTCTGAGACGAAGCTTCCAGAGGAAGGAACGGGCAACAATCTTTGCTGTTCTGCAGCCTCCACTGGTGATACCCAGGCAAACAGGGTCTGGAGTGGACCTCCAGCAAACTCCAGAAGACCTGCAGCAGAGGGGCCTATTAGAAGGAAAACTAACAAACAAAGGAATAGCATCAACATCAACAAAAAGGACGTCCACACAAAATCCCCATCCAAAGGTCACCAACATCAAAGACCAAAGGTAGATAAATCCACAAAGATGAGGAAAAATCAGCACAAAAAGGCTGAAAATTCCAAAAACCAGAATGCCTCTTCTCCTCTAAAGGATCACAACCCCTCGCCAGCAAGGGAACAAAACTGGATGGAGAATTAATTTGATGAATTGACAGAAGTAGGCTTCAGAAGGTGAGTAATAACAAACTACTCTGAGCTAAAGGAGCATGTTCTAACCCAATACAAGGAAGCAAAGAATCCTGAAAAAAGGTTAGGGGAATTGCTAACTAAAGGAAAAATAAGCAAAGGTTGCAATCCTAGTCTCTAACCAGTTTAGAGAAGAACATAAATGACCTGATGAAGTTGAAAAACATAGCACGAGAACTTCATGAAGTGTACACAGTATCAATAGCTGAATCGATCAAGTGGAAGAAAGGATATTAACCTTAAATGTAAATGCGCTAAATGCCCCAATTAAAAGACATAGACTGGCAAATTGGATAAAGAGTCAAGACCCATCGGGGGGTGTGCTGTATTCAGGAGACCCATATCATGTGCAAAGACACACATAGGCTCAAAATAAAGGGATGGAGGAATATTTATCAAGGAAATGGAAAGGAAAAATAAGCAGGGGATGCAATCCTAGTCTCTAATAAAACAGATTTTAAACCAACAAAGATCAAAAAAGACAAAGAAGGGAATTACATAATGGTAAAGGGATCAATGCAACAAGAGCTAACTATCCTAAATATATATGCGCCCAATACTGGAGCACCCAGATTCACAAAGCAAGTTCCTAGAGATCTACAAAGAAATTTAGACTCCCACACAATAATAGTGGAAGACTTTAAAACCCCACTGTCAATATCAGACAGATCAATGAGACAGAAAATTAAAAAGGATATTCAGGACTTGAACTCAGCTCTGGACCAAGCAGACCTAATAGACATCTACAGAACTCTCCACCCCAAATCAACAGAATATACATTCTTCTCAGCACCACGTCGCACTTATTCTAAAATTGACCACATAATTGGAAGCACAACACTCCTCAGCAAATACTAAAGAACAGAAATCATAACAAACAGTCTCTCAGACTACAGTGCAATCAAATATAGAACTCAGGATTAAGAAACTCACTCAAAACCACACAACTACGTGGAAACCGAACAACCTGCTCCTGAATGACTACTGGATAAATAACGAAATTAAGGCAGAAATAAATAAGTTCTTTGAAACCAATGAGAACAAAGACACAACGTACCAGAATCTCTGGGACACAGCTAAAGCAGTGTTTAAAGGGAAATTTATAGCACTAAATGCCCACAGAAGAAAGCAGGAAAGATCTACAATTGACACCCTAACATCACAATTAAAAGAACTAGAGAAGCAACAGCAAACAAATTTAAAAGCTAGCAGAAGACAAGAAATAACTGAAGATCAGATCAGAACTGAAGGAGATACAGACACAAAAAAACTCTATTTAAAAAAAAAAAAAAGGAATCCAGGAGCTGGTTTTTTGAAGATTAACAAAACAGACCACTAGCCAGACTAATAAAGAAGAACAAAGAATCAAATAGACATAATAAAAAAATGATAAAGGGCATATCACCACTGATCCCACAGAAACACAAACTACCATCAGAGAATACTATAAACACCTTTATGCAAATAAACTAGAAAATCCAGAAGAAATGGATAAATTTCTGGACACATACACCCACCCGAGACTATACCAGGAAAAAGTCGAATCCCTAAATAGACCAATAACAAGTTCTGAAATTGAGGCAGTAATTAATAGCCTACCAAACAAAAAAAGCCCAGGACCAGATGGATTCACAGCCGAATTCTACTAGAGGTACAAGGAGGAGCTGGTACCATTCCTTCTGAAACCATTCCAAACAACAGAAAAAGAGCGACTCCTCCCTAACTCATTTAATGAGGCCAGCATCATCCTGATACCAAAACCTGGCAGAAACACTACAAAAAAAGAAAATTTCAGGCCAATATCCCTGATGAACATCGATGTGAAAACCCTGAATAAAATACTGGCAAGCCGATTCCAGCAGCACATCAAAAAGCTTATCCACTAAGATCAAGTTGGCTTCATCTCTGGGATGTAAGGCTGGTTCAACAAACACAAATCAATAAACGTAATCCATCACATAAACAGAACCAATAACAAAAACATGATTATCTCAATAGATGCAGAAAAGGCCTATGATAAAATTCAACACCCCTTCATGCTAAAAACTCTCAATAAACTAGGTATTGATGGGACATATCTCAAAATAATAAGAGCTATTTATGACAAACACACAGCCAATATCATACTGAATGGGCAAAAGCCGGAAACACTCCCTTTGAAAGCCAGCACAAGACATGTATGCCCTCTCTCACCACTCCTATTCAACATAGTATTGGAAGTTTTGGCAGGGCAATCAGGCAAGAGAAAGAAATAAAGGGTATTCAAATAGGAACAGAGGAAGTCAAATTGTCTGTCTGCAGATGATATGACTGTATATTTAGAATGTCCCATCGTCTCAGCCCAAAATCTCCTTGAGCTGATAAGCAACTTCAGCAAAGTCTCATGATACAAAATCAATGTGCAAAAATCACAAGCATCCCTATACACCAATAATAGACAAACAGAGAGCCAAATCAAATGAACTCCCACTCACAATTGCTACAAAGAGATTAAAATACCTAGGAATACAACTTACAAGGGATGTGAAGGACCTCTTCAAGGAGAACTACAAACCACTGCTCAAGGAAATAAGAGAGGGCACAAACAAATGGAAAAAACATTCCATGCTCATGGACAGGAGGAATCAATATTGTGAAAATGGCCATACTGTCCAAAGTAATTTATAGATTCTATGCTATCCCCATCAAGCTACCACTGACTTTCTTCAAAAAATTAGGAAAAAACTACTTTAAATTTCATATGGAACCAAAAAGGAACCCGTATAGCAAAGACAATCCTAAGCAAAAAGAACAAAGCTGGAGGCATCATGCTACCTGACTTCAAACTATACTACAAGACTACAGTAACCAAAACAGCATGGTACTGGTAGCAAAACAAATATATAGACCAATGGAACAGAAAAGAGGCCTCAGCTATAATGTCACACATCTACAACCATCTGATCTTTGATAAACCGGACAAAAACAAGCAATGGGGAAAGGATTCCCTACTTAATAAATGGTGTTGGGAAAACTGGCTAGCCATATGCAGAAAACTGAAATGGGACCCCTTCCTTACATCTTATACAAAAATTAACTCAAGATGAATTAAAGACTTAAATGTAAGACCTAAAACCATAAGAACCCTAGAAGAAAACCTAGGCAATACCATTCAGGACACAGGCATGAGCAAAGACTTCATGACTAAAACACCAAAAGCAATGACAACAAAAGCATAAATTGGCAAATGGGATCTAACTAAACTAAAGAGCTCCTGCACAGGAAAAGAAGCTATCATCAGAGTGAACAGGCAACCTACAGAATGGGAGAAAAATTCTGCAATCTATCCATCTGACAAAGGGCTAATATCCAGAATCTACAGGGAACTTAAACAAATTTACAAGAAAAAAACCACCCCATCAAAAAGTGGGTGAAGGATATGAACAGATACTTCTCAAAAGAAGACATTTATGCAGCCAACAAACATATGAAAAAAAGCTCATCATCACTGGTCATTAGAGAAACACGTATCAAAACCACGAGATACAATCTCACGCCAGTTAGAATGGTGATCATTAAGTTAGGAAACAGCAGATGCTGGAGAGGATGTGGAGAAATTGGAACACTTCAACACTGTTGGTGGGAGTGTAAATTAGTTCAACCATTGTGGAAGACAGTGTGGTGATTCCTCAAGGATCTAGAACCAGAAATACCATTTGACCCAGCAATCCCATTACTGGGTACATACTCAAAGACTACTATAAAGACACATGCACACGTATGTTTATTGCAGCACTATTCACAATAGCAAAGACTTGGAACCAACCCAAATGCCCATCAATTATAGACTGGATAAAGAAAATGTGGCACATATACACCATGGAATACTATGCTGCCATAAAAAAAGAACGAATTCATGTCCTTTGCAGGGACATGAAGCTGGAAGCCATCATTCTCAGCAAACTAACACAGGAACAGAAAACCAAACACCGCATGTTCTCACTCATAAATGGGAGTTGAACAATGAGAACACATGGACATAGGGAGGGGAATGTCACACACTGGGGCCTGTCAGGGGGTGGAAGGTTAGGGGAGGGATAGCATTAGGAGAAATACCTAATGTAGATGATGGGTTGATGGGTGCAGCAAACCACTATGGCACATGTATACCTATGTATCAAACCTGCATGTTCTGTACATGTATTCCAGAACTTAAAGTGTAATAGAAAACAAAAACAAAACAGTAGACCAGTTACTTCACCAAAACATCCCACAAGAAAAAAGGTCCAAGTTAACACACTGAATTTAGAAGTTTTAAAAACTCCTTTAGCAGCTATGTATGTAATAGAAACTTCTGTAAGCACTGCCATCAGGTCAGCTGTAAATATAAACTTTGCCTACATTCTTCCCCAATTTTTTGCTTAGGAAAGTACTAAAGAGTTAACCTATTTCTTTTCTTTTCTTTTTTTTTTTTTTTTGAGATGAAGTCTCACCCTGTCGCCCAGGCTGGAGTGCAGAGGCACGATCTTGGCTCACCACAACCTCCACCTCCCGGGTTCAAGCGATTCTCCTGCCTCAGCCTCCTGAGTAGCTGGGATTACATGCATATGCCACCATGCCCAGCTAATGTTGTGTTTTTAGTAGAGATGGGGTTTCTCCATGTTGGTCAGGCTGGTCTTCAACTCCCAACCTCAGGTGATCCACCCACCTCAGCCTCCCAAAGTGCTGGGATTACAGGTGTGAGCCACCACGCCCGGCCAACACTATTTTCTAAAACTAAAATCGTATCTATTTGGTGGAAGGAATACTGAACAAAATCCCATATTGTTTCCATAATAATGTCTTTGACATTAAAGCAGAGGCATTCGTTTGCCATTCTAAAAACATTTCTAAGCAACTATTTTGTATCAGACACTGTGCAAGTTGGGCTATGTGTTCAAAGTATAGAAAAAATCATATGTATTCCATGGTCTTCAAAAAGCTCCATTTAGATTTGCTGAAAGCTGAGTTGTAACACATCACTCTACTGGCAGTAACTGGTACAAGAAGCAAGAGGGTCCCAGGACTAACAGTGCCAATAATCCCTAAGGACTTCATGCCAGGAAAAATGAACTGTTCCATTTATAAATAGAAGTTACCCAACTCTGAATTTTTGGGCAAGTTATTTGAATTGTATCAACAGTCTCTCTTTCGAATTCAAGGAAATCCTGGGACATTATATTTTTATTAAAATTTATGAGATTTTTACAAAGGAATATAAGTGATCACTTATGCTAGTCAGCTTTTGTTCTAAGGTCAGAATTCCCAAAAAATAAAACTTTATTATTCTACCACAAACTTCTGGAAAACCTGCTCAAACTGCTGTGTTTTATTTTGACCTGAAGGACTAAAACTGTCTAACAACTATTATTTTTTTTAAAGTCCTTCCAGATGAAACACTGTGGACTACAGTTTCTAGAGCAACAAAATTTCACTTTACATTCCCCATACTAAACTTGAAGTTTTTCCCAAAGTGGTTTTCTAGTGCAATATTCTTGAGTCTTTATTTTACTCAGTGATCATCATCCACTCACATGTCTCTTCCTGCCCCTTAGTACTGCCAAATTACAAAATGCAGCTAGAAAACCAAAGATGCAAAAAAGCTTTACAGGTGCAGGGTCACTAGGGTAAATGAAGATATACTGAATTCTTTAAAAATACAAAGAGAGTGGATGCTGAGTGCGCACATCACAAAAATAACTGTGAGGTAATGCATTTGTTAATTAGCAAGAGTTAACTATTTCGCAATGTATATGCACCTCAAAACGTCATGCTGTATGTGACAAATATATACAATGTTATTTGTCAAATTAAAAAAAATAAATTTAAGCTTAAACCATGAAAAAAAAGCTTTATAGGCACAGTCTATTCAATTTCAAATAAAGCAAGTTTATGTCTTCATTTTGAATCTCTTTTTCTTTGATTGACATGTGACAGTTTTTAAAAGAGTCATCCAGACAAGTGTGTGCTGAATGACCCATGATAGAACTGACAGGAGGCTGGGAAACATTTGAGAAAACAGTGTGTGCTTAAGAAAGCTCCTCCTCCAATTAATCAAATCCAGTAAACAAGAAGTCTTTATATAGTCCCTTTAAAGACAATGTTCAGCACCAAAGAAATGCTTTAGTTAACTATGTAAAAACCTATGTGTTCTAGCTCTACTGATCACAGACAAGCACATAGAATAAATAATATTGGAAGAAAACCTTGAAAAAGGTATCTTCATAAGCACATTCTTTTAAAAATACATACTTCGAACACCAGATTTTTATTTTGTAAATGCATAAACATGTAAAATAAACAACTCATTGTGCCTATAAGGCTCTGGTATTAAGATGGCAAAGGGCATCAGCACTGAAAGGATGTTTTCTAGATCCTGAAACATAGATTGAAGCATGGCCAGTGGTCATAAGAGGGAAAAAAATAAACAGGAAGACATTCTCTTTGCAAATCCTCCTCCTCTGATAAAACATATGGAAGGTATGCTGAAGATTCCTTTACTGCTAACTCAGTATTTAAGCTTCAGGTTTGCATCAACCTATTATCAATTACTCATGCCAACTTGACAGAAGGATCCTTGGGACAATGATCATCTTACTTGTTCTGCACAAGACAAATGGAAACTAGTTTTTAAAATCCAATATTCTAGGGCTTGAATAGCCTTACTCAAGGCATGGACCTTCTCGGGTATCAAATGAGTGCCCGTGTTGTTCAGTGAGGTCTCCCCACTCTGGATGGCTTCAATTCTTATGTTCCCAGGACAGTGTGTAACCCCTGGAATCTCCATTCAGCTCACAAATCTTTAGCAGCTTTTCTATCCCAGCCCTTATGCATCTTGGCTTACATATGTGCACCTTAATATTTGGCAACCAATTTTTTTTTTTTCAGAGAAATAAAGTCAGTTTATTCTGTCAAGGATCTCCTACCTCTAAAAACAGATAATAATTTCATAAATTTTTAAAGGGTCAATGTTCTCAGATTTCCTATACAACCAGTTATGTGTTAGAATCAATTTAATCACCTCCTTTGCAGGGCTCTCAATTAGAATGTCAAGGGTCTCTAGTTGACTTAAACTTTTGGCCCAGAGTTGTTTGTGTCAGCAAGATCTGAAATCTGATATATTCCAGAAGCAAGCCTTTCTTGCCTATTTGCATTTTTTTATTATTATACTTTAAGTTCTTGGGCACATGTGCACAACATGAAGGTTTGTTACATATGTATACATGGGCCATGTTGGTTTGCTGCCCCCATTCACTGGTCATTTACATTAGGTATTTCTCCTAATGCTATCCCTCCCCACTCCCCTCACCCCACAACAGGCCCTGGTGTATGATGTTCCCCACCCTGCGTCCAAGCGTTCTCACTGTTCAATTCCCACCTATGAGTGAGAACATGCAGTGTTTGATTTTCTGTCCTTGCGACAGTTTGCTCAGAATGATGGTTTCCAGCTTCATCCATGTCCCTACAAAGGACATGAACCCATCCATCCTTTTTTATGGCTGCACAGTATTCCATATATGTGCCACATTTTCTTTATCCAGTCTATCACTGATGGACATTTGGGTTAGTTCCAAGTCTTTGCTATTGTGAATAGTGAATATTTGGCAACCAATTTCAGACAGTTATAGGACTATGATCCCAGGGAGAGGGAAACTACATAGAATGAGCCTCACAATTGCCCTAGCTTTCTGTCTGAGAACACTTTCTAGACTGTGGCACCAGGAGGTAACCCAAGCAGGACATAGTAATCTTACTGAGCTGGAGAAACAGACTGGAGGTCAGGATTCCTGAAGATTTTAAGAGTATGATATCAGAGAGAATGAAGCTCTGAAGAGCAGTACTCCGGTTACTCATATAAGTGACATCTTAAGTATTTAGCTAAATACTAAATACCCAGAACACATACCCAGAACACCAAGACAAGATAACACAAGGCCAGGGGGGGAAAAAAAACAACACAGCTCCTTGGGAGATGGCAGCTACCCAGAGATTCCAGAGATTACACAGAGCTGGGAGACATAGGATGTCCTACCAATCATAGTGAAGAGATTTCACTGAACACCCCAGATATTCAGCTGATACCCAGAAATGGGTACAAGTGGGCTATTCTAGTCCTAGAGAAAGGATTACTCTACACCCACCCTAACAAAATTTTAAAAAATAATCCTTACCTAGATGGGTTCACTGATGAATTCTATCAAACATTTAAGGAAGAAATTATTCCAATTCTCTATAATCTCTTCCAGAAAACAGAAGCAGAGGGAGTACTTCCTAAATCATTCTATGAAACCAGCATAATCTTAATACCAAAACCAGATGAAGATATTACAAGAAAATGACAGACCAATATTTCTCATGAACATAGATGCAAAAATTCTCAAAAAAAACTAGGAAATTAAGTCTAACAACCTGTAAGAAGAATTATACGCCATAGCCAAATATAATGTATCTCAGGTATGCAAGTCTGGTTCAACATTCAAAAAATCAATTAATGCAATCTATCACATCAACAAGCTAAAAAAGAAAAAAAAAATCACATAGTCCTAGCTGCAGAAAAAGCACTTGACAAAATCTATCTAACACCCATTCATGATAACAATTCTCAATAAACTAAGAATAGATGGGAAACATCCTCAAGGTGATTAAGAACATCTACAAAAACCCTAGAGCTAACAAAAAATTTAATGGTTGGCCGGGCGCGGTGGCTCAAGCCTGTAATCCCAGTACTTTGGGAGGCCGAGACGGGCGGATCACGAGGTCAGGAGATCGAGACCATCCTGGCTAATACGGTGAAACCCCGTCTCTACTAAAAAAAATACAAAAAACTAGCCGGGCGAGGTGGCGGGCGCCTGTAGTCCCAGCTACTCGGGAGGCTGAGGCAGGAGAATGGCGTAAACCCGGGAGGTGGAGCTTGCAGTGAGCTGAGATCCGGCCACTGCACTCCAGCCTGGGCGACAGAGCGAGACTCCGTCTCAAAAAAATAAAAAATAAAAAATAAAAAATTTAATGGTAAGAAGCCAGAATACTTTCCACTAAGATCAGAAACAAGACAAGGATGTCCCTTCTTACCACCACTCAACATCATACTGGAAGTATCACCTAATGCAGTAAGAAAAGAAAAGTTATGTAGGATTGTGAGGTGTATTAGTCCATTTTCTTGCTGCTCTGAAGAACTTCCTGTGACTGGGTAATTTACAAAGGAAAGAGGTTTAATTGACCCACAGTTCCACATGGCTGGGGAGGCCTCAGGAAACTTACAATCATGGTAGAAAGGGAAGCAGGCATGACTTACATGGCAGCAGGTGAGAGAGAGTGTGTGTGTGAGTGTAGGGAAAACTACCATTTATAAAACCATCAGATATTGTTAGAATTCACTCACTATCATGAGAACAGCATAGGGGAAACCACTCCCATGATCCAATCACCTCCCACCAGGTCTCTCCCTCAACACCTGATTACAATTCATGATGAGATTTGGGTGGGGACACAAGTCCTAACCTTACCATGAGGAAAGAAAGAAAATTGTCTTTGTTCACAGATATGATCATCTATGTAGAAAATTCAAAAGAATTGATTAAAAAACTCCTAGAACTAAAACACGATTACAGCAAGGTTGTAAGATACAAGGTTAATATACAAAAGTAAACTGTTTTCCTAGATGCCAGCAATAAATAAGTGGTATTTAAAATTTAAAACATAGTACATTTGCATTAGCACTCTCCAAAAGCTTAAAATATAGATCTAATAAAATATGTGTAAGAGCTATATGAAAAAAGCTACAATATTCTATTGATAGAAATCAAAGAACTAAGGGGAGAGATATTTCATGTATGTGGATAGGATGACTCAATATTGTCAAGATGTCAGTTCTTCCCATCTATAGATTCAACACAATCCCAATCAAAATTTTAAAGTTTATATAGAGAGCTAATAGACCCTGAACAGCCAACACAGTATTAAAGGAGAATGAAGTTGAAGAACTGACACTATCTAACTTTTAAGACATAATACACAAAGCACAGTAATGAAGACAGTGCAGTATTGGTAAAGGAAAAAAAAAAAAAAAAGACAAATAGATCAATGGAATAGAAAGCCCCAAAAGACCCATATACATACAGTCAACTGATCTTTGACAAAAGAGCAAAGGCAATACAATGGAGAAAAGATATCTTTGCAACAGATGGTGCTGGAACAACTGGACATCAACATGCAAAATAATGAATCTAGACACAGATCTTATACCCATCACAAAAGTAAATCAAAATGAATCATAAGCCAGACATGGTGGTGCATGTAGGTAGTCCCAGCTACTCAGGAGGTTGAGATGGGAAGATCACCTGAGCCCAGGAAGGGGAGGTTGCAGTGAGCCAAGATCGTGCCACTGCACTGCAATCTGCGCGATAGAGTAAGACCCTGTCTCAAAATCAAAAAAAACAAAACAAAGTCACATCAAAATGAATCATAGATCTAAATGTAAAACATTAAACCATAAAACTAGGCAATAACATAGGAGAAAATCTAACTAAACTTGGATATGGCAATGACTTTTTTAGATACAACAATAAAGGCACAATTCATAATAGAAATAATTGATATGGACTTTGCTAAAATTATAGTGTCTTTATGATACTATAAATAGTGAATATAGGTTATTATCTGTTTGTCCAAACTCATAATGGATAACATTACACCATAATTTAAACTATGAACTTTGGCTGATAATGATATGCATTCATCAACTGTAACAAATGTGCCATTCTGGTGCAGCATGTTGAGAGTGGAGGGGGCTGTGCATACGTAGCGGGAAGATTTATATGGTAACTCTCTGTAGTTTTTGCTCTGTTGTGAACCTAAAACTGCTTTAAAAATAAGTCTTGAAAAAAATTCCTGTATGATTCATTCTGATCTGATAGTCTGATCTGAGAGTTAATTATCTGATTAACAGAAGAAAATGCAATACTCTTTAAAGGAAGACAACAAAATTTGTATTCTCAACAACACATAGCATCCACAATATCTACCATGTAATAAAACTAGCTAGACATACAAAAATGCAGGCACATGTGACCAATAACAGAATAATGGGAGTCAACATCACTTATCCAGTAGAAACCAAACTAGGATGACTCAGATGTTGGAAATAGCAGACAAGAACTTTAAAGTAGCTTCAGGACGTAAAGGAAAATATGATACCAAATCAATGAATAGATGGTAAATAGCAGTAAAGGAATTAAAGCTTTAATAAACAAAGAATCCAGAAACACAGCATCTGAAATAAAAGTATTAAATAGGCTTAACAGCAGATTGGAGTAGAAAAATAAATAAATCCGTGAACGCAAAGAGAGATATGCAGAAATTATCCTATTTGAAGACTGGAAATAAAAAAAAAAGAAGGAGAGGTGAGGATGAGGGGTATAAAAGAACCTTAGTGAACTGTGGGACAAGATCACAATGCACAAATATATGTAACTGGAGTCCTGAGAGGGAATGAGAGAATAGGGCAGATAAATATTTGAAGTAGTAACAAAACTTTCCCCATTTTTTTCAAAAACATAACGTATAGATCCAAGAAGCTCAGTGAACTCTAAGATGGATAAAAACAAAGAAAACTATACCTAGAAACTTTAGAGTCAATGGTTAACTTTTTATCAGAAACAATAGAGGCCAGGAGACAACAAAATGGTGTCTTTAAAGTGCTGAACACACACACACACACACCCACCCACCCACCCACCCACCCACTTGTCAACCTCAAATTCTGTATCTTTAAAGATAATGGAAAATGGATTTTTAGATAAACGAGATCTCATTGCCAGCAGACCTATACTACAAAAAAATTTTAAAGGGAATTTTGCAGACTAAAGGAAATTGACACCAGCTGGAAAATACATGGGTAAATATAAAATTGTGTGTGTTTATTCTAATTTTACTTAAAAGACATATAACCAGAAAGCAAAAAGTAAAACATGGTATTACAGGATATATATAGCACAAAGAAGGAGGTGAGGTGGTAAAATATTAACCACTGTTGACTGTGAGAAGATATGAATGTGTATTATAATCCCTAGAGTAACCACTTTAAAAAAATGCAAAGAAGTATAGCTGAAAAGTCAATGAATTAAAATGGAAAACTAAAAATGATTTGATTTTCAGCCAAAATAAGGCAGAAAAGGAACAAGAAAGGATCAAAAAGCAGATGGGACAAACAGAAAGCAAACAGCAAAACTGCAGACCTTAATTCAATTATATTAATACTTATCTTAAATGCTAGTTAAAAACTCCAATTACAAGGCAAAAATTGTCAATAAAGACTGTATCACTTAAAATCTTTGCATTTTTTTCTGTAGGTAGATCATACCCCCACCCCCCAAAAAAGAGAACCCTAAGTAAAAATACAACCTAAGTTTCTAAGTTTCTAACCTGGTAGGCCAGATAATCAGTTTAGAAGACAACAGTGGTGCCCTTAACATCTGTCTCTAGGGTTTCATAGCTCTAGAGAAGGTGGCCGGGGTGCAAAATACAGAACACTTCTTCTGGTTTTTGTCCACTGGAATCTGACAGCAGATGTCCTCTCCGGATGTCTCACCTCCTGACTCTAAAAGGTAATTCTTTTCTATATAAAGTATTTTCTAAAGCCAGAATCATTCTCAGTATAGCTTCTGTAGATCACATGGGTACTCAGTTAATGACACAAGCTTGCTAGTTAGCTGCTTGTTTGGTTCTCATTCCATAAATAGATGTTAAGACACTGATCCTGCCTTTAAAAGTTTCTAGTGATGATTAAAATTTAAACAAAATGTATAACTTCTTTATGAATCACGAAACTAAAAAAATGAGTCTTTTTGTATGTTATCTAAGAGTCCTGTGTTTAAATTTTAATGTAGACAGACTTTCATTCTTTCCTCCAGTAGGTGCTCTTATGTCCCCTAGTGGATATAGGTCGATATGGTGGAGGAATGACAGGGCAATACCGGCTAAGTAAAGGTTCATAAATCCTAAATGTCTGCCTTGCCCACATATTTTTCCAAACCAGTACCTTGTACTATTCTAATTTACCATAAACAAAGAAAACATTAGCATATCTGAACTGGACCACACCTATCTGCCCCATGTGTGGTCACTGGGCTAAAACACAGTTCTGGCTCATGACATATGCATGAACAAATGCACACCAATTAGCTACACATTTTGACCTGACATAATACAAAAGAGTTGACATTTCCACTGTAAATCTCTATTTTTAGAGATTTATAGCTTAGTCATAAAAGTGGACTTTAGAAAAATCAAGAGTGCAAACATTTAGCCATAAGAAAGAATTTTCCCTTCTAATAAATTAAAACTGTGTGTAGAAAATCTGATCTGAAACTATGGTTGTGTGTGAGAGAGACAGAAAGAGAGAGACAGAAATAGAGGGAAGGAGGGAAGGAAGGCAAGGAGACATCCTCCTGGTGCTCAGAAATTTTGACAGCCGTGTTTAAAAAAAAAAGTCTCCTTACTAATGTTTCCAGTAGTAAGTTAAAAAGATACATTTTCTCTTCCCAAATACACATACATGTATGTGGCCACGCATGTAGTCAGATATTAACTGGCTTCCAGTCCATTATTATTATAGACAGTAAACTTTTCCCAATTAGACCTGAGGCTGACACTGCCAGGACAGGATCCACATTAATGAGGAGTCAGAGAATTAATATGGAAAGGAAAGGTTTCCCTTTGTTTGCATGTCCCATCTCTACATAACCACGGCGACAGAGCCCAGGCACTCCACGTGATCTGCAACGATCCTCCACACCTAGCCTCCGGCACTGGTGGCAGTGAAGACCAGGCTGCAAAACTCTGCCTCCCATACTATTCCTATCCCCATTTCCTATTTTATCCATAGTATTTATTATCACCTGATGCACACAGGTGTGTATGTGTGTAAGTAAATAAAAACGATTTGTTTGTTGTTGTATCCTGGTACATAGTAGGTATTCACTTTTACTGCTGCTTTAATTTGTATTTCCTTAAGTACTGGTTTAGTTGAAGATCTCTTTGTGCATTTGCTGGCCATTTAGACTTTTCTTTGTATTCCCACTTCTTAACACCATGCTTCTTAGTACATAGTAGCTACTCAATAAATTGGGTAAAGGAAGGAAAAACCAGGGACAAATTTCTAACAGTTCAGCTTTTGGATTCTTCTTGCTGAAGCTGGGAATTTGGTTTAAGAAAAAGAATTGCCCTAAAATAGAAGGAGATACTGGTGACATGGCATTGCTTGAGGGCATTACAACAGCACAATCTAAATTCCTATTATAGAAAAGCTTTCTTAGCAGGCATCATTCAACAGCAAACTCAGAAATTTTAAAGTGAAATTTAAGATGTCCTAACACAACATGTTAAGACTGCCCATAGCCACAGGCCCTCCCACTGCAAGCTGCCAAATTCTCATGCAAATAGTTTCTGGGTAGGTTTTTAGGTCAATAAAGAGTTCCTGTTAACTCACACCCTAGTCAGACTAATCTCTGATGCTTTAATTAGAAATGCTTAAGTCTTTCTTTTCCTGGGAACTCAAAACTTAAGCTTCTGTCGCTTCAAACATGAACTAAAGTATGGCATCTCGTCATACAATAAAAAGATACCAAAGAAGCTGGGAGATTTGGAACCGGTATGCAAAGACACACTAGGAAGTCCTGACATGCCAGCGCCCAGGTCAAGCCTTATGAAACTCATTTATGGGATGCCACTTACCACAGACAGATTCTCTACCTTATAACTGACATGGTCAGAAACCAATTAAGCACCTGTAACAGAAAGGTCCAACAGCATACGTTGGTACAGACACATACCTTAATGCAACTAATAAATTTGGGAAAAAAATTATATGAAAATGTTGCCTTTAGACATAATATTTTCTTTAATGTTCAATGTAGTAGAACTCATTTTCCTGCAATATCTCAGGTTCTGGGAAAATTAGGTGAAACCACACCCATTTGACCCACAGACTAACTAGGCCATGGACAAGGGCTAGGTCACAGAGTTAAAGAAAATACAAATTGAGGAATTCTGGAATTTAGAAAAGAGATATGGATACTACTAACTCCTCTTTACCAGGGAGAGAATCCTATGGTATAGGAACCAAATGTTGGTCCTTAGAGGAAGAAACAGCTATATGAGCAAGATCAGGACTCAGATAATTCATCTTATTCATTCTCAACCCATCAAGGGAATATTCTATTGGAGTAAAATCTCAGCTTAGAACTGACAGTTTATTTTAAATAAGTTTGGGTTTTAAAGTGAATCAGCAACTTATTTCCATTTTAGTTTGAAAGTTTTCTGACACTGAGAAGAAATGGAGATAAGCCAGTTTAGCTACCTTTACATGCCACCCTTTTATACCATTCTAACAAAATTTCTTTCCTTCTCTTGAGGCAGTAGTGTCTAGTCCCTAAAAGTAAGTTTGTAATAAATATCTACTGTTTTGAATGGCCAGAGGTAGGAACAAGCTACAGTGTTGAAACTGAAAGGAGGGCAATGTGGCTGAGACATAACCAAAAACAGGAGAAAGAACTAAGAAATAAGGCTGGAGAGTAGACAAGCTCTTGTAAGTCTCCATGGCAAGGAGTTTGAATTCTATTCCAATGACAATGGGAACAGAAATGGGATCTGACATATTTTTTTTTAAATTATGCTGTAGAAAATGGATTTTAAAAAGACAAAAGTGAAAGTAGGAAGTCCTGGTAAGAGACTTTCTCAGTATATCAAGAGGGAGATGATGGCTGCCTAGAGTCAGGTGGCTGGAGGAAAAAGAGGGAAAGAAGCAGATGGAGTTAATAGTAGAGAATGAGAAGCAAAAGGAAGAATAAAGAATTTTAATAACAAGAAGTTTTTAATGACAGCAGGTTTGTAGTTTTACTAATTGGGCAGATGATGATGCCATTAATAGAAATGGGAAAGGATAAGACTGTGTGGTGGTTTTAATTTTAAAATTTTCGATGGGGGGGGTTAGTGGAGGGAGGTCAACATTTTTTTTAGACACGTTAAGTTTGAGAAGCCTGTTAGACTTCCAAATTGAAAGGTCAAGATGGCAGGTGGATATATGGAGTTTAGAGTTCAGGGAAAAGATCTATGGTGAAGTATTTAAGGTAGAAACTGTCTAGCATGCAGATGGGAAGAACACTGTAAACATCTAAAACTCTGGCAGAGAGGCAGGGTGTGGTAGGGAGCAGAACCAGTAACATCAAGGAATAAAGTGGAAACGTGTATATTGTAAGCAGCTAAGTAAACAAAGAGAAACAAAACAACTCTTTTGCAGTTGTTATATGCAAATAATTCTGAAATTCTTTTGAAAAAAAAAAAAAGAGGAGGTGATAACTACCTACTAGTTTTACAAAGAGTGTTGCTTCCAGAATCTTTCTTACACATATCTAGTAATTTTCATCAGACCAGGTGCTTAATCTTTAATGACAGGTACTCCATAAATGTCTATTACAGGGCTGAATTTCCAGGGAAATATTCATAATCTGGTGCAGCTGTTTTTTATTCTAAGGGGCAAAATACAAAATGTCACAGAGAATCTACAGGAAGTTTTAAAGTTCTTCAATAGCTCTACATAAGAAAATCCATTTTATAGTACTAACACCAGAACATATTAATATTTATACTGGCCAGGAGCAGTGGCTCACTCCTATAAAACCAGCACTTTGGAAGGCCAAGGCATGAGGATCTCTTGAGGTCAGGAGCTTGAGACCAGCCTGGGCAACATAGTGAGACCTTAAACTTTACCCAAAAAATTTAAAAATTAGCTGCGTGTGGTGGTACACCTGTAGTCCCAGCTACTCAGGAGGCTGAGGTGGGAGAGTCGCTTGAGCCTAGAAGTTAGAGATAACAATTACAAGCTTATAATTTCTTTACCAAGATATCCACATAACTTTAGTAAAGAAATAAGCTTAATATCTAAAGTCATGGAAACCTCCAGTATACACTTGGGTGAAGATGAGACAGTGGTAATTTTTTAAAAATCTTTTTTCCTTCTTTTCCCAAAGAACCACTTTTAACTTTTCAGGGAAAGTTTAAAATAGCTTTGTTTTGAATGAATCCTTTTTGTTAATTATTTAAAAATCAAAATATGCAACTAAATAGACAAAGGACCACACTATAGTGGTTCAAAGTTCTTTATCCTTCTTCTTTAGTTAAAAATAATCATATACATATGTTAGTTGTCATCATAATTGGGAAAATTTCAATAACCTTTTTCTCTAAATTTCCTGTGAATGTACTTTTCAATTGCCCAAATACTAATGCTCTTCTGCACTGGCATCGGAAGCCATTCAAGTTGGGGAACTCTCTTGGTATCAGTAAGAGACAAGCCTCTGGCCCTGTGACCGCTCAGTGTTCAGCAACGGCAACCTTCTGGCATGAAAGGAAGGCTTCAGAAGTCAGAAAGAATGATGCAAAATTTCTTGAAAACATTGCCAGATGACGAACATAAAAAGTAGAGGGCAAAATAACATTGTCAAATTTGCTCTCCATTTTAGGAACTCAAGGCAAGACAAAAGTCATCCTGAGAACAGTAGACAATGTTTCCATTGCTTTTCACTAATCCAGTAGAAAAAGCATCTAAAGTTTCAGGCATTTAAGAGTGACAATTGTCTTTCAGACAGTTGGAAAGGATGTGAAAAAACACTTGTTGGAATAAACGGAATGCGCCTTGGCTTCTGTGGTCAAAATTTCTGGGACTCAGCTGAAACAAGATTCTGGCTTAAGACTTATATGGTTTTCATCACCCCATAAACATTAACATTATTGATGCAGATCTGTCACTTGAAATATTTTACCCATATCCTCCACTGCAAGGAATTTTCTTTTTACCCATTCATCTCTAGTGACAAATTTGTGGCATTTACAAATTTAAAAGGCTGTCAAAATCTAATAATGAAATCTTGGGGGGAGTCACATGGGGCACAGATCAGAAGGAACCAAAATTAATTCTAGAGGATTTACTACACAGGTTAGGGGTCACAGTGAGGCAAGTTTCTCTCTACATTGTGAAATGCACAGAAGCAATATCTTCTCAGAGGTAAAGAAAAAGTAGAAAAGGAATTAGTGTTAGTCAAGCCATGGAACAAAGTTAGAAACATACTAAAGAAACCAATGTTTAGACAGCATAGAAAAACCACGTTGTCAGTGACTTAAACCATGCCAGTGTCCATCACTGTTTTAATAATAGCTATTACTAAGAGTCATACACACTTTTCAACTACTGATAACTCACCTATGAAACTTTTTCATCTCAATAGAGATTAAATTTAAAGGCTCGAGTTCTACAATTTTTCCCCAGTAAAGTTCAACAAAAATGGAAACATGGTTTAAAAAGTAAAGGCCAGGGTGTTTTCCCTTGCTAAATCCCCTATGATGTACCTGCTACTAGAGAAAGTTCAATGGCTAGGAACAGACATTTGCCTCAAAACCTCAGTATTATGTGTCATGAGTAAGAAAAGTCAGAAGGAAGAAGTTGTAGGCTGACACATTCATGATGGGGACACAGTTAAGAAGTGGCTCCTTTCAGGCAGACCCTCTAGAGAGGTCTGGCTTGGGATATGTCAGATAAAATATTGGATAGGATGTAGGGCATTAATTCAAAGTCAGAATATAAAACAGTTGCCTCCTAAGAACAAGCTGACTTGCCAAAGACTGATTCCCAGCAGGTTGGCTTCACACAGACGTTGGCCTTCTGCACAGTATGCCACGGGAACGACAGCATAAGCTAATCAATCCTGATAGAAAGCTGAGGTGCTGAATCAGATCCCTGCTTCATAATGTCTTTAATGCTGGAACTGCAAGTCTTGAGATCCTAAGTCCCCATTATCATGCCTGGGGAAGAGCAGGGAGTCCCCTAACCATGTATACTGAGGTAGGAGAACAGAAGAAGAGGCAAAAATTCTGCCATACCCTACCACAACCGAATCCTCCCAAATCATTAATTCTCACATCTTAAGGACTGGGGATCCTTTTCCCAAGTCTGAGTTTTCAAGTGTGAAGTCTGGTCCTTTGAACTTCTCTTGTACAGTCCTGAATGCAAAGAACTACAAGAGCAAGAGGTGATATTCAAAAGGTCTGGTAAGTATGCTAGTCAGGCCATCAAGTCTTATTTGCTGCACACCCCTCTCAGTTTCCTAGGGCTGCTATAACAAATTACCACTAACTGGGAGTCTTCAAACAACAGAAATTTATTATCTCATAGTTGTGGAGCCTAGAAGTCCAGAATCATGACATGGGCAGTGGATTCCTTCTGGAGGCTCCAAGACAATCTGTTCCACACTTCTCTTCTAGCTTCTGGTGTTGCTGGTAATCCCTGGCTTGAAACTGTATCACTCCAATCTCTCTTTCCATCTTCACTCAGTGTTCTGTGTGTGTTGGTGTTCTCTTCTTACAAGGATTCCAGTCACTGGATTAGGGCCTACCCCAATCCATTATGGCCTT
The DNA here is from genome assembly GCF_024542745.1 of Macaca thibetana thibetana. NCBI lineage: Eukaryota > Metazoa > Chordata > Mammalia > Primates > Cercopithecidae > Macaca > Macaca thibetana. Next base: position 61,687,067 of record NC_065590.1, on the reverse strand, counting down.
ATCTTAACTATATCAGCAGAAACTCTATTTCCAAATCAGGTCACATTCTGAGGTTCTGGGCAGATATGAATTTGGTGGTGGTAGGAGGTGTGTCATTATTTAACCAGTATGCCCCCCAAATTCATCACAAGTAGCATCCAAAATATTTATTCCACCTATACAGCCAAATATTTATTCTACTTCCCCTATCAAAGAAGAAAAAAGTATATAGGGTTCTTCCCTAAGGAGACTGGAGAGAACCCAGGGAAAAAGTCTTCTGAAATCTGCCGTGTAGACATTTCCCATTTTAAGAATAGCCACTTCCCTTCAAGAGATCCTGACAAAGCAAAGCCTGCTAATGAAACAAACCTTACCTTACATGTAGCAAAGCTCCGTTCGACTTTGCATGACCATATTCTTAAATAGGAAGAGACCATCAAAGGCCTTTCAAGAAGCTGAAAAGTCCCCATCCTAAGAGATAGCAAGACAACAAATAGAAAAACGAAAACAAACAAACAAAAAAACAGAAAAGAAAGAGAAGAGAAATCCAGCTGATTTGTTTCTTAGAAAAATTAAAGAAAACATTGTAGCTAAGAAAATGAACAATAAAAAGAATATAACACCACAAAAAGGATTTGAGATCAAGAGTATTTTTTAGAAATTAAAAAATGATTATCAAAATGAAATATTCAAAATAAAATGATCAGAAGATAAAGTGGAGTAGCTCCCCCAGTACAGCAATAACACAAATCAAGAGCTGAAAAATTTAGAAAAATTGTAGAGACAAAGATGTTTCACCTAACAGTCCAATATTGAAGAAGAAATCAAATATACAGCAAAAGATAATTTCCCAGAAGTGAAGGACATCTTTAGATCGCAAAAGGTACAAGAAGTGTCCAACCCAATTAATAAAAAGATATGAGCATCTAAGCATATAAAGATGAAAAAAAAAATCCAGAGAACACCCACAAAAAAACAAAAAGCAACAAAAACACCCCAAACTTCCAGAAATTAAAAACATAGGTCACCCTCAAAGAAATGAGCATCAGACTGCCATCAATACCACTGGGTGGTAGAAGGCAACAGAATGGATGCAAAAAAAATCACTAAGGAAAAAATATTTGCAACCTAAAATTCTACATCCACTGAAACTATTATTCAAGCATGAGGACAAAATATCTTTTTCGACATGCATGAACTTAGAACACTTACTTCCTATACACCTCCAAACAGTCACCCATCAGTGGCAGGGTTTTACATGCTTATTCTTTTCTAATTTTCTATGTACTACTAGCGTAATAAATGTTTTGTATCTGCATAATGAATACTTTCTCCTTAAAGAGTTTAAAGCAAAAATTACTTCTGTGACTTTCTTCCTTTTCCCATCACTTGTAAAAAATTACTTTTAAAATGGCATGTCGAGGCTGGGTGCAGTGGCTCATGCCTGTAATCCCTGCACTTTGGGAGGCCGAGGCAGGTGGATCACGAGGTCAAGAGATCAAGACCATCCTGGCCAATATGGTGAAACCCTGTCTCTACTAAGAATACAAAAATTCTGGGTGTGGTGGCATGCGCCTAGTCCCAGCTACTTGGGAGGTTGAGGCAGGAGAATTGCTTGAACCAGGGAGGCGGAGGTTGCAGTGAGCCGAGATTGCACCACTGCACCCCAGCCTGGCGACAGAGCGAGATTCCATCTCAAAAAAAAAAAAAAAAAAAAAAAAAAAAGCATGTCACATTTTCTAAATGGGTCAGATACAAAGAGTTAAGTGATGTAACCCTCATGAGAGTTTTAAAAATTTTGGAACACATATTTTCTGTTCCATATAGAAACCAATTTTCTCCCTCTAATCAGAATCTCCCAAATTGGTTTCTTTTGCCAAAATAGAACCAAAAGGCAAACCAAAACATATATTCGAAGAATAGGCATTAGGCATATAAAACCATGAAAGTTGAATATCAAATTATTTAACAGAGAGCTTTCTTTTAATACACTTAGATAGTTATTGTAGGGGTTATATTCCTGAATGTTATGTAACAAAAGCTGAATATATCAGAATTACACATTTTAAGCTAATATAATTTTGTATAAGAAGTGAGTGTACTATTCCTTGGGGGCAGAGAATATTTGTATCAAGTTTCCATAGTAAACAATATTTTCCCTCCATATCTTAACATACAACATACAACTACTATACATTTAAAATAACATGGTTTATTGTTTAGTAAGAGTATTAAAGGATACATTTTTAATAATTTGTTGTTTAATGAGTATTAAATAATACCATGTCGTTTATGACATGCAAAAACAAGAAAAGCAATCGTACTGAGTTCTCTCTTCTACAAGATAAGATTATTACAGGTTAAAGACTTCCAGAGATGCTAAAATAGAATCATTCCACATATAACTTAGTTATCAATATTAAGAGCACAGATTTTGAATCCAGGTAGACTTAGTTTCAAATCTTGGCTCTACTATTAACAGATTCTTAACCTCTTTGTGCTTCAAGTTGTTTTATCTACGAAATGGGGAAAATAACAGCACCTAGCCATATAGAACTATTAGAACTAGATAGAATATTTTATTATAAACTGGGTGCTACAAAAGGGCTCAACAAAAAAATGTTATGATCAACACTATCGCCACGACCATTACCACATGCTGAGTGAGGAAAAAAACCCCAAAACCCAAACTTGGAGTGGACCACTACTATTACGACAAAGGTATTCAGCGTTAGGCACAGAGCTGGAAAAATACAACGTTTGCATCTCACAGGCCTGGGAGGTTACACAAATGTCTAAATCACACAGGCACAAGAGAAAAATGTCGAGACTTAGGGTAAACTGGAAAGGCTTGTGCCCTAACAACCTTCAAATTTATATTATTTAAAAATTTTAGTGTTAGATAAGCAAAAATACTCTGCTAGTGGAATAGACTTGCAGATAACTATTTTTCACCTCTTGAACTAGGGCCATTATTTAAGAACTGAAGCTACCCTGAAAGAAATTAGAAAACAGAATTTCTACATTCCAGTGTGTCACTATTTTTTTCTGGATTTCTCATTTAATAAACCATTTTTTCTCCTTAGTGGAAAAAAAGGTACATGTTTTAATTACAGCAAATTAGAGCAGTGCACAAATGCATACAGAGAAGTAGAAAATAATACACACAATCTTATCACCTAGGGCAACTCATCTTAACTTTTAGGGATTTTTCCTTCAGGTTTTCCTAGGCATATTTTTCTTCTGTAATACAAATGTGAACCCAGCTTTTAGCCATTTGAACATTTTATTTTCACATTTTATTAAAAATTGTTTGGAAGCTTAATTTTAAATGATTGCAGATTATTCAATTATATGAACAAATTTTAATGTCTTTTTTATTGAACATTTTCTTAGCTTTTCCAGTTTTCAATGATTATAGGTAACAATATAAGAACATGTTTATGCATAACAGTTAACTTGCTTAAGACATAATGCTCAAAAGAGAATTGGTCAAAACAAAGCAGGACATTTTAAGGACCTTGATACACACTGTCAGTCTGCACACTCAAACAGTTAAATCAGTTTACAGTCCCTCAGGACAGAGGAACGCCCTTTTGACTACCTGTTTACCGACTGTGGGTCCATGGATATTCCTAACAAATGTCAAATTAAGATTTAAAATTGCTCCATAAAATAAGAAAGGTGATTTTAAACTCTTATTTAAAAGTAATTTTGATTCTGAAATCACCATATGACTTAAAAGTAGTATTACTTTTACTAACAGTGCATTGTAAAGTTTTACCAATCCTCTGAAATCCTGGATATGTATGGTTTTATTTCAAGTATCTCAGCTGTATGATAACAAGGGTGTGATACTAAAATCCAGGAATAATATTAGGACTATAATTTTGGCCAATATTTCAACCACTTCAACCCTGAAGTTTTTTCAGAGCTATAAAAATTAAAACACGGTATTTTTATACCAACATTCTCAGAGGGCATACTACGTAGCACTAGCTTGTGCTCTTATGGATATGCTGTGGAAATAAGCTACCTAAGAGTAAAGCCGCAGCAATAAGCGAGCTACAGTTAACATGAACTAGAGTCATCTTGAGTCAACTACTTCAATTCAACTTCAGGTGTGTGAGCTGAGAACTCAAAAATCAGTGCTGCATAAGGGTGATCTAGGTCTACAGTGATTATATGTCACAGCCCTCTCTCTTAAGACAGGTGAAACCAGGTATCACATACAGCTATTCAGGGTTAATGGCTCCATATAACACCAATAATGCCCAAACACTTGGAAGTGAAACCAGGTTTTTACCTTTCTTAACAGATGACACAAGACCACAAAAATAAGCACAAGAGGCCTAGGATACTAAATTTTCCCATTCGTCTCATGAGAGTGTTGTATGGAAATCAAATACAAGAACAGCTGGCCATTTGAAAAATTAAAGATCATTATCACTAAATAATTTTATAAATCAGCACATTTGGAAGCATTAATTCTCTGTTAAGTATAATGAGAAGATATCGAATTCAAAGTTCCTTAAGGGCAGGGATCATGTACTTTGTGATTTGTGGGGTTTATAGCATATTGCCCTTGAAATTGTAGGTATTACTGAGTAAATGAATGAAAAATGGTAATAAAGTGTATATTTGTATAGCACCAAATGCAAACTATTTTTCACATAATTAATCTACAGCTTTAGTAGCAACAACATGTTTCCAAAAATTATAGATCTTCTATACTGGAAGAGTTACAATACTCTTAAATTTTCTGTGCTCTGTAACATTAGTTATAAATTAAGAAGTTCTTCTCAATTAGCATTATATCTTAAAGCACTGTCCTAGTACATTAGATGTTCAAGGGAGGGAACAAGAGAATGACTATACATGTCAATTGAAGCAATTACAGAACAGAAAGATGTTGGGATGAATATCCATCAAGTTAGTTTTAGAACATATAAGAAGCATCAGAGTTTTGAAGGGAAAAAAGGCAAAAGTGCCCTATCTTGGCTGAGTAGCACTATTAAATTCAGATGCAGGGTTCTATTTAGTTTGGACAGGTCCCAGCCACAGAACAAAGTCAGTCTGTCTTAGTACCATAACTGAATTCTACAAGTTAACAGCTTTTCATGAAAAGCTGCCATTTCAAAATGTCAATCAAATCTGAGCATAAGTGGGAACTCCTGCAGAAATAACCAGCTGCAGGTTTGAAAAACATTTTTCACTGAAAGTGGAAACACAAAAGATGTTTGAACGGGATCTCTTTTCATTCCTGTAACAGTAGACGGCCACTTTCACAACATCAAGGACAGAAAACAAAGGACAAAATTGCAAATAATGTCTTGAAAGGGCTATTTGCAGGGTGATGACTGATTCAAGTTACAAATGACAGAATTATTGGCAAATGGGAACTCGTTAATATGAAATTGTTTGTTTCTCATTAAGTGATCATAGTCTCAGACTAATTTTTTTTTAATTGCACTTGAATGATTATGCCATACAGAATGAAATGTAGCCTCAAATTTTGGCATTTATTCTTACCGTCTTTACAGACACTGATGATGGTATCCCCTAACTTTATGGGGGGGGAATTATTGAACACATGAAAAACATTATGTTGCTTTTCCGAATACCAAAGATAATAAAAATACTGTGCATCAATATTGCACCTTTCATCCAGGAAAAAGTCCCTTGTTGGCAATTATACAATAAAGTGACATTAAATGACAGAGTACTAGGTATGACATACTATGAGAGATTTTGTGGAAGAGAGATAGCATTCATTGAGATACATCACTTTTCTTTCAGAAAATACTCTGCAGAAGATCTGCCGGCATGCAATATCTTCAGAGACACAAAACAGCAAAAAAGATTAATCAGAAAATAGAATTTTAAAATTGTTCCACAACTTAGAAAGTGGTAAAGCACAAATATCTTCCAAACTTTTTTTTTTTTTAACATCACATACTTCAAGTCTTTTTTTTGTTTTTTTCATTTGCTGGCAGCAACGAAGAGACTTTAAGTGCATATAAATAATAGCTCCTCTCAACACCAATGCAATTGTCTGTCTGGGCAGCAGAGATACCAATTTTGATTTTCTTTTATATAAATGAGACGTAAAAATAAAAATTGTGGTTAAAAATGTACTATTCATACGATAATGTTTCATTAAAATTTTGGGGGATCCCGCAGTTAACCAATTTTTATTTGCTTGAAGTCTAAGTTTTGTTTACATATTTATTATACCCCATATTGTTACTTAAATATAAAAACAAAAAGGTATTTAGAAATTAGACTCCCACCCCAAATAAATGCTACAAACTGTTCAAACCAAAAACTGCTTTCATATGTTAAGGAGTAATTCAGGGACATTAGAATCTGTCTTTAAAATTTTTATTTTACAGTTCAATTTCTCATTTTCAGAAATTTGGGCTTTCACTGTTTCGATAAAAATTTGCCACATCTAACTTAACTGCAGATTTATTTAATTGCAGCAGGATAGTTTAATTAACATCCTTATTTCTAAGCCAAATTGTGATTCTCTGGTTTCACACACCTACCTTTATCTGAGAATTTCTCTCAGGCTTATAATCAGCAGCAGCAGTGCCCCCAAGTAAGCATGTAATAATATCCGTAACATTTGTATATAAAATTAATTATGCAGAGATATAATCAATCTCAGTACACCTTTTTAACCTTTCCGAAAGAGCTACGACTCATGTTTAGCTAAATACCAACCACATTCTCCATTACAAACTCTTCATCCTAATTTGAATAAATTAATTTGGTTTTAAGACATTTATATGTGTTTCCAAATATAAGATAGTTAAGTCTTGGCATAATGATGTCTTTTGCTTTAAGAACTTTTCACCTAGTACTATAGCATTCATAGATCTTCCTATGAGAATATCCAATATTTGGTTCTGAATGTTTTTAATTCTTGTGTTCAAACAGCTGTATGGGGTTGTAGAGCTTGTTAAAAAAAATTGGTTGTGGTGGGGGGGCATAAGTTGGTTACCAGTTGTCACCCAAAAATAACAGTTTCTTTTATTAGGGTATTACAAATGCAAATGGTTAATGTGGTATAAACTGTATAGTAGGTTTTAGTTAGAATGTCTAAAGCTATCACACAAGGCATTCATCTGCATTCCCTGTTTATGGGGATGAAATATGTAGTCATTTGAAGTCCACAATATGTATACTGTGTTTGTAATAACTGCAGATTTTACAAGCACATTATTCTTTCCATTAGGATTAAAACCTCACCGAACAGCAATTTGTGAAAGAATTCTAGCAGGGCCCAGAGCCCAGAACTCTGACCTCTGATGAGATGCTTGGCAGCAACAAACTCTAGGTCTAGGCAAAACATCTGGTTTGAGTTAGACTTCCTGAAAAAATAGCCCCTGTACTGGGGAAACTGGTATTCACTGAGCTTTGTATATATACTTTGACTGACTTCAACACTGCTATAAGGAAAAAAAAAAAGAAAAAAAGAAAAGAAAAAGGAAAGAAAGACTCCACTAGAATGCTTGTCAATCATGGCAGACTCCTTGGTGGCCCCTCCAGAGTTAAGCACTCTTATTAGCTACAACAGTCTATTTCTCTCCATTCCTTAAGTACTTTTTTCCACATTATAGTATATAGAATATACAATAATGTCAAAATAAATTTAAGTTTGTTATTAACAAACAAATTACATTACTTTTAATCACTCCAGGGAAGAAATCGCTAAATTTAACTTCATTCTGTTTACATACATGGAAAGAAAAAAGGTAAAAACATGTTGAGAGTTCCTATAAATTTGGCAAATATTAAAACTCAAAAAAATTAAATAGCTTCTAACTAGTGTTCCTTTCTCCTAAAAATTACAAACTTAAATGTGGTAGTGATGTTTATTGCAGAAGTTCTTTCTGTTTTTGTTTTTAATCTTCACTGCAAATCAGATGAAAAACAAAACTCAGAAATTACTCCTCTAAAATATATATAGAGAGAGAGACTAGAGAAAAAATGTTCTCGGTTAACATGCAAATATAAAATAATTTGGAGACAAAACATTCTTTTTAAAGATTCTTCTGCTCATTTGCCTCTTCTGATAAGCAACTTTAGTATGACAAATGTGGCAATTCGTCCACTGCAATTAAAATAAATCTCCAGTTCATTTTAAACCTATCAAAATATATTAAATTATTCCAACATTCTTATATACACAGTCTTTTGAAGGAGAGTTCTTATATGTCAGATTGAAGACGGCCTCAAACTATGAATGGTGCTACAAAAGGAAAAAGCATTATCTAGCAAGATCTATTAGCCGAAGACTAATGTACAGCCCTAACAGAAGCATAAAAGCAGGATATTACAATGTGGTATTCCCTATCTTACCTATGATTTGATTTGAATTTCTAGCAAAAGCAAAAATATAATCCAATTTACCCCATTGTCAATGTGTAAGATCGTGGTACTACGGGATAATGACTGGGAGCATGATTCACTTTGAAAGACCTGGGAGAGTTTTGTCAATCTCAGGTGGTGGTAAATTGCCATTTTATCTTTCTATGTATTACCTTAATTTAATTACTACCTTTGTGAGTTGAAGTGTAAACTTATTTAAATTTAGTGTTTTGAAAGAACAGTGTGGAATATAATACAAATTAATAGTTGTACATTTCTTTAGGTACAAATTTACTTTTCCACCCAACGTTATTGCGAAGGACTCCACTGAATAGTAACATGTTATAAAACATCAATCTAATTCCCCAACAAATATCAGCAGTCCGAAAACTCCACTTTTACCATACTTTAGGGAGCAATTTAGGAATAATTATGATTACTTACACTCTGCTCGCAAGTTAAAAATAAAATCTTATTGACCAAACTCAAGCGATAGTCTGCTCAAAGTTCCTCAGAGTTCTTACAATGCATGAACATTTGTTTGTCTATTTCTCACAAACAGCACGGTTTTTCAAAATGTGTCACAATCATTCAGAAAATTATGAACTTTGTTATATCTTAACATTATACAATTTTTAAAAAGCACATTCATATTTCTACCACAAAATCTTGTTTCTATTCTAATTTGAATCAACAGAATAATCACGGAAAGTAAAAAGTAAAAAATTTTACTTCTCCCAGCTTTGTTTCTTGAATCCATAATTTTTATATATTTTAACAAAGTTTTCCTTTGCCAGTTTTGGGTAAATATTATGTAGCTCAAATTTAGCATCTCTTTTCTCCACACTCTTACAATCTCTTTGTGTACACCCACCACACACACAATTCCTCTACACTTCTTAGTTCGCTATAAAACGTTTTCCTAAGATATTCATTTTAACACAAAAGTTAATGAAGGACATGACAAACTCTTTTCATTTAAATTTTTAAGAGAATATATTCTGAAATTAAAAGAAGATTAATATTAGTAAATTTCTATAAGGGTGAATTTACTTTTCCACTTCAAAACCAGAATAAAGTAAACCAGTTCATTTCAGAAAGAAGGCAGAAGCATTTTTTAAAAACTGTGTAAGAATGTATGCAGTATTATCATACATATTTACATGTAATCGTATTGCAGGTATATGATAGTAGATTTAGGAATAAAGTTTTTAGAATAATCATTGCCTGAGCTGCCTAAATTATTTTTTAAAGACTGCTTTCCCTTAAACCTGACTGTACAACAATCTGCATTTAGGTCAGAGCATAAACACAAATGTGCATAACTTGACACGTGTAATCTTTTCATTTTGTCTGACGATGATAAAGAGGAAAGCCATTATCCTAACTCTGAAGGCCACTCAGAGGGAAATCTTCTGAAGCATAGGGAAGGGGACTTCCTTGTCATCCTCCTTCTGATAGGGATAACAAGTAAACATTTTCTCCCTGACACAACTTTGCAATGTATGTAGTTAGTTAAATCCTGCAAGTGCAGATTTTTTTTAAGTTGACTTTAACAATAAATAGTAACCAAAAAAAAAAAACCAGTGGTGATTTTGTATTCTAGTAGTACTTTTACTCTGGAATTAAACAGCAAATTTTCTTTCCAAAAGAGCATGTCACTGCTAACTCTGTGCATTTTTGAAAGCTATTGCCACAAAGGCACATTTATAAATAAGCCCCACTTGTTAAAACTGTAACATTGCCACCATCACTAGAGTTTCACCTTAGTGAGTTAAATAAATATACATAAAGTAATAAACACTATATGTTTTATAGAGTTCTATGAACCAGAAAAAAAAAATCACCTTACTAAATAACCTCCTGGCAAATGCAAAAGAAAAGCTAAATTTGGTTTGCTCATATTTTCTGAGTCCCCAGAATATAAAAAGCAGTGGGGGAAACCTTATTTAACTGGAAGACTTTTGCTTATTTCATTTTCCACACTGGCCTTTCTGGAAAGTAAGGGGAAAAAAAGTATTAAACAGGAAAGAAAGAAAGAATTAGAAAACGGCAATCAATATATTTTATGTTTTAAGATGACCTTGACAGAAATTTTTCTACTGACCGAGGTGAGAGACTGAAAATAAGCTCTGTAAGAATCAGACAGGATGGCCTGCTATCCCAGGTGGTCAAACGTCCAGCAAGTAAGTTAACCCTTTTGTTTTCTTGACGGTTAAGTGATGTTAAAAAAAAACTTTCCATGCTGCTGTTGTTAGATGGTTGTCATGTCAAATGTTTATTCAGAATTGAGGGATAGAAAATATAAAATACATTGTTTCAGACTTTCTAATATATAATGGGCATTTTGTAAAGTTTGAATATAATTTTCGAGTCATCACCTGAATGCTATCAATAACAACAACACTTATTTTAAATAGCCCCAAATTATATACAGTTGAGTAAATTTTAATTTGTTTTCATTTAAGGTCTTCTAAAGTTTAGGCCAGCATGCTGAAGAAAAATATTAAACTATCTATAACCCTGTGTCAACATATGATGCTACTGGGAATGGTAAGTGAATTAATTTTCCAAGGAAAATTAATTACTTATGACTTACAGTTGTAAAAGCAAACAACGTAACTCTGGATTAGGGCACATTTAATTTCTGTTTGTAGTAGCGATTAAATTAATTTCATCTAATTCATGGTATGTAATGGAAAGCAGAACAAAAATGAAATTCTAGACAATGGCTGACATAGAAAATATATATATTTATGAAGCTGATTCAAAAATAAAGGTCATGGATATTAATCACTGGATAATAGACCTGTATTTTTAATGGCTCTATAATAATGGGTTTTTATAGCATCATTTTGTAAAAAGTATTATGAAATAGAAAAGTCTAACACAGAAAAAAATAGAAAACTGTAACATCACCTAATACTCTTCCCTGTCACCCCAAAGAAGGCCACTGGAATAAGGATTTATGATCTTTTATTTATAACTGAATAATTTTTGTCCACACAGATTTGGGCAGCTAAAATTAAATATACCATTAAATGATTTGTGGATGAAGTTCTTAAAATTACAACTAAATACTCTTCCCTTAACACCCAACCACTAAAGTGCTTTTAAAATGGATCATCTGTGATTCATTTGACTGAATTATGCACCTGAGCACTACTAGGACAATAGATTTTGGCCAACAGAGCCCTAAGAATACATGCACAGCTGTGCATATGAAAATATTCACCTTTTATGTGCCATTACTGCCTACCTGCTCCAATTAAGCTAGAAGTAATCTTTTAATTTCAAGTCCCAACTTCATGGTATAGCTAATATTTTAAGATAAAGAAATAAATCTTGCCTTGATACTAACTGCAGTAAAAGTAATATAAAAAATGTCATTCTCATGGTGTCTATGTTAAAAAAAAAAAAAAAACCTACAAACACATCATGTTCTGGTAACAACCTAAATATTAACTGTCACTAGCCACCTGGTGAAATCATTGATAGTCTAATTCAGCTAACATTTGGGAGCTTTTGACTTCAAGAGAGCAAGAAATTTGACACATGCATTTAAACTATTTTCAATGACTTATGCTTTTAGGAAAAAAAGTAGATGTAAACTTCAGATGAAAAACAGTATGAACACAATGCAAATGAGAATTGAAACTATACTCATAAAATATGCTTTTCAAAATTGGACATTTTACAAATTTTAAACTAAATTATTCCCTTTCCTAGACACAGCTCATATCTCAAAAAGCACTTACTATTCGCATATTCTCTTTTAAAAGAAAAATTAATTTATGTAATTTATGTAATGTCTTTGAGATCAAAGACAAAATAAGCAAATATATTCTAAAATCCATTATAATTTCAAACCTATCAAACCAAGGAGAACTTGTGATGTTAGAGTTTATGAAAATAAAAAATTTTGGCACCGTAGTTTTTAAGGAGATTTTTCTGAACTACTCTGCAATGTCAAAAGATTAATTGGAGAAACCTTTCCATTCCGAGAGAAGCTGTGACCTGAGCATGATTAGAAAACATTTGTTTTATTCTGAAGGGTAAAACAAAATAAAACCACAGAAGCCTCACCTTTCTGGCTTGTTTTCCTAAAACACAGGATTACCTTTATTTCAAAATGGGATTCACTCAGCATAAGCCAGATTGAAAGCAGTCTGTTTACAAATTGGCCTAAATTAAGTCTCTTTAGAGTAGGAGGTACTCTAAAGCTATTCAGCTATTTTTCTGCTACTAAAGCTACCCAGAAGACTGAAACATCATCTTGGACCCTCCAACAACTTTATTTCCTTTCACGCTTGGCTTCAATATTAGAACAGTGTTTTAAGAAAACAGATAAAGACAGAAACAAGCAACCATGTCCTTCTTCATCAGAACAAAATCTATCCTGTTATCCACATCAGTGCTGCCTTACTACATTTTTGAAAACAGAATGCTTTTCAGATTGGCAGTGGAGTCTACAAGAGAGGGAAAAGTTACACCAATACTTCCTTTTTAGAACACACACAAAACACCCTCTACATTCCCTTATATCTGAAATGAATTTCAGAAGTCTCTTCAGGTATTTTATTACAACTCACATTTATATTTCAGTAGAATGACTACAGGGGAATCACTAATTTTTTATGTAAACTATGACGTTTTGGCAAATATTATATGACCAACTGTAAATCCACAAGTCTTAAATACTAAAGAGTTGGTAATTACATGATGAGAAACAGCTTGATTAGGGGAGAGGAAAGGCAGGCTGTCAACAAACAAACAGCTGTTTCTTATTGCCAACCCATCACTAGCTCGTGCATTCCAACAAACTAAAGAGTTTGTTTCTGTTGTTGCTGCTGTGTTTGTTTTTAAGCATTCTACCCTCTTCCACTCCCACCTCCAAAATACTGAGTCAATTTAGATGCGAACCACAACAGAAGAATCAGACACACAAGAATAACAAGTAAAACACTATAGACTTACAAAAAAATTCTGTAGGTAATAACTAACAGAAGTTTAAAGTGTACTTTCCAATTCAACTTCAAATGCCTATCTTTCCTTCTGCAACACGTCCTGTCATTACTATTTATAAGAGGCAGGCAATGGGCCTTCACTTCCTCATTCCTGGATTATGACCACAGCAATGCTGCCATTCTCTCTGATCCTTTGTTTTGGAAGCTTTCCCCATTGGCTGCTTCTGTCCTCCCTTTCAGCAGAAGGGAATGAACATGCTTATACCTGCCAGGTGTGAACTAAATGACCTTGAGGGTCTCTTGTAACCTGAAATTAAATGATTCAGTGAATATTTGATAAGGTTAGCATATGAATAAACAATAGGAATAAATAGGACCTTAACATCAAAGGTTTAAACAAAAAACTACTAAAGTGAATGAAATTTGTTTGATTTCATGAAGTGAAATCACTTCCACATATGCACCTTCAGGCACTTCCATGTCTAATTTTTTTCCCTTTAACATTCCTTCAGAAAACATACGGGTATCCTTATCTTATTTTCCAAGAAGGTAAAATTACTTTCCCAAGGTGACATGACACATGAGTAGCTAAACCAAGGTCCATAGCTCACTTTGGTGTCCAGGGCTCTGTGGTCTTTCCACTAAACCACACCGAACAAGGATGGTGCCAGTGAAAATGTTTCTGAAATTTTAGTTTAAAGCAGGCTCCTGTCTATGTAGGATCTTTATCTCTCAGGGAAATTTTCACTAAACACACCCTGAATAACTCAACTGCAAGGATGGGCATAGGTCATTGAGCGTAGTTATGTGCGCAAGGTGTGACTAACCAAGTATTCTAATCTAGAATCCAAATTTCCTTTTACAAACTTAATGATAAACACGGGATTTATCCACAAGAAAACACGTCCTGGCTCACTGCCAACTTCCATGTTCCATTTTATTCACAATCATGCCCTGACCATCTAGCTGACTGGGTTAGAACGTCTTCTGCATTCTACTGCCATCACTGGGTCAGTGTTCCGTTAATGTTAATTCTGGGAGCGTGCCCGTAAATTTGTATTTTGAAAAACTAAAAAAAGTTGCTTAGATTTGTCAACACATATCTGAGTAGGCTTCAAATCGTAAACAAGGTTTGGCTCACTTTTTTAAAAGCCTGGTTGTATTTCACACCATATGAGGAGGGCTCTGAATGAGGAACTAGGGAACAAACCACCTCTTCAAAAGGCAGCTCACAGGAGGTTGGAAGGGAGTTGAGGAAACAGGCACATAGCAAGCAGGCACAGAAGGAAACGCTGAGGAAGGCAGGGAAGAGCAGAGATACACTTGAAATTATGGCTTCTCTATTATCTATGTTTTAAAAATAACTTATGTTCTGCATTGGTTTGTGGTGGGCATTTAGAAGGGAGAAAGGAAGAGTAACAGACTTTTCAAAACCAACTCCCAAGAATAACTTCTTAAATGTCAACCTTATAAAAAGTAGCAAAACCATTATGAACATAAATCCTCTTTTAAAAATTTAAATGCTATCTTATGTAATATCAAACATAACCTCCCCTGAAATGTCCAGGACATAGTGAAGATACCTGAAAGTTTGAGAGGCCCAACAAATGCCATTAAAACGAAGTTTTGCCGACAATCCAACTTTAAAATGAAATTTCTACCTCAATCTGGGGCTGTCCACGATCGTTACTAATCACCATGACGGAAGCAGTTTCAAAGTAGATACAAAGTCACCAGGAATGACTGGTCAAGATGACCGAATAACAACCTAACCAGGCGTGCCAGTGCTCCCTCCCAGTTTACCCCATTTACAGAAACCACGGGCGTGGACCTCTCTCCTCTATAGCCTGTCTTTAAACTACACAAATAACGTTTCTCCTGGACTTTGTCAACTCTCCTGGGGAAGGGTTATGAAGGAATGACATAATTTTTAGAGTAAATGTAGGGATCTGAAGAGAAATGTGGTGTGCCACTCCAAGGAAGCAGAGATAAAATACAAAACTGATTGTTATACTTCCTTTCATGGAGACTTGTAATGTTCCAGATATAAAATACCTTAATTGCTGGCAGTTAAAAGGCTTACTGATTTCCAAGGCTTCCTGTCTGTTAATGGTTGGTACTTGGCACATCTGGAAAATGATGGGGTCTTTCAGAAATATTTCTGGGAAGATGACCTATTTTCACTCTCTCTCTACGCAGGTTCACATCACCAGATGATGCTGGATATGGCTCCACTCCAACGAAAACAACCTTTTCTTGGTCTTTCAATGGCTGTTTATGAGTATACAACAAGTGCTTTCAATACACTGCAAACTCGTTAGACAGACAAGTCCCTCTGTCAATCTCAGTCTACAGTGTGTGTGCTTCTGTGTGGTACACATCCTCACCTTCTCCCATAACTGACGCCCCCCTACTTTTAAACCTCAAAGATTTAACCGCCTCCCTCCCCCAACTTTTAAATCTCAGAGATTGTCTTGCAAGAGATTAATTTTCTTTTCCACTATCTGCTTAAAAATGCATCCTACAAAAGGGAAGAATAGGTGCCTCATTTTCCCGGACTCTTATTTGACTTCAGATAGCTATCGTCATTCATTGAGAGCTTAGAATATTGACTTATTCTGTGGAGTCCTCTTCTGAGGTAGATGTGGGAGATACTTGGAAGCTATAAAGATGCTACTCACTTTCGTAATGCCCTAATGTGTCAATCCTCCTCCCTTTTTTCTCTTTAGTTTGCTGATGAGAGCTGTTTAGGTCATTTACTAAGTTCTTATTTTCCCACAATAAAATGAAAAGAAACATTTTTCTAAATGCCCACCACAAACCAATGCAGAAACAGAGATTTAAAATTGTACAAAAACACTATAGAAAAAAAGGGAATCATTTTGTAGATAAACTTCATGTAGTGGTGTTGAAAGTTAAGGTCCACAAATCAAAATGCAGTCATTTCTACAGAGTTAGGCTTTTTCACTGCACTCCCAGTGAATCACGCTGTGGTTAGTTGAAAGTGCTGTTCACATAATAAATTAACCACCTCATTTCCTTCATCACCAAAATATACATAGCGCCCTCATACAGATTTGTTTTAATAAAAGTAATAAAGCAAGCCCAGAGGTTATGGCTGTTATGACATAATCACACCTCTGAGATTTAAAAACACTCACTTGCACATCATGCCTCAAACAGTCTTTGCAAGTCCCCTTCCAACAAAACCTAACTGCATTCATACCCTCTGGCCCCAGGTATTCCAAATAAATAATGAAACAAAAGCCTTGTATATGTCAGAAAATTCTCCCTTTCAATTATGCATTTGAAAAGAATATACACTTTTTAATAATACAGTACAATAAACAGTTTGGGTGCCATGATCTAGATTATTAAAGACAATATATCAGCAGAGTTAAAAGTACACTAAGAGATCGACACCATCCTGGCGAACATGGTGAAATCCCGTCTGTACTAAAAAAAATACCAAAAAAAAAAAAAATTAGCTGGGCGTGGTGGCAGGTGCCTGTAGTCCCAGCTACTTGGGAGACTGAGGCAGGAGAATGGCATGAACCCAGGAGGTGGAGCTTGCAGTGAGCCGAGATCGCACCACTGCACTCCAGCCTGGGCAACAGAGCGAGACTCTGTCTCAAAAAAAAAAAAAAAAAAAAAGTACACTAAGAAGGCAGCCAACTTGCCCACTGTCCCACTCAAAAATAGATTTTTTAAGGTTAGTTGTTCAAAATGACAACACATGTATTTCTGTGGACTGATAAACAATTTTCATTCTACACAAATCTAGGATAAGTAACTTTTCTTACCTGGTAATGATATGTAATTATTGAGAATAACCCGGGGAGGGGGGGAAATATCTCTTGTCAATATAATTTTCCCTCACTACAGACTTTTACCACTAGAATTCCTTTCCATGATCGCCAGAAAGAAAGACACTGTAACACAACTGTCTATAGCATAAGATAGATTGGGTGGAGAACTTTGCCATGAGTGAATCCATACCATAATTCAATAAGGCCACCCTTCCTGTCTCTGTACCACATTATAATCAATTTGCAGGCAGGGTTTATTTCCCACCTCAACTCTTATACCTTAGGCCCTCCTACAGGATTATGCATTTAATGCCTACTGTCCCTATAATAATGATGATGTCTTCCCCTTAAATTCAAAATGTAAGATAATCTTACAGGCAATTACATTAGCCTGTGCTATTCTTAAAGATCATGATCAACACACACTCCAACACACACATATAAAGGAATGAGTTAATCAACATACCTGAAAAATAACACGTATCAGATATTCAGGATACAGTTTTGAAATTCTCAGAAGTAGCCTCCCTAGTACTTATACATTTTATTTCTCTTCTCAATTGCTATAATCACCTAGCACAATCTTATATTTGGGTTCTCAACATTTTTTCTAATGTGAACATTATTATATTACATGGTATTTTCCCTGAGTAAAGTTAAACATTACATCCAAGATTCTTAGTGTGCCAAACATTATATCCATACATTATATCCCAAAATTCAGCAAAGCAGTAATACCTTTATGAAGGATTAAACATTTTTGGAGTAATCTTATTGCACTATTTTTAGTCTACAAACTGTGCATCCACACACACCAATATATGCATCCACACATAACCAGTATACTAAAAACTTCCTTAGAGCTCTGTATCAAAGATAAAATTACTAAGAATGTCCATAACTTACATTTTGATGAATAAGTTCACTTTAAAGGAAAAATTCTATTCTGATGAATCCCATGGTAACACAGATTTTTCTTGGATAAAGATATTATACTTTACATTAGAAGTCCTAATTACTGATTTAGCCATAATCAAAGAACATTCCTCTGATGTGTCCTGGTAAGGATTACTTCCACCAAAAACAGAACATGCATTGCGGAGGGGGTAAAGAAATGAAGAGATGTATGCTAAATTAAAGAACTCTAGTTCCTTCATCCATAGCACTCCTTCTCCACTTTCCTTAGGCATTCTCACTTCAACTACATGGCTGTTCTAATGCTCTCTGGCCCTAAATTATCAAACACCTTTCAAGCAGGTGCTCACATACAGAACTCCCACAGAAAGATCGAAGTCAAAAGAGAACAGAAAGGAGATGAGGTGTGCAAGATAGCTCTCTCCTATCCCATTAGGTTTCAAGAACCTTTTGCTTACCAATTCACAGAAAAACGATGTTCTAAGGCACCTTTTGAAAAGACATTTCATGTCCTCAGATCATTGGTTAAATGGCAAATACAATAAAGAAATAACAGTCCTTATAAAGGGTCAAGTAGTAAAGAGCTGTAAGTGTCACCTCCATACACGGAATTACACAAAGCATTCTATCACAAAGAAGGGAAAGAATGTGGCATTGGTTATTCTGGTCACTACCTCAGCTTTGAGACAGATTACATTCTGAATATGTTAACAAGGCCTTCACAAGGCCAGCCATTCACTATAAACTAAATCCAAAGGCTTGAAATTCACACAGAGAAAAACGCTGAGACACAAAATTGGAGACTGGATCAGTGTTCCAGATCACAGAGTGTGTAAATGAGACAGAATATTTTCAGGAAACTGAAGTCTGAACACTGAAGCTCTAAAAATGTATACAAAAGTATAAAAAGTAAGTTGTATGCCAACCTAATAAAATAAGAAAAAAAGGCTATTTATGAAATAATAAAGTGGTTTTACCAACATCTTTACACATTTGTCATAACTATTCTCAATCGAGTACCAATACTCTGTTAAAAAGAAACTGTCATGGTTGAAATTTTGCGCGAACGCGCACGCGCACAGTCATCCCTTGGTATCCATGGGGGATTTTTTCTAGGACTCCCTGCAGATATCCAAATCCATAGGTACTCAAGGCCCTGATACAAAATGGTGTAGTATTTGCATTTAACCTATGCTGCACAACCTCCTGTATACTTTAAATCATCTCTAGATTACTTACAATACCTAATACAGTGTAAAGGCTATTTAAATAGTTGTTATACTGTATGGTTTAGGCAACAATGACAAGGAAAAAAAGTCTGTACATGTTCAGTACAGATGCAACTATCCTTTTTTTCCCCTCAATATTTTCAATCCGTAATTAGTTGAATTTGGAAGCCCCAGATATGAAGGGCTGACTATATACACAAGTATACATTTATGTGTGTGTGTGTGTATATATATACACACACACATACACACACACACACACACACACACGAATGTGACTATCAAAATTCTGCTGGGAAATGATCCAGACTGCAAGAACACACCATGGTCCCTGTCTGGACAAAATACTGAACAAATTCTTACCTTGAACATAAAGGACTTAACACTTTTAAGGATCAAAGTATAAGACTGGAAGAAAACTAGAAAGAAAAACAATGATTTTCAACATATTTTCTTCAAAGGAGTTTCATTTTAAAAATACTAGTTAACAGTTCAGGTTTAAAAATTTAAGTGAAAGGCTACACTTTTTAATGTAACCTTGATTTTTACAAGATTTCCAGGTGTTCTGAATGCACGTTACAGTGCATTACATTACAGTGCATTCAAAACACCTGGATCTAAGAACATTTGTGACCAGGTTACTTTTTTTTATTTTAAATGAACAAGAATTGTTTTAAAATTAAACACAATAGACACATTTTCAGTTCTGATCCCACTTCAACAATAATTTGGAGAGGCTACAAAATTTTATAGTGTGTTTATAATAAGGTTTAACAAATACAATAAATGGTCAACTATACCAATAATCTACCATGTATTCATTCAGAAATACTTACTGAGTATCTACCATGTGCCAGGTCCTGGGAGCTGTAAATACAAGAGGAGGAAACACCCTGCCCTCATATAAGGGCTTTTATTGCATTAGAAGAGAAACACAGTAAGCAAATAAATACTGTGATTTCAGACACTTAACACTAGCTGTTCTTTTGTGTGTGTTGAGGGGGCAGTTAGCCGGGAGCAGGTTCCTGCTTCACAGAGAAGATAAGAAATGTAGGGGAACAACTCCTCACAGTCCTGCTATCTTCCATCTCTTCCCAGGCACCTACTACCCCACAGGAGTCTCTCTGGAGTTCCTCTCCATTTTCTTCCTTAGGCTATTCCTGGAGGCATCCTGTGGATGCCATCTCCTCAGGCAACCAGCTGCCTCCCTCTTCAGCATATTCACCTTCTCATTCTCTACTTCTACCTCCTCCCAGTGACATTCAACACCTTCAAATCCTGACCTCCTTAAATAACTCTCTTCCCTAAACATTTGCATACACTTGTCTCTCAAATGCTTACCCTTTGTTCAGTCCCGGATTTACTTCTTTCTGACTTCCGCCTCCACCGCTCCAGTGAAATTATTTTTATGGTCATCATCAACATTTTAAATGGGTAAGTTCACTTAAAAGGAAAATTTCTTTAAAGGAAACATTTAAAATTAAACACAAAAGACACATTTTTCAGTTCTGTTCCTATTTCATCTTGGCAGTGTTTTATAATATGGATTTTTGCTTCTTCAAACTCTCACCCTTAGATACTGGCATGTCCTAATTTTCCTCCTATATTACATACACTGCAATGTGCATTCAAAACACCTAGAAATCTTGTTAAAATCAGATTCTGATTCAACAGGCCTGAGGGCCCAGGAGACCTTCAGCAGGGTCTCCTGTTAATCACAACAGACCAGCAGCACAGTTATCACCTGAGTGCTTACTAAGAAACACAGACTCTCATTGCTCACTCCAGGTTAACTGAATCAGAATTTGCATCTTTAACAAAGGGATTTTATAAGCACAGTCAAGTTTGAGGAGCATTAGAGACCAGTGGTTCTCAAACCTACGCCAATAAAACACAGATTACAGGGTCCAATCCCCCAGAATTTCTGATCCTACAGGTCTGGGAGGGAAGTGAAAGAATGTGCATTTCTAGCAAATTGGAGATGATATTGATGGTGCTAGTCTAGTGACTGTATTTTGAGAACTAGTGATTCTCTGCCCTGGTTGTACATATGAATCACAAGTGAATTTTAAGAAGCTTGTTGACATGTGGGGCCCACCCCCAGACCAATTAAACTATAATCTCTGGGGATGTAGCCTAGGTATTTTTAAAAAGTCCCCTGCATAATCTTAAGGTTTCTCATTTAAATAATTTAAGAGTGAGGGAAGCAGGTAGTGGCGAAAAGAAAATAGTATATGATAAATGCTAGTTAAATGACAGTACCATTGTTGTAACATATACCATAATTCCTTAAACATCTGCTCTACCCAACTCTGCCCCGTATATGAGCACTAGAAATTTGGCAGTCTACAGGTTTGTCGTAGGCCACGTCTGTCTAAAATGACTACGGGGGAAAAATAACTATTTAATTCTTAAAATTCACAGAAGAAAAACCTACTATTTATGAGATAAGATATGTTTTAAGATAGTGTCAAAACTGTGCCTTACAAAGCATTTGACTTCGTGCAACATTAGGGGCCTGACAAAGATTTCTAAGAGTATTATGAAGGGAAAGGTGACCTATAATATTAAATGTATATTTAAATTTTCACTAACAATGAAAATAGCTTTTTTCTGATTATAAGTAAATTCTCATTGTAACATACACACGTACACACACATACATCAATGTATAGGGAAGACACTAAAACCAACTGAAAGCCAAAGTTCCCAAGTTAAAGCATCTTTAGCATCTGATCAAGCTTTCCTGCATCTTTTTAAAAACTTATGAAATATTTAACAAAAGTTACAGAGTATAAGAGACGCCAACCAGTTTAAGAAATAAGATATTATAAATATGATTGAAACTCCTGGCGTACCTCTCCTAGTTCCCATTTTTCTCTCATTCAATGCCCCATCCAAACTATCATCTTAAATTCTGTGCTTATTTTTATAATCTTACTATACATAGGTATTCATAAACACTATATATATTTTTAAATTTTTTATCAGTCCCATAATACTGTACATATTCTGCAACTTACGTTCTCTCTTAACATTACATCTTATGAGGTTTCTCTGTATTAATCTAGCAGCTCTAACTGGGTCATTTTCACTGCTCTATCTATCTACCTATCTATCTGTCTGTCTGTCTGTCTGTCTATCTGTCTGCTCTTTCACAGTCTTGACTTTACTAGTATATCTTTCCAGTTTCCAGATGATGAGCACAGTATTTCCAAATTTTCACTACTATAAATATTGCTTCAATTAATTTTTTTTTTTTTTTGACACAGGGTCTCACTCTGTTGCCCCAGCTGGAGTGCAGTGGCGTAATCACAGCTCACCGCAGCCTTGATCTTCCAGGCCCAAGTGATCCTTCCACCTCAGCCACCCCAGTAGTTGGGACTACAGGTGTGCACCACCGTGCTCAGCTAATTGTTTTATTTTTTGTAGAGATGAGGTCTCACTATGTCACTCAGGCTGGTCTCAAACTCCTGGGCTCCCAAAGTGTTGGGATTACAAGTGTGAGCAACCATGCCCGGTCTCAATGAATTTATTGTGCATGTCTTCTTATGTTCATTTTAGAGAATTTTTCTAGGCTATATACATTTTGCAACAGAATTGTCGAGTTGAAGATAATTCTCATCTCCAACTTTGTTAACTTCCACTGTTAACTTCCAAAGTGGTGGCACCAATTTATACGGCTACAAATAATGTAAAAGATTCCAAGTATTCCACATCCTTGCTAACATCTGAATTATCAGACTAATTATTAACAACGGCCTGAAGGGTTTATGGCTTTAGCATGCATTTCCTCCATTCATGATGAGAGAGAGAATTTTTTTCCTATCTTTATTATTCTTTTGTATCTCCTCTTCTGTGAATTGCCTATTCATAGCCTTTGCCTGTTTTTCTCTGGAACTGTCTTTTCATGTCTTGATTTCCAAGAAATCTTTATATATTCCGTATCATTTACAGTTTATGTGTTGTAAATATAATACCTTCTCCCTGTCTATGGATGGTCAATATATTGTTTTCTGACTGAGAGATGTTTTATATTCTAACGCAGTAGAATTTACTAATATTTTCCTTTATGATAGTATTTTTAATGTCATATAATTTTTTAAATGATCATATAATTATTAGTTTTAAACACTGAAAGTACCTTAAAGTTTTAGAAATTGTAACAGTGATTTTTGTGCTAACGTATGAAACTAGAAAACTAGAAGGTGAACTTGAAACTGAAATGGATCTAGTTTCACCGCCAAGGTCAATGACATACACAGAGTAAGCAAACAAAAGATAAAGGAAATTAGATATGTCATTTAAATAATTTAAGGCATTATTGCTAAAAGGTTCTTCAAATCACGCTATCATTTCACATTTCTTTTAAAGATAAGTAATGGTGTTACACTAGGTTATGTGTGTGTATATATGGCTTATTACATTGTTGGTGATTTCTAGGAACTTGAGAAAACTAAAGCTAATATTTCAACATAGGAAGCATAATTCATCCTGAAGCGAAAAATACCCAGAAAAGAAATTTTAAAACTTGAAATTTAAGGAATAAATAGCAAATTCTAACACATGAGATGGGTTCATACACCTAGTCAAGGTCAATTACTTGTTTTCCTTCAGTTAGGTCTCTGCTTTGTCACAAGTGAATGCATTGGAATTGCAAGGCTAACTCTGAATTTCACTCATAATACCCTGTAAAGCAAAGATTCAGTACAGCCCATATCCTGGGCCTTAGAGTCAAGGGACAAGATTGCAAAACCATTTTGGCAGACAATTCAGCTGTGTAAATAATGCCTCAGTTTTAGAACAATTTCCTCTGTTTCACCTTTGTGTTTTCTCTATTTCAAAATACTGCTTTTGTGTATGGGGCAAAAATCCAGACAAAAGTCACCTAGGTGACTGGGCATGGGACAAACTCTTTTCTGTATCCCACTATACAATGATAATTAAGGAATTAACATGTTTTAAAAGATTTGAGCAAACACTGTAGAACAGACGAGAAACCTTACTTTATTCAGACCTAAACTAAAACTCCATTTAATAATCTCTACATGTTGACTATAAAACAGTTTAAGTTGTTTTTTATTTTTTTGATTTGTTTTTACATAGAATTGATCCCACAGAGCAGGAATGAAAGAAAATGCAAATTCCCACCTTTGAGGTTTTACCGTGAAAAATTTCCGCTGGGAAGATGATTTTCCTTTTACAGTAACTATTCATTATCCACAATAATGAAGAATAAAGATGGCTGGATATAGAATCCAATAAGAGTTCCAAAAACTTATTTTGGCCAACCATTTCATTCTCTATCATCATCAAATGATCTAACAGAGAGGCACAAAAGGAGGAAAGAGCACTGTTCTGAGGCTTTCCTACTTTACTGTGTGTGTTCATTACCAAATGGAGGTGTTAATGAGCATGAAAATATCTAAAACACAGTCCAAAGAAGAAAAAAATATCAAGTAAATCCAGTGTATTTAAGTTGTGCTTTCAGGATATGACAAGGCCAAGCTAAACCACCATTCCCCACGTCCCAGAGAACTCAACAGAGCCAACCCTGCATCATCCTGCTCTCACTCTGGAGTGTTTTCTTGGGAGTAACACCAAGCCACTTTCCAGCAAAGTCTTTAGGGGTCAGTTAGGGATATGTTGTCATTTGACCACACTGGCTGCCTCTCTCTCCAGAAATAATGACAGGCATGTGTTTTTAAAATCACCTCTCCCCATTTTCTAAGACAAGGATTGGAACGCTGCCTTTAGCATTTTAGCTGTTAATAAACCAAAAGTATTTTAGTTTCTATTGAAATAATATTATAGCTTCTATTATTTCATCTATTTAACATTCTCTCTTTGAACAGCTTTCGTTTTTTAAATCAGCAGTGTTTGTCCATCTACTCATATCTTAAATCAAAATGAAAATAAGTATTAAGTTTACACTGAAAGTACTTAGAAGTCCAGATTAAAAATAAATTCAGTCCCACTCTGGTTGTAAGGGAAATCTATGGTAATGGCTACACATTTCACAACAAATTTTTCCTAATACATATTCACTATAGGAAGTCTGAAAAACAAAAAGTGAAAAAAAAAAATCACATCAACCGAAGAATAAGTATCAGTCACCTGCTGAGTTTTTTTCTTCAATGTAAACGCATGCCTACATTTTTAAAACACAAATTGGTTTTCTTTTTTTATTTATTTATTTTTCTTTTTGAGACGGAGTCTCGCTCTGTCACCCAGGCTGGAGTGCAGTGGCGCGATCTCTGCTCACTGCAAGCTCCGCCTCCTGGGTTCACGCCATTCTCCTGCCTCAGCCTCCACAGTAGCTGGGACTACAAGCCCCGCCATCACGCCCGGCTAAATTTTTTTTTGTATTTTTTAGTAGAGATGGGGTTTCACCTTGTTAGCCAGGATGGTCTCGATCTCCTGACCTCGTGATCCACCTGCCTCAGCCTCCCAAAGTGCTGGGATTACAGACGTGAGCCACCGCACCCGGCAAATTGTTTTTATTCTGCATCAACCACTTTGTTGAAATGTAAAAATTTTATGTCAAGAGCAATTTCTCACGTTATTAAATCTTCCTTGAAAGCCTGTTTTAAATAGTTGTGTATTTCAACTCATACCATAATTTTAAAAACTATTTTGCTATTATAGTTGCTTCTAATATTTTGCTATTACAGCAAACTTATGTATGAATCTTATCAGCAGTTCTTATTGTCTTAGAACTAGCTAAAGGGAGAACTAAAAGAAATGAATTTTTACAAGTGCATTTTAATAGATATTAACTATTTGCTAGAAACAGTAATTTAGACTTCTACCAGCAGTGTATATAAATGTTCACCTCACTGTATCCTTCTGACTTGCACAGATTTTTTCATCTTATTGCAACCTTACTTAATTGTTAGGTTGAAATAATAACAGCTTTTAAAATTTGGGTTTCTTTGATAGAGAGAAATTTGTATATCTTCCACAGTAAATGGTATGCAGTGGCTCTTTACATATTTTATGTAAATATTTTATATAAACCAACTACAAATGTATATAAATAAAAAAAACAAAACCTTAATAATAAAATATGTAGTTATCACATATACATTTGTGGCAAATAATTTTCCTAATTCATGACATGGCTTTAAAATTATGTGTTAATAAATGACCCAGCAAATCCACTCTGAGGTATACATCCAAGAGAAATAAAAACATACATAGAAACTTGAACGAAAATGTTCACAGCAGCATTATTTATAATAGTTGAAAGGTAAAAACAATCAAAAAGTCTAACAACTGATGAATGAACAAAATATCTCACACACACATATATACACAATGGAATACTACTTAGCCACAAAAGAAGAATGAAGTACTGATACATACTGCAATGCAGACCACCTCTGAAAACATTATGATGAAAGAAGTCAATCATAAAAACCCACATATTGTATGATTTCATGTATATGAAGTATCTAGAGGAAAATAGATTAGTGTTGTCTAGGGCTGGCAAAGAAAGGACAATGGAGAATGACTGCTAATGAATGAGTTTCTTTTTGGGGTGATGAAAATGTTCTATTTTCACAACTCTATGACTATACTAAAAAAATCATTGACTTGTACATTTTAAATGAATGAATTGTATATGTGCAATTATGCACATATCAATAAAGCTGGGTTTCTTTGTCTTTTTAAGAGATGAGTGTCTCACTATGTCATCCAGGCTGGAGTGCAGTGGTTATGCACAGGCATGATCATTGCTCACTATCGCCTTAAACTCCTGGGCTCAAATGATCGCCTGCCTCAGCATCTTAAGTAGCTGAGGCCAGGTGTGTGTCACCATGCCTAGCTTCAAGCTGTTTTTAAAATGTATATATTAATATGGTATGGTCTACTAAGACTCCTGCAAAAACAGTGAATTTGTCTCATCTAATTTTTAGAAAAGTTAGTAATATGCATATTTCTTGAAGCTATGCTGTTAGGTAACAGATTGCTCAGGGCACTTATATTTTCTTAGAAGACTATTATTAATATGAAATATCTTTCTTTTTCCTATTTAATGATTTTGCCTTAAGTTCTATTTTGTCCAATGTCAATACTGCTATGGCTGTCTTTTTCATTTAAGTGGAACATTTTAATCCAAACCTTTAATATCAAGGCTGTTTTTTTCTTTAGGAGTGTCTCTTGCACATATATAACTTAAAGCTGTGCTTTATTTTGTAAAGTCTGAAATTCTATTAATAGGAGAAGTTAGCCCATTCACTTTTAAATACCTATTACTTATTCCTATCTCCTTATATTTTATTGTTTATTTCCTATACTTTCTTATTTTCTCTTCTCTACCTTTGGATGAAATTATAAACTTTTTACATTTTACTCTCATGATTTATATTAACTATCTTATTTGTGGTTGTTCTTCATATGTTTCAGGTTACATTTTTAATCAAATTCTAGAGTTAATTTATATCTGAATCTTTTTCCTGAAAAAGAATCTTAATACTTTTTATCATTTCTTTTTCTTCCACTCTCTCATGTTGAACTGATCTGATCCAGACTTAAATATTTAAAGATTAACATTATAGATTTTAAAAACTATCAGGCTCAACTATACATTTTACTGTGTGTACATGTTTCCCATGTCATGTCTTTCCCTTCTTTGGACACTCCCCTGCTTTTGGGAAGGGAGTACTTCTATAAATTCTTTCAAAGAAGGTGTGAAACAATCAGAGAAGGTTCAAAATTGTTTTTATTTTCCACTCACACTGAATTGATGGTTTGCCTCATTTAGAATTATAAGTTCAAAATGTTTTTTTCCCACAACTTCACAATTACTGCATTCTATCTTCTATCATTTATTTTTTATCAATAATAGGCCTGATGTCAATCTCATTCTTTCCTTTGCAGATAAACTATGTTTGCTCTCTGAATACTTTGTCAGTTCCTCTTTATCACGTATTCTGAAATTTCATAAGCAAGCATTTAGTGTAGGCCTTTTGTTAGTCTTTACTTCTGCCCTCATAAGGTGTTTTCAGAAGACTTGTCTGTCTTCAGTTTGGGAAAATTTCCTTCTATTACTTCTGTGATTATAACTCCATACTATTTCAATTTTACATCAGATGAACACTGAAGGTTTAGAATGTCTTCTATATCATGTGACTTTTGTTCATGCTTTCCACCGTTTTCAGTTCAAAACTGTATTCTGAAGGAACTCAATCTTCCAATTCATTAATTTGCTTTTAACTGTGTCCACTCTATTTAGTCCAATTATGCATTTTAATCCTGATAATTACATTCTTAAATTCTAAGATATTTGATAGGTTTGCATTCATTTTAATACATATGTTCTTTATAAATGCAATAATCTCTCTTTTCTCTCTGTGAATCTTACTTTCACTTATTTCAAAGTCTCTCTTACCTATTCATTGTCTCACTGGGTATTGCCTTTTGTTTATTAAGTTTGGTGCCTCATTTGTCTACCATAGGTTTTCCTCAAATGTTTAATCATTCTTGGTAGTGAGATCGTTTCAGAGTCCCTAACTGTCTGTCTATGTATGCTGTTTCTGTTTACTATTCCTCACCTCCAGTGATAATGTGGGAAATGTGGGACATCATGCCAGGTGTCATGTACATGGCAGGAATTTGTCTTCTCAGGATGAGGCTCCTTGAGCTTCCTGACAATCGAAGGTCTCTTGAGGTATCTCCCAGCCTCTCTGGCCTATGTTAAGGTCATTGCTTTAACTTGGATTCAGAGTATATTGGCGGAGGAGGTTACTACAGGCCTAGCTTCTCTATATGTATCTCCTTATCTAATACTTCAGACCTTCTCCCCACTATTTGAATCTGACTAGTTTGGCTCTACCTGGAACTGCACCTACCTCAAGAACACATTGATACACAATGATCTGTATATGTTTTGAACTGTGACTCCACCAGGTTTTATTTCTCCGTGGGTGTGATTCTTCATGCTTAGTATCTGTAAGGAATTCCTGAGATTTCCATCCACTAATGGGAGGGACCCTTTCTTGTTTTCCCATGCCGTTATCAATTTATTCGAATAAATATATATTTATATAGGTACACATGTACACCTTTTCTGTCAACGCATGGAATTAGGAGTTGTGAATATGCAGCTGATGAGGGTAGTGTAATTAAAGAAAAGCATTAATTCAGCCTACCATCTTGATCACGTTCTTAGTTTCATTATTTGCTGAACAGTGAGTAGTCCAATGCTAATACGGCTATTTTTTTAAATCTCAGACTCGTATATCCAACTCCTATTTGACATCTTTCCTTGAATGTCTTGTAGGCATCTCAAGCTTAACATGTCTAAAACTGAATTACTGATTTTAATCCACCAAACCTGCTCTACTCAAGCATCATCTACATATCAGAACCCTTGGAGCAAATTCTTCATAATTCCTTTTCCCTCACTTATTACCACATAGACCTGACAAAATAGACTTGACCTCTTTCCATCTTCACTGCCATTAACTTTGTCCAAGCACTATTATTTGTCACCTGGGCCAGTACAAGAACCTCCTAGTTGTTCCTATTGCTTCTCTTCTTCCTAAGTCACTCTTCCCAGATCAGCCAGAGCCAATGCTTAAAAATATAAATCAGATTATGTCACCTCCCATTGCTTAAAACTCTTCTATTACTTCTCACTGCCGTTAAAATGAATTCCGAAGTCTTTCACATTAAATGTTATCTCTGAATCCCAATCTGGAGGTTAAGTCTCCACTATTTATTTAAAGATCTCTTTGAAGTCAGTAGCTTATTAGCCTGCCCAGGTTTCATAAATTTGGAAGCTTCTCTTTATTCCACTACCTTGCCAAGATGCTCCATAACTTTATCTTGAATGAATATAATTCCTCTTCATTATAATGCCTGTATCACAAAACTGTTATAGTTGTACTTTTTCTTTTTCGAGATGGAGTCTCGCTCTGTCACCAGGCTTCTGTCCTGTGGCGCAATCTTGGCTCACTGCAACCTCTGCGTCCTGGGTTCAAGTGATTCTCCTGCCTCAGCCTTCCACGTAACTGGGACTACAGGTAAACGCCACCATACCTGGCTAATGTTTGTATTTTTAGTAGAGATGGAGTTTTGTTATGTTGGCCAGGCTGGTCTCAAACTCTTGACCTCCAGTGATCCACCTGCCTTGGCCTCCCAAAGTGCTGGGATTACAGGCATGAGCCACTGCATGTAGCCAGTTGTACTCTTTAGATAACAGTCATTTCTATCTACCTGTAGCTAGATCAGTCCCTTTACCAACTATCTTTCTGAAATGAGTAAGTCCAGTTAAAAGTCTGAATGCCTTAGTCCAACTTGCTATAAAATGGAAATATTCCCAGTTGAATCTCAATATATGACAGGTTAATCCAAGCTTTGCTACCATGTGATCTTGGGTAAATGTCTTAAGTACTCCAGGACACAGACTCTTTTTCTATCAAATGAGGAGGGTAGGGTTACACGAATTCTAAGGTGTCTTCCATATCTAGTAGTCACAAAATCCATGACATGATATATTTCTTTAGAAAAAGTGTAGTATAGTACCTATCATTCAAACCCCATAAAAATTATACAGAAGGAAATACTCTATTTCACAATTAACAGCTTTTGACAAAGAGGAAAACAATTTGACCCAAACCTTCTGGAGACAACTTAAGCCCCACGTACCATTTTGCTATCACCATAAATTCACTCTGCCAACGTTTAGTGCTGTCTTGAATTGTCCAATGAACACATATAACCTCAAGAATTAAAAATACAGTAACAACAAAAATGAGTACTACTATTACCTACCACTTCTCTAATCACACATAAGATCTACTTACTACTGTGAACATCAAGATCAATGCACGATATCACTATTGTAATTATTTTAGAATGCCACGAACTGCACCCATGTAAGGTAACAAACTTAATCAACTGAATGGTTTTAGACTATTTTGGGTAATGACCAAAAACGAACTATAATAATCAAGTAGGAATGGGAAATACAGGAAAAAAACAAGAGAGAGAAGGTACCAAAAACATTTCCTTGAAAGGTCAATAAAGATCAATAGTTCATACCGGTTTACACAAAGAGCCAACATGTCCCTGTAGCACCTCCACTTTTATAATAATGTTAAAAGAAGAGGCTCTCTCTCCAAATTAATTATTAGTTTCATCCAGTGTTTTCATAGTCTTTAAATCTGACCACAGTCAATTCTAAGTCTTAATCAAAATCATTAACACCAGAACAACGATGACAAAAATAATTCCCTCCTTCCCTGATGACTTAAAACTCCTACTTCCCACAAACTGTATAACCTTGAAAATGGGAATCTACTCCCATAGACACTTAATTACTATGCCAGGTTTGAGTACTGCTCCTTGTATTGATGGATTTCATAAATTAAATGATCCACATTGCTTTACCTGATACATTCCAACTCCAATGTGCTTCGGCTCAATTTTCACTAGCTCAGCTAATGGATCTTGTACACGCCTTGCTATGGAAACTGAAAAAATAGAATCAGAAAACAAGTATGACTTAATGTGAAAAGCAGTACCTAATAATTACTTACATTAGTTCCTCATAATGTAAGTACTTAATCCTGTCCCTCCTCATCATCCTTCTAAAAAGGCCAACAATTTAGCTAAGTTTCAAAGTTCTCTTTTCCCCGCACACAAAAAGTAAATGCAAACTTTCATGATGAATTATATCATCAGAATTCCTAAGCATTCTTGAACACAAGTAGTTTGACAGGATTATAGATTTAGAAAAACAAATAAAACGTTTATTCCCTATACTTACAAGATTACCTATTCATTCTTTATGTAAAGCATAATAGGATACCTCATGCTTCACAGAGCAAGCAAAATCTTGTTTTAAATAATCCTGCATCATTACAAATATGATATTTTTATATGTCAAATATGCTTATTAGAACTAGGTCCCCCAAATAATGAACAAATGATGTAATTACCTCTTTTTTTAAAGTTCCCTTTTTTTAGAGATAGGGTCTCACTCTGTTGCCCTGGATAGACTGCAGTGGTGCCATCACAGTTCACTGCAGCTTTGAACTCCTGGGCTCAAGCAATCCTCTTGCCTCACCCTTCCAAAGTGTTGGGATTACAGGCGTGAGCTACTGCACCCAGCAGAATCATATCTTAATGCAACCAGAGATCAAGCTACTTGGCTAATGAATATACTCATGTGGTCTTGAATATGACTGCAAGATTGCCCTGGTAAGTGATCTCCTTCTGTCCCAACTGCTTGTCTCTTAACACACCATAGTTCTAATTACATCCCTTTCTTGACCATTACAATCCATGCTCAAGAAACTTTAGAGTTAATTTCAAACATTCCTTTAACTGTGTCACGATTTTACTTGATCGTCATTTATTGTCATTTTTTTTTACCAAATATCAATAAAAATTCACATCTTTCATTTATAAGATAGAGTTAGCTAGAAAAAAAGATACTACAACTCTTACGAATAGTTCTAAAGGTAACCTCCCTCTCCAGTAGCATATTTACGTTGAGTCTTTCTACATGAACTGCTTCCATTTTCAAAACACATGGAAGCTGATCAGTGTCACCTTCTCATACAGGTTGGATGAAATATAAATTCATTAAGTGAAAATATTAAGACCATCAAGGAAAATCCTGTGCCTGTTTCCATGTTAAGCTGTTCAAGGTCTGGAAACAAAAGTCATCTCTTGCAAGTGACTCTTAGATTCTCCAGTCACTGATTTGTACCACTTCTCTAATCAGACATAAGATCTACTTATCTACTGTGAACATCAAGTTCAACGCATGATCATTCAAGTTTTTTTCATATCCTTTATTACTACACCTAACATATAGTGACATATAGCTCCTTGCAAAGCAAGCTTAGAGAACATTGAGCTGGTGTTATACAATCTATTTCTCTCCCAGAAGAGATAGGGATTCCAAGGCCTTCACATACATCTTTATTATTTAAAGAAATCAATTACAAAAGGTTAGTTAGTGCAAGCACTGAAGGTGATAGGAGAAATGCTTTCCTCTAATAACCACATTCATTATTACAGATTTAAAGTAGAGATATGCTTGAATTTCTCTAAAGCAAGTATTATTTCTTTAGCCTAACATTTAAATGTGTAATGTAAATGTAACATTTAAAAGAATGATTTTCAACACGTATACATTGCCTATATACTTCTGAGTAAAAACAAGAAAAGCCCCCACAACAGTAAACCAAGTCAAGAATTTAAGAATATATGGACACCTCATTGTATTGCATTTCATTTTATTGTGCTTCTCAGACACTGCATTTCTTACAAATTGAAAATCTGTGGCAACCCTGAGTTGGGTAAGTCTACTGGCACCATTTTTCCAACAGCATGGGCACACTTCTGGTCACTGTGTTACATTTTGGTAACTCTCAGCAATATTTCAAAATTAAATTATATTTGTTATGGTAATCTGTGACCAATGATCTTTGATATCACTATTGTAATTGTTTTAGAACATCACGAACCACACCTATAAGGTAACAAACTTAATCAATAAATGATGTGTGTGTTCTGACTGCTCCACCAAGTGGCTATTCCCCTCTCTCCCTCTCCTGGGGCCTCCCTATTCCCTGAGACACAATGGTATTCAAATTAGGCCAATAAATAACCCTACAATGGCCTCTAAGAGTTCAAGTAAAAGGAAGAGTCGCATGTCTCTTACTTTAAATCAAAAGCTAGAAATAATTAAGCTTATTGAAAAGACATGTTGAAAGCTGAGAAAGGCTGAAAGGTGGCCCTCTTGGGCCAGTTAGCAAAGTGGTGAATGCAAAGGAAGAGTTTTTGAAGGAAATTAAAAGTGTGACTCCAGTGAACACACAAATGATAAGGAAGCAAAACAACTTTTTGCTGATATGGAGAAAGTTTGAGTGATTAAACCAGCCACAACATTCCCTTAAGCCAAAGTGTAATCCTGAGCAAGGTCCTAACTCTCTTCAATTCCATGAAAGCTGAGAGAGGTGAGGAAGCTGCAAAAGAAAAGTTTGAAGACAGCAAAGGCTGGTTTGTGAGGGTTAAGGAAAGAAGCCATCTTCCTAACATAAAAGTACAAGATGAAACAGCAATTGCTGATATAGAAGTGGCAGCAAGTTATCCAGAAGATCTAGTTAAGATCATAATGAAGGTGGCTACAATAAAGAGCAGATTGTCAATGTAAACAAAATAGCTTTCTCGTGGAAGAAGATGCCATTTCATTTAGGACTTTCATAGCTAGAGAGGAGAAGTCAATGCCTGGCTTCAAAGATTCAAAAGACAGCCTGACTCATTTTATCAGAGGGGAATGCAGCTGGTGACTTTAAGTTGAAGTCAAGGCTCATTTGCCATTTTGAAAATCCCTGGGTTCTTAAGAATTATGCTAGATTATGTAGCATCACATGCTACAGATAAACCTTTTGTGACAGGAGAGTCCACTGCCTGTGCTCTATCAATGAAACGACAAAGCTTGCATGATAGCACATATGTTTACAGCATGGCTTACTGAATATTTTAAGCTCACCGTGGAGACCTACTGCTCAGAAAAAAAGATTCCTTACAAAATATTAGTGCTCATTGACAATGCACCTGTCATTCAAGAGCTCTGATGGAGGTGTACAAGATTAATACTGTTTTCATGCCTACTAACACAACATCCATTCTGTATACCATGGGTCATGGAGTAATTTTGACTTTCAAGTCTTATTTTTTAAGAAATACATTTTGTAAGGCTATAGCTACCATAGATGGTGATTTCTCTGAGGATCTGGGCAAAGTATGTTGAAAATTTTTGGAAAAGGATTTACCATTCCAGATGCTATTAATAACATTAATAATTCATGGGAGGAGGGCAAAATGTCAACATTAACCAGAGTTTGGAGGAGGCTGATTTCAACTCTCACGGATGACTTTGAGAGATTCAATACTTTGGTGGAGAAAGCCACTTCACACGTGGTGGAAATAGCAAGAAAACTAGAATTAGAAGTGGACCCTGAAGATGTAACTGAATTGCTGCAATCTCACAATCAAACTTGACATAATGAGGAGCTGCTTTCTTAGGGATAAGCAAAGAAAGTGGCTTCTTGACGTGGAATCTATTCCTGGTGAAGATGCTATATGAACATTGTGGAAATGACAAAAGATATCAAATATTACATAAACTTTGTTGATAAAGCAGCAGCAGCAGGAATGGATAACATGGACTTCAATTTTAAATAAAGTTCTACTGAATGTAAAATGCTACCAAACAGCATCACATGCTACAGAGAAACCTTTTGTGAGAGGAGAGTCCACTGATGCAGCAGACTTCATTATTGTCTTATATTAAGAAACTGCCACCACATCTCAGCCTTCAGTAACCACCACTCCGGTCAGCAACCACCAACATCAAGGCGAGACCCTCCACCAGCAAAAAGATTGTGAACTGCTGAAGGCTCAGATGATCATTAGCATTTTTAACAATATTTTCTAATTAAGGTGTGTACATATTCTTTTGAGATATAATGCCATTAGATTCTTAACACACTATAGTGTAAACATAACTTTTGTATGCACTGAGAAAACAAAAATGTCATACAACACTTTTATAACTCCTATATCCAGGCTTTAGAGAGAGATGGTGCTACTTTCCTGCCGGCAAGATAATCAAGAATGAGTTGTTTAGTAGACAGCAATAAGGCAGAGCTCTAGGTTGAGAATGATCAAGCCGACAATAGATTCTTGAAAGTAAGAGGGAGATAGCTCAGGAAAAGGGAGTCTAATGAATTGCTGATAAAGATAATTAAGAGGGAGGAAGAGTTATGGCCCAAAACTTAGGGAACGTCACATTTTGAGACAAAGAAGAAAAGGAGGAAGTAAAAAAAGAGGCAGAGAATAAGTGATGAGGACAGCAAAGTAATAGAAGTCAAAAAGATTTCTGGAAAATGTTAAACATAGTTACACGCGTCCCACTTTTTATTCTCAGGTATACGCTCAAGAGAAATGGAAACATTATGTCCATATAAAATGTTATTCATGAATTTTCATAGCAGCCTTATTCGTAATAGCCAAAAATGTTAAAAAAAAAAAAAAACCATCAACTGATGACTAAACAAAATCTTGTATACCTATACAATAGAATGTTATTTGGCAATAAAAAGAAATAAAGGGCTGATACATGCTACAGCATGTGGAATCTTGAAAACATTACGCTTAAGTGAAAGAAGCCAGTCACAAAGACCACATATTGTATGATTTCTTTTATATGAACTGTCCAGAACAGGAAAATCCATACAGAGAGAAAGTACATTCATGTTTGCCAGGAGTTTGGGTGGTGAGTGAAGACAGTAATGGAAGTGATTGCCAATGGGTATGGGCTTCTTTTTGGGATGAAGTTATAAAACTAAACGGTGGTGATAGTTGCACAGCTCTGACTATACTAGAAAACACTGACTTGTACACTTTAAAAGGGTAAATGTTATGTTATGTAAATTATATCTCAACAAAGCTATTGTTTTTTAAAATGTAGTATGTCCAAATGTATGCCAAATACTATTTTGCCCACATATAATGACAATAGTTTGCTGTTTCACTACTATTCACCATTGTTCAGAAAACTCTAGTTGATGCAACTTGACAAAAAGGGAAGATATAAATATTGAAATGACATTATTTACATATGATTATCTACCTAGAAAACCTAAGCAAATCAAATGAAAAAATATCAGAACTAACAAGATTCCAATTAGTTGGGTAGTTTCAAGACACACAAACAAAAACTGATGCTTCTACCATATGCTATCAAACCAATAACAGAGGAGTTGGGGAGTGGAGAGAATGAGGAGATGCTGGTCAAAGGGTACATACTTGTAGTTATATGTTAATAAATTACAGAGATCTTATGTATAGTATGATGAAATTAAAATGTAATAAAAACAATAAAACAATCGATTCATGGATAAAAACCTATTCACAATGTTAAACATACACACACACACACACACACACATATATATAAACAACCCATGAATAATAAAAATAAAACATGCAGAACAGGGATGAAAGTGGAAATTTTACAGAATTTCACTCTATATACTATAGACTTTTACAAATACAGTCATCCTGTATCCTTGGGTGATTGGTTCCAGGATCACTGCAGACACCAAAATCTGTGGATGCTCAAGTACTTTATATAAAATGGAGTACCATTTGCATAGAACCTACACACACCCTGCCATATACTTTAAATCACCTATAGGTTACTTATAATACCTAATACAATGTAAATGCTATGTTAATAATTGTTACACTATATTTTCAAATCTATATTTTTTTATTGTTGTATTTTTTTTTAAATACTTTCAATCCACGGTTGAATCTGTGGGCACATGCAGAGGGTCAACTGTATTTATTAAATGGCTTTAAAGTTCATTTGCAAAAAAAAAAGAAATACTATGAAAAATGCAATTAAAAAAAATTAAAGCAAGGCATATTATAAGCCACAGAAATTGAGAGTTGCATTGTGGTAGGCTACATAGACCAATGAAATGAGAACATAAAGTACATATAGGGATTTTAGAGGTTTTTTTTATAAATGCTAATTTATTAAATGGTAACATAGCTCAATGTATAGAGGAAGACAATTAATATGGGATAATAATACAAAAAGTTAAGCATTAGAGAAAAAAATTACACTTGATATGCCAAAAGTTGGGAAGGGATCCCAGACTGAGTAAAGATTATCATCCTAAAAGACATGCAACCAGAGCTACTTCCTATGGATAAGTGGTTGAGTATATAACTTGCATGCCCACATACAGTAACCTTGAAAGCAACATTTCTCTTCACTCATAATATGTCTTATATCCAAAGAAAAAGAATGTCATGGGTTTTGGCCTTTCAATTCTATGAAATATCTAGAATCCTAAAGCTTCTGGAGCAAATCAATTTATTTGCTTAAAAGACTATAGTGAACTGTACTCTCTTTAAAATTTGTCTCATCCTGTTATCTAGCAATATTAGACATCTGTATTTTTAAAGTCCAATATTCATCTCATTTTATCCTTCCCCTTGACGTCAGACAGGAACAGAGGAAAATAAGCAAAATTCCCCCATGTTGTCTTTTTCAGCCAACAACTCCAAATTAGAATTTTTTCACTATAATGTTTATTAAAATGTAGTTTTAGCAGTCTTGATGCAAATCTATTATAATCTTGACCCTCTAAGTAATAATTACATTTTTGAACAAGAAGCTGAGAAATATGTTGAACTGAAAAAAATTTTCTGTATCCTCACTGTAATGGAGGTAGACTGAAGGTTACCCAACTAGTGTAAACTTTTCAAAATTCATAGATGATGTACCTAAAAAGGGTGACTTTTATTTTATGTAACTATATCTCTAAATAAATAAAATATTTTTTATTTCTTTGAGAATGTTAAACTTTTTCTTCTGTCTTCATCATCTCTATTTCCTCCAAGTAGTTTTTTTTCTTCCCTAGTGTATTTTGGCATCTGTTTTTAATATTAATAGTATAAGTTTTCATTACATGTTAGGTGACCTTTGACTGTCCACCAGGGGCAGGATGCTAAAACAATGACATTAACTGCTTTGCCCAGTGGTAAGGCTTATCAACTATGGCTTTACTTTGGGTGCTGTGGCCATTTCTTTGTGGTACCTCTAATCTCAAGTTTCTTCAATGTTGTCTCTTGTATTGGCAGAGTCCTCTTATCTGCATAGACTGATTCCTCTCTAAGATCTCTACAACTGCATGTAAATATTTCCTCAACTCCCCTTTACTTCAGTAGCATCCCCACTCTCATTTGTAAGCTGTGTCCTCCTTTGTAGAATCCTTCTGTTTAACCCTCTCCAGAGAACAAATCCCCAGTCTTCTGCAAAGGTAGTGAAAAGACAGTTCCTCAACTGTTGTGGAAGGGGATGTTAATTGCTGTTGTTATTGTATTGAGGTGAAATTCTTGTAACATATAATTAACTATTTTAAAGTACAGAAATCAGTGGTACTTAGGATACTTGCAATATTGTGCCTCACCACCTCTATCAAGTTCCAAAACATTTTCATTATGCCAAAAGAAAACCCTGTACCCATTAAGCAGTCACTCTCCATTCCTGTCTCTCCCCAGTCCCTGACAACCTCCAGTCAGTTTTCAATCTCTACAGATTTGTCTATTCTGCACATTTCATATAACCATACACTATGTGGTCTTTTGGGATTGGCTTTTTTTTACTTATGTTGGCATGACATTTTTGAGGTTCACACGGTGTTGTAGCATGTACCAGTACTTCATTCTCTTTATGGCTGAATGATATTCTATTGTATGGCTGTACCACATTTTGTTTATTCTTTCATCATGTGAGTTGTTTCCAACTTTTAGCTATTGTAAATAATGCTGCTATAAGCACTTGCATACAAGTATTTTGGTTGAATACCTGTTTTCAATTTTTCTGGCGACATGTGTAGGAGTGAAATTGCTAGGCCTATGTTTAATTTGGTCTCGTTGCTTTTTAAACAGACTTTCAACCAATACTTTCATTTTCAACCCAGCCTCAACCCTCTCAGCATACTTCCAAAGTACTTGGCACCATTTCCTGAACCTATAGGGGTTGTGTGATCCATCCTAGGTTAGTTCTGTATTTTCTACAATGCTGTCTCAGAATTCAACATTCTCAAGTTGACTAGGTGACTTATTGCTCATCTATCCACTTTAAGCTTCAAATCTTGTTGTTGTTGCTATCTGTTCTCCCATTCCTTTTATCTTAGTAGGTTTTATCTTAGTAGGTTTATGCTTTCATTCTATCATGTCATTTAAATCAATTTCAGAAGGAGAGAAGGAATAAAACATACACTCAATCTTCCACTTTAAATCCATAATAAACAGTTTAATATTACCCATCTACTATATCCATCCAATTTAAAGGCCACATACAATGCATCATGGGGAATTTAAGCATATATATAGAAGACAACTTCTATTTTCAGTAAGCTGATAAACTGGTCAATGAGATGTAGTAATGAGGGTCATTTTCTTACACATGCTTAACACACACATGAATGCTGAAGTTCTGTTATATTCTTATACAGTAAACATTTAGAGGACTTAAAGGTAAAATCCACACCTGTAGGTAGCTCAGATCTCACATAAAGTAAAAAGTCACCCCTGGCATCAATCACCAGGAAAAAGAAAGACTCTCAATGAGAAATAGGAATTGAAAAGAAAGTGGACTCTAGAAAACCAAGAGTAGAGACTCCAACCTCTTTGAATATTTGACTCCAGGACCAGACTCAAAAGTGTCTAGGTATATATTAAACATGGTCATTGCCACATAGAAGTGAGCTAAGACACAGAAGGAAGACACAGATACTTAAACTGAATCACACACCGAAGACATAGCAGACTTTGAAATTAGAGTAATTAGAACCATACAATGATTTTCCATTTTATTATCCTCTATTTTCATAGAGTCTTGTTGGAACGTTGTAATTCTGTCTCACCTATAATACTGTGACAATTATTTACACACATGGGCCAGTGGTTAAGAAGAAACAGCAGTCTCTTCAGCAGTGGGAGGCCTGAGGGATTGTTATCTCTCAGAAAATATGGTCTAAATATTTTTTCCAACACACTATTGGGAGATACTTTCTCAGTGCCAACTTGAGAAATTCTGCATTTTATTTTTTTATAAATGAAAGTGCCCTTTTATCATAGAAATTAGGTACACAAATATTATGTGCACATTTACTGGTTATCTGGCCTCTTTAAGCCTTAGTTTCCTATTTTAAAAGTGGGGATAATAATAAATATCTCACAGGGCAATAGAGAGGATAAAATAATCTTAGTAACATACCACAATGTTTCACATATACTAAGTGCTTAAAAAATTACTATTAGTAGATCCCAGTATGACTACTTTTCTATTCCTTCTGCCATTATTATTATAAGGCAACCACAAAAAGAGTACATGGTGAGGAGATAGAAATCACGCTGAGCTGCTGTGCTAAGCAGCAGCTTCCCAGGAGAAGCAAGATTTTTAGCTAGGATTTAAGAAGATGATCATTTTAGAGAGTGAATTATGTCATGAAACAACTGAAGGGAAACTACAAGTTCTTTTGGATGTAAGAACACTTTTAGATTTAGATTAATGTAAAAATTTCATATATATCTCTCCAGGTATAAATTTCAAGAACAGCCAATGAAATCTGATGATAATATTTAAGGAAAAAATTAAATAACAGGTCCATTACTAACCAAGCGGTCTAAATATTCACCTATTATACAGAAAAATGCACTGACCTGATCTAACATATTATGATACCAACTGCTTTCATGAGATGCATCAAAGTATCTTAATTTCTTCACACACAAGATTTTGACTATTCCCCATTACAGAAATCAAAGCAATCAAATACAACTAAAACCAAAGCAGGCTGTTTTAAGTAAAACATGATCAAATGACAACTCTATTAGCAAGACGAGAAACTAGCCATTTGACAAATATTTGGCACTAAACTGAAAGTCTGTGTACATTCATAAATTTGTATTACAAATATTTTGTTACTATATTACTTTTTGCCAACAAAAAGCTTTAATAATATTTTGTAACAATAATAAAAGATGTTATTGAGACAGAGTCTCACTCTGTCGCCCAGGCTGGAGTGCAGTGGCATGATCTCGACTCACTGCAACCTCTGCCTCCTGGGTTCAAGCAATTCCCTCCCTCAGCCTCCTGAGTAGCTTGGATTACAGGCCCCTGCCACCATGCCCCACTAATTCTTGTATTTTTAGTAGAGACGGAGTTTCACCATCTTGGCCAGGCTAGTCTTGAACTCCTGACCTCATGATCCACCTGCCTCGGCCTCCCAAAGTGCTGGGATTACAGGCTTCAGCCACCGCACCCAGTCTATTATTTTTATTACTGAACTCTCTGGCATTTAATGTTGCTAAAGACTTTGTGGGTTAACTTTGCACTATAGAATAGTAGTGTTCTTTAAAATAGTACAATATTCTTCCTCTTCTTTTCCATAATCACTTTCTTTCTAATATGCCAATTCTTATGCATGTAGTGTAACTTTAAATTTTCTTTGATATTTAGAATATTTAGCATGCCACACATGCTGTCCAAAATATCAAAATCACATGTTTTTGTGATGGTTCATAGTTTCTTACCTGCACTTCTCAAATTAGGGTCCAGTCCTGGCATCTCTTTGTTAGCTTCAGGGCTGACACTGTAGATTGATGCTCCTGCTTCACTGACGATACTGAGAAGACAGAAAAAGGGGAATATCATTTTCCAAACTTCCTGCCTGGTCAAAGAAAATAAAGGAATGAAACCAGGCATTACAAGGAAAACAAAACAAAAAAAAAAACAGGGCAAAGTGTTCTCTTCATATCTCAATGATACTGACAGCATCTGATATTTCATTAATATAAAATGATGATGCAGTGTTTGTTTTTTTCACATATGAAATACACAGACTTAAATCCATAATGAATTCAATCAGTTGCTTTCTCTGTCACTGGTAACAATAGATGGTTTACAGATTAATACAATGAATACTCTCCCATGATGCCAACGTCAAAATTTTCAGAATGCACTTAGCCTCTCCTGTGTTTATAATCCATATTGACTGACATTTATGATTCTTATCTGGATGAATCATTCTAAGGCATCTTGGAGAGCATATGGACATATGTGTGCATATGTGCACATGCAGACATACAAAAAACCACCATCATAAGCACTGTTATTGTTATTACCTGGTTATAATTTACAACCACAACATGGAAAAAAAAGGGGGATCAGACAGGATGTCATCCGACTTTTCAGGAGGGTCTGAAACTCATCATCCTTTCAGTGAACTTAAAGCCTTCCACTCAAGCAGGTGTTAATTCATTTCATCATTTATTTAATCAAATAGTCACACAAATCATTCTCTTTCATTCTCTTCCTTTCTTCTTTGGCTACAAATACCATAGAAACCGCAATGAAAATACTGTCTTAGAGCTGACATTTGTATGGGGATTGCCATTTGTACAGCTTATCAGAAATTTTTACATTAGAGTTCTCCTTTATGATATGACATGCAAAGAAACATCATCTATTCTAAGTACACACAATACATGTGGTTCTACACCACGTGACCATGTAGGTGTCAATATTCAAAACCAGAAACATGTTAGGACTCACTTTTTAATCCACTCTTAGCAACCTCCCTCTTTCTCTGCTCCTCAGTATTTACTTCAATTGTATGAGGCAAATTTAACGGATGACATTTAACATATTGCCCCACTGTAACAACTGAACATTGAGAAGTATAATGTGGAAAAGTTAGTTTGCTATCCCCATCTTTGGAGAATTCTTGAATAAATGTTTATGACAAATGTAAGCCACCATAACTTGAAAAGATTATTCTGGGGAATGTGAGGACTTCTCTTTCTGCAACCAAGATCTACTATCTTAAATTTAAATAGAAAAAAATAAACACTACAACTGAAAAGCAAGCTGCTCATCCTGTTTTTCATCATCACCATCATCATGATACAGTAAGAACTAACTGAGTGCATATTATACACAAAGCAAAAAAACACTTTACAGACATTATCTCATTTAACAGAGTAGGTTCCATTTTGGGGATAAGTAATAAGCCCAAGATCATATAGCTGGAAAGGAACTGAGTTAGATTTGGACCCTAACCTGCTTGATTTCCAAGTCTGAGC
Source organism: Macaca thibetana thibetana (assembly GCF_024542745.1). Lineage (NCBI taxonomy): Eukaryota > Metazoa > Chordata > Mammalia > Primates > Cercopithecidae > Macaca > Macaca thibetana. The sequence continues at coordinate 61,643,084 of NC_065590.1, read as the reverse complement.
CTTAACCAGCACAACCAGGTAACCCTTAAATAGTTTCTCAAACTCTCAATAAAATGAGAATTCATATTTTTGTGCCAAACAACAAATGCAACATATTTTCTAAGGAAGAGCTATTTTCCTAAACAAAATATCCAGAAGAACTCATCTCTTTCTTCTTTTACCTTTATCTTAGATCAAAAGGTAAAGTGGATTGTTTACTTATCTAAAGCAGAACTTAAGGACATATAGGAGTCAAAATGTGTTCCATAATTTCAGAGACCAGCTTTAAAATTAAAAGGTAATATTGCTTTTTCTCCAAAATAAGATTTAGATTATGCTTATCTTCTAATAATATAATGATCAAGGAGAAAATGTAATGTTAAATAAAGCTTGTAGTGAAGAAAATGTAGTGTGACATAATAATGTGATGTTAAAACTAACTTAAGAAGTGATTTTTTCAGTTCCATTATAGTGGCATTTCCTAACCGGGGGCCCTTGGACTACTGGGCAGGGAGAGGCAGGATTAATCAGAACTGTACGTAAAATGTTTGTGTTTATATACATTTCCCCCCTAGGAAAACAGGCTCTAGCATTCATTGACTACTTAGAGAAATTCATGACCCCCTGAAAGGTTAAGAAATGGTACTTAACCCAGGATAAGAATATTTAGCAACCAGCTATGGATAATTCAGTTTTAAATACAAATCAACATTCAATCTAAGAAAGTCTTTTCTAAAAAGACAGAGTATCCATAAAAGTACAGGCTAGACCTATTATTAAGAGAAAAGAGTATTTTTTAAAATATCACCACAGATTTATTTTCTATCACTTCCAGAAGCCTCCCAAGTTACAACAATTTAAATAAAAGGAACTTAAATGGTAAATAAAAATTCCAATTAACTGTGGTTTTTAGCAACTGGGTACCTGAGAATTTGCCGGGCTCTTGGAGGTTATAATTTTCAATAGACTGAGGGAAACTATTGCAAAGAAAAACACTCAGATAATAAATATTCCTCCAAATACCATACTGCCATTTCTTTTAAACAGAGGAATATAAAACAGATGTGACACATTGCACCCAAAGATTTTGGATTAACATTAATATTAAATCAATACAAAATGTAGTAAATTTCATATGCTTTAGTTACTGAATAATAAGTGTCTGATAAACAGTTCAGTGCTCAGCATAGATCAGAAATCTTAAAAACCTAAATGAACAGAAAAACCTCAACATTGAGTACTTCAATATAAAACCTTTAAGGACCAAAGAAGTATATGTGACAAGAATTCATGAAACAAATCAAACTGGGAGAGGTGATGATTTTTTTCCAGACGTTGTTAAGAACAAAAGCTATAATACCCTCCTTTTTTCATTCCTATTTAAGAGTTCAAGAACAGACACTTGCCGAAAATATACTAGATTTACAAAAACACTTTCTGTTTGATGGGAAATTTTCCAATAAACTATTGGGAAATTATTCCAATTATCTCTAATATATTTTGAAGAAAGCAAAAATGAACTTTATATAAAATTCATACATCTAACGATTTAATATTACATTTCACGAAACAAATTTCTCACCAGTACAAACAAATTAGGCTCAAAATTCTAGCAATTTGATTATTTTATGTATTTTGCCATGAAGCAAATAAGACTGAGCAGCATTTATTATTTGGGGGGATTTTAACTGCCACAGTTGTAATTCAACTCATTATTTACAGATTATTACAGTACTCAGAAGGCCCTTCAAATTGCCATAGTTGAGACCTTCACCTAAACCAATACATTAGTATTTCAAGCTTTAGATATAAGAAATTACACTTCAGAAGCTACCATTGAATTTACATTTTACCAGATCTATAATATGACAATTCTCTATAATTAAATTGATAATTAAAAAGATTTTATTTAAGCACTATTTTTGGATTTTTATTTTAAGGAAACAAACCACACACTTATAAACTAAAAAGCAAGTAAAGTACCTACAATATCAATGCATTCACTTTCGTATTTTTTGACAAAAACCTTATGAGTTAAAAATGCTAAGTTTTATTTAATTAATTTATTTTTTTGAGACAGAGTCTCGCTCTGTTGCCCAGACTGGAGTGCTATGGCGTGATCTCGGTTCACTACAACCTCCACCTCCCAAGTTCAAGTGATTCTCCTGCCTCAGCCTCCCAAGTAGCTGGGATTATAGGCGCCCACCACCATGCCCAGCTAATTTTCGTATTTTTGGTAGAGACGGGATTTCGCCATGTTGGTCAGGCTGATCAGAATCCCTGACCTCAGGTGATCCACCCGCCTCAGCCTCCCAAAGTGCTGGGATCACAGGCATGAGTCACCATGCCTGGCACAAAAATGCTAAGTTTTATCTTAGGTAAAATTCAATGGTGTTACTTACATAAAGCGAATCATTAATCAATATAATTTGTTTTCTTTATAAAAGATGTATGTTTAAACAACAGAATTGATATCGCTACAGTTTACAAGTCTTTTCTACCATGACAGATTGTAAATTGATGGACCTTTTAAAACTAGGTTTCCCAAAACATTTCTTACAGTGACTATTCATTCTGACAGTAAGGAATGTTATTATCATTATTATATTTTGCCAAATTGAGATGGGAAGGTGAGATTATTTTCATGAGAAAGAAAAACTAGTTTTTTTTTTTTTTTAAGTTATTGGGCTAACAGTTTTCACATTCATTTACAAGATTTCATGAAGACTCTGCATGAATTTCTTTTCTTCTGATTTCTCAAATATGTAAATAACTTGGTTTTTCTGATTTTAAAATTACATGCCTTCTTATGTTAACAGAAGAACTTAATTTAAAGGTAATTTGCTTAAATAAAAATGCAGTTATTTAGTAAGATACCAAAAATCAACTGGGATATAATTTCTCAATACTGACTGATATGTTTTTAATTCTTTGCAAAAGTATATTAGAATTCTTCAAGTTCTACAAATATCTAGCATCTTCCTCTTTTCCTTCCTTCTGCCTATCAAAAACAAATGTATTAAAAAGCTACTATGCCAAATGCCTAGCTCATCTCAAAGTTTTAAAAATAATTTATCTAAAAAACATTCTTCCAACTTGTCAGACTGAGAAACGTATCATGAGAGATTAAATGACTTGCACTAGGTTTCTCAACAAGTAATAGAAAGCACTAAAAACATGAACCAACCATAAATCTTAATTATTTGCATATGAGATAACCTGTTCTGAAGTATCAAAAGAATAACTGTTTGTATTTTAGGGCTAGGAGACAAGGCCAAAAACTAAACTACCACAAATAATAAGGGTTCTAAGATTTAATGCTTAAAGGGTACAGCTTACTTCTAAGAAAATATCAAAGCAATTTTAAATTCTTTTATTTAATGATGAATTATCATTTCAGGGATTCTCAAATGAGCAATATCTAGTCACCTTAAAAACTTAGGTAGGGCCGGCACGGTGGCGCACGCCTGTAATCTCAGCACTTTGGGAGGCCCAGGTGGGTGGATCAACTGGGGTCAGGAGTTCAAGACCAGCCTGACTAACATGGTGAATCCCGGTCTCTACTAAATACAAAAAATAAAATAAAATAAAATAAAAATAAGCTGAGCATGGTGGTGCATGCCTGTATTCCCAGCTACTCGGGAGGCTGAGGAAGGAGAATTGTTTGAATCTGGGAGGTGAAGGTTGCAGTGAGCCAAGATTGTGCCATTGCAATCCATCCTGGGCAACAGGAATGAAATTCCATCTCAAAAAAAAAAAAAAAAAAAAAAAAAAACCTTAGGTAATCTAGTGAAGAGGACATAGGGAAATAAGCAGAATCATGCCCTGTCAAAGACTCTCAAACTGTAGAACTCTTGGATGGTAAATTGAAAATCAGATCAAAAATCACAAAAATGTACATTCTCTCTGAACAAGCTATTGTATTTTTAACAATGTATGTGAATGAAATGTAAAAATTCAAAAAAATTAAACCGCACTATTTATGATAGCACAACTGTGACTAAAACAAAGTGAAAAAATGCCTATCATTAAAGGGTTCATTTAATTACACTGTCATTAGAAATTATTATTATAAAACATTTTTATCTTATGTAAAATATTTATGATAAATTATTAAGTTAAAACTGGGTAAAAGAAAAAAACAGAAGGCTTATGTAACATGTTAATAGTATTTAAACATGTATTATTACTTTAATTGTATTCTTGTTTCTTTAAGTTTTTCTGCAATAACCATGTAATACTCATATGTAATCAGAAAAGGTTTAAAATGTAAGAACAATTATTAATTGGACAAGGAATCATATCAGATAATGGCCAACTTTTTTTTTTAATCTACCAAACTTTCTTTTAAGGTTATTAAAGTTATTGTGAACTTAAATCTGGGTAAACACTATCATTTGTAGATCTCAAGCAATGACATTTTATGATATCATTATGATAATATAAAAGAAAGATAGCTAAGCAGAAAAGTTCTGCAAGAGTAAGTTCTCAACTTTTACACACAGGCCATATAAGAAGCAAATGAATGATAAAAAAAAAATCTTATAAGAAAATACATATTATACATCCTAAAATTTCACTTGGTCCTTGCCCTCTTGAATTTTACTTGGCCTCCCAAGTTATCCTTCATGATCACTAAGGCATAATCAGCTCACTATCTATAATATAAAAGATGTGAGGTGACACAGCAGTATGCCAGGAAAGTAGTATGTATGAAAAAATACTAAGGGCAAAATATGGTGAGGCAGAAAAAAAGAAAACACGCAACCTCCTTATTTCAATACCAAAGGAGTTTACCTTTGGATACGTAACACTAGCACCATCTGGTGGAGGACAAGTTAGAAGCAATTCTTCAATTACCAGTGTTTTGTTTTTGTTTTTCTAAGTTTGTTATGTTTCAAAAAAGATGATCATTTTCCACAGAGACCAACTCTAGCAGTGGTACAGTTATCACACAAAGGATCCATACCAAGCCTGGGAGAATACAAAAAGTCTAACAACCAGAGGATCTAAGTATACTCCCAGATGGACATCCTATCATATCTTAGCTACAGAGCAATCTTTCAAAAGAACAGAATTCTCTTGGCTACTTCTCTTTTGGTGCCCCATACCACAGTGATGAAAAGAACACTTTACAACCACAAAAAAACCTAAAATGGACAGATCCGAATTACCAACTAAAAAGCAGAGCTTTAATTTGGACTTTGGGATTCCAAACTTCACAGAGATTACAAACTCAATGGTACCTTCAAATGTCATCATGGGGAAAAGCAAATCAACAAACTGAAGGACAAAGAAGATGGAAAGTTTGTCTCCTATTTGTAGATTAAGTCCCTCTACTGAGGCAGAAGAAATTTCGACAAAGAATGGCATGAGCAGAAATTGTCGTTTCCCATTACCTTCCACAGTAAGCATCTCACTATCTCTCTTCCCTCCTTCCCCGCATTCTGCTTTTCTTTTTCAAAATCCCTCTTTTACCTTTTTTCTCCACCTGTATCTGATACCAACATAAAGCTGTTATAAGTACTGCATGGCACCACTAAGGGAACTGAAGAAAAAACCTGCCACAGGACCAACTACAAGACCTGCTGCATAACTGGCATTAGACTAGGCAAGAGGCAAGGGCCTGGTTGACTCTGGGACAGGAAAAGCAGGCTCACAGAGAGGAAGGAACAATAACTGTGGAAGAAATCATTATTTGCAACAGTACTATAAACATTTCAGGTTCACCGCTAACAAGATACAAAACCTAAGGGGGCAGGGAATAAATACTGTTCTAATTTTATAATTAAAATGTTCTTTGGTCAACATTTTGAAATGTATTGACTTAAAAAACATAGTACGTCAACCCACCTGCCATCCCCCCAAAACACCCAAAAGTTGCTTCTCCTGATTCTTGCAGTTAACTCCAAAATTATCAATTTCTTATGTACTCAAATTTGTATTTACTCATATAATACCAGATTATCTGCATTTGTTTATACTTTTCAAGTGCAACTTCATTCAGATACAAGTTGCACAAGGAATTCTGAAGTTTTCTTAACGAAGAGAAAAGTTTGCTTTATTTACTCTTCTACTGCTCCTATGTCTTGTTTTTTTATTTTTAGCTTAAATGCATCTGTGGGAGTTTGTCCAGTAATAAATATGAGAAGTTCAGATTGCTATGGAATAGATTTTTTAGAATAAAATATATTGCAAATTATTCTACTCCATCATTATCTAATAACATAAGAGAGAATTAGCCAACTTTGAGAATATTCTAATATTTTGCTATATTTTCCCAATAATACTATTAAAAGCATCAAAAAAGAATGACAACAAAAAAGAAAATCCCAAATAAACAAACAGAAAAAAAAAGCAAAAGGAAAGAACAGTAAGAAGTAAATAATAATTAAAAAGAGAAAGACAGAAGCAGAGAGATACTTTGCCGGCAACAAACAGCCCAGTTCTTTTCTACCTATAGTTGAATATAGTTTTGGAAATAACAATGGTTTCTGCTATATTCACTAATATGTTTCTATACTGTACTGTTAACATCTCAGAGAACTCCACTAACAAATGACATACATTCATGACGCCATTCCTCACTTCTCCCTTTCTCCCTTCTCTTACATTTGTTTATCCCTCTCCCCATGAACTCTACTTCCCTCTGTACTTATACCTCAGCAGGAGTCACCACTATCCAGTCAAAGGAGACCCCATCTACAAACTTCATCTAACATACTCACCTCCAGTTTGGATCTTGAAGCTCTATTCTGGAGCAGCCTCAACTTTTAAAATTTCTGTTGGCCACCCAGCTAATGCTGAAAAAAAAAAAAATTCTGAAAACACATGCTATGTACAGATCAGCCTCTTTTCTAATCATGGTTTTTAAAGTACACTGAACAGATGGAGGGAAAGAATGAGTTGCTCAGTTCAGCCGGCTGCTCCATTTACTTCTTTATCTATAGTCAGATCTTTACTTTTTTGGGATCACTGCACATTTCTGACTCTGCTATATTACACTGTGTAAATATTTAGGAGACATAATTCCTTTCAGGGATCCAAATTTCTACTGTCGTTATGGCAAATGAACCTGTTTATGCTATGTTCATTAACTAACAGCAAGCCTAAAAGAACACAGGAATTTACCAACATATGGCACACAAACATCACAATCATAAAGCTTCTCACAGGGACGTATCAAGAACATGAAAGGCCAGTTTATTTTTACTCTCATTGCCCTATAATTTCCTTTAACTCTACTAAAATAGTCCTTAATTCAAACCTTTCCTGCAGTTACAGGAACAGGGTAGACTGAATGTACATAAATGGTACCAAAAACAACCCATACTTCCACTTAACTTTCCTTGAATCTAGAGCAGTAATTCTCAAACTGGAGCCTACATCAGAATTAGCTGGAGGGTTTGATACAGACTGCTGGGCTGCATCCCCCTAGTTTCTACTTCACTGTGGCTGAGAATTTGCATTTCTAAGAAGTTCACTGGGCCGGCGCGGTGGCTCAAGCCTGTAATCCCAGTACTTTGGGAGTCCGAGACGGGCGGATCACGAGGTCAGGAGATCGAGACCATCCTGGCTAACACGGTGAAACCCCATCTCTACTAAAAAAAATACAAAAAAAACTAGCCGGGCAAGGTGGCGGGCGCCTGTAGTCCCAGCTACTCGGGAGGCTGAGGCAGGAGAATGGCGTAAACCCGGGAGGCGGAGCTTGCAGTGAGCTGAGATCCGGCCACTGCACTCCGGCCTGGGTGACAGAGACTCCCTCTCAAAAAAAAAAAGAAGTTCACTGGTGAATTAGATACTTCTGGTCCTGGGACTACTCTTTTTAAGGTTTGTTGAGGTATAATTTACCTTACATAAAATTCACCCATGTTAAGTGTATATAATTCAATGACTTTTAATAAATGTTGTACAACCATCACTAAAATTCAATTTCATATTAATTTTTTTCTTTTTTTTAAGAAACTGCCAGCCAGGTGTGATAGCTCATGCCTGTAATCCCAGCACTTTGGGAGGCTGAGGTGGGCAGATCACGAGGTCAGGAGTTCAAGACCAGCCTGACCAACATGGTGAAACCCCATCTCTACTAAAAATACAAAAATCAGCCGGGCATGGTGACACACACCTGTAATCCCAGCTACTCAGGAGGCTGAGGCGGGAGAATCGCTTGAGATCGCACCACTGCACTCCAGTCTGGGTGACAGAGTGAGATTCCGTCTCAAAAAAGAAAACTGCGTAGGTGCAATGAAAGAAGGCTCCAGTTTGTTCATATCCTTGACAATACTTGTTATTTGTCTGTCTTTTTAGTATAGCTATTTTAGTGGTTTTGAAGTGGTATCTACTTATAATTTTACTTATATTTCTTTAATCATTAATGATGCAAATCATTTACTCAATGTGCTTATTGGCCTTTTCTAATCTTCTTTAGTGAAATATCTATTCTGCCCATTTTTAATCGGTTTGTCTCCTTACTAGTGAGTCATAAGTGTTCTTTATGTATTCTAACTACAAGTCTTTTATCAGATACAATATTTGCAATTATTTTCTCCCAATTTCGGTTTATCTTGTCATTCTCTTAATGGTTTTCTGAAACACAAAGTTGTGTGTGCTCATTTTGATTTTTGAAAATTACTTGATCTATAACTGTTCATATCCTTGGGGTATTTTTGGGGGTACATGTGGTAATTAGATACCTGTATATAATGTGTAATGATCAAATCGGGTATAAGTGGGATATCTGTCACATCAAACATCTATTTTTCTTCGTGTTGAGAACATTACAATTCTATTCTATTTAAAAATATATAATAAATTACTGTTAATTATAATTTCCCCACTGTACTACTGAATACTAGAACTTATTCCTTCTATATAACTTCTTCATGCCCCCAACTCTGGTGACTACCATTCTAATCTCTATCTCCATGAGGTCAACTTTTTTGTCTCCCACATATGAGCGAGAACATGCAATACCTGTCCTTCCGTGTCTGGCTTATTTCAGTTAGCATAATGGCCTCCAGTTCCATCCATGTTGCTGCAAATGACAGGGTTTCATTCTCTTTTATGGTTGAATAATATCCCATTGTGTATACATACCACATTTTCTTTATCCATTCATCAGTTGACAGATACTTAGACTGATTCCATATCTTGGCTAATGTGAATAGTGTTGCAATAAACACGGGAGTACGATATCTCTTCAACATACTGAGTTTCTTTCTTTTGGATATATACTCAGCAGTGGGATTGCTGACTTATATGGCAGTTCTATTTTTAGTTTTTTTTTAGAGAACCTGTAGAGAGTTTTCCACAATGGCTATACTACTTTACCTTCCCACCAACAGTGTATGAGTGTTCCCATTTCTCCACATCCTCTCCAGCATTTATTTTTTACCTTTTTGATAACAGTTATTCTAACTGTGGTGAAATGACATCTCATTGTGGTTTTGATTTTCATTCCTTTGATGATTAGTGATGCTTAGCATTTCTTTAATATATCTAGTGGTTATTTGTATGTCTTCTTTTGAGAAATGTTTGTACAGGTATTTTACCTATTTCTTAATCACAGTATTCGTGGGTTTTCTTTTGCTATTGAGTTGTTTCACTTCCTTATATGTTCTAGTTATTAATCCCTTTGTGATAGTTTGCAAATAATTTCTCCCATTCAGTAGGCTATTTCTTCATTTTCTTGATTGTTTCCTTTGTTGTGCAGAAGCTCTTTAGCTTGACGTAATCCCATTTATCTATTTTTGCTTTGTCTGTGCTTTTGAGCCCTTACCCCAAAAATCTTTGCCCAGACCACTGTTCTGCAGCATTTCCCCCATTGTTTTCTTTCAGCAGTTTTATAGTTTCAGGTCTTACATTTAAGTCTTTAATCCATTTTTAGTTAATTTTTATATATGGTAAAAAATTGGGATCTAGTTCCATTCTTCTGCACATGGATATCCAGTTTTCCCAGCATCATTTATTAAAGAGGCTGTTCTTTCCCCAATGTGTGTTCTTGGCACCACTGTCAAAATGAGTTGGTTCCACATGTACAGATCTATTTCTGGGTTCTCTCTTCTGTTCCATTGGTCTATGTGTCTGTTTTTATGCTAGTATCATGCTGTTTTGGTTATAATAGCTTTGTAGCATACTTTGAAATCAGGTAGTGTGATGCCTCCAGCTTTGTTTCGCTCAGGGTTGCATTAGCTATTTGGGGTCTTTTGTTGTTTCATTTGAATTTTTAGTATTTTTTTTCTACTTCTATGAAGAATGTCACTGGTATTTTGATAGGTATTGAATCTGTAGGTCACCTTGGGTAGTAAAGATATTTTAACAATATTAATCCTCCCAACCTATGAGCATGGAATATTATTCCAACTTTCTGTCCTCTTTAATTTCTTTCACCAGTATTTTATAGTTTTCCGCGGAGAAATCTTTCACTTCTTTGGTTAATTTTATTCTGTGTGTGTCTCTGTGTGTGTGTGTGTGTGTGTGTGTGTTTGGTTATTCTGTATGTGTGGTGTGTGGTGTGTGTGTGTGTAGCTATTATAAATGAGACTGCTTTCTTGATTTATTTTCCAGATTGCTGCTAGTATATATAATCAATATTGATTTATTTTTATTTTTTTTTAAAGACAAGGTCTGGCTCTGTCGCCCAGGCTGGAGTGCAGTGGCACAACCACGGCTCACTACAACCTCCACCTCCCACGCTCAAGCCATCCTGCCACCTCGGCCTCCCAAGTAGCTGGGACTATAAGCACATGCCATCATGCCCAGCTAATTTTTTTGTAGAGACTGGGTTTCACCATGTTGCCTAGGCTGGTCTCGAAATCACGAGCTCAAGCAATCCACCCGCTTTGACCTCCCAAAGTGCTGGGATTACAGGCGTAAGCCACCACAGCTGGCCAACAATACTGATTTTCATATGTTGATTTTGTATTCGCAACTTTACTGAATTCATTTATCACTTCTAAAAGTTTTTTGGTGGAGTCTTTAGGTTTTTAAAATAAAAGATCATGTTGTCTGCAAACAAGGATAATATGACTTCTTCCTTTCTAATCTGGATGCTCTTTATATCTTTCTCTTGCCTAATTGCTCTGGCTAGGTCTATGTTGAATAGAAGTGGGAAAGTGGGCATACTTATCTTGTTCTGGATCTTAGTAGAAAGGCTTTCAGTTTTTCCCCATTCAGTATATTAGCTGTGGGTTTGTCATATATGGACTTTATCATGTTGAGGTATGTTCCTTCTCTACTCAATTTGTTGAGAGTTTTCATCATGAAGGTACATTGGATTTTACTGAATGCTTTTTTAGCACCTACTGAAATGATCATATGGGTTTTTGTCCTTGATTCTGTTGATGTGATGTATCACATTCACTGACTTGCACACATTGAACCATCCTTGCATACTTGGGATGAATCTCACTTGAAACACAAAACTTTTTAATTTAAAAAAAAAAATTAATTTTTAATTTAAAATATTTTTAGACAAGATATCACTCTGTCACCCATGCTGGAGTACAGTGGCATGATCACGGCCCACTGCAGCCCCAAACTCCTGGGCTCAAGCAATATTCTTGCCTTGGCCTCCCAAAGTGCTGAGATTATAGGCATAAGCCACTGTACCCAGCAAAAGTTTTTAATTTTGATGAAGTCTAGGACCACACTCTGAGAATCACTAGAATCACTGTTCTAAAGCCTCAAAAACTCAAAAGAAATACCAAGCCCTTGAAAAATGTGAAAGCTTAAGAGTTTTCCATCTGTACAATACATAAATATCTCTCGTAGCTTCAACTTTTCTGTTTTGTTTTAGCAAAGCCTATCATAACTGGCATCCTAAACATATTAGCCCTTTTTATAAAGAAAAGAAAACTTGCAACTGACTTTAATATATTATGGAATAAATAAATCTATTTTCATTTATTTCAGCTTCAGATGGGCCTGAGCTATCCCCTAGGAAGACTGGATGGAGTGTTCATACTAAAGAATATGGATTGCTGTGCCAGTGTTTTCAGAATCATTGGTCAGTCCTATGGCTTTTGACATCCTACTTATGAAAAATATAAGAAATATGTCTACTTTACAAATTAATAAGAAAGATAAATGGTGCACTGTGGTAAAGATTACAGAGAACAAGCATATCATCTTAAAAATACATTTGATTTATCTTGGCATTTTTGTCTAATTTTATTAGTCATTTTCATTTTAGAGCCATTTAAAATAATTCACATTCCAATTCAGCCCTTTCTTTGTTGAAAATCTATTGTACTTCAAGTTAAGAGGAACCAAAGATGGCAGCTAAAGTTCAAATCTTGTCTTATACCATAATTAGCAACAGTATGAAACATACTTCAACAAATGTAAAACATGTTTGATTCAGGTCAAAGTATTATTAAGGTTGTTCATTTCCAAGGTGAAACCCAAAATAATGCATAGTTTTTCCTTAGTGATTATCCACTTCTAAAAAGTAAATCCAAAGAGGAGAAGGCTTATATGAATGCTATTTCTATAACCTAAGACATATATTCTGTGATGCTATGGAAAAACTGTTCTAATAAGAAGAATCCAGTTAAAAGATAAAGACAGTTTAAATTTGCAAGAAGAATCCTTCTTTATATAATTCAAGTCAGTGTAGCTAGCCTAAGCAAGAAGCTTTCTTTACTGAAGAGCTACTAAGCTTCTACTATAAAATATTTTCAAATATTTATGTTCCAATTCATGGATCTTATTGATAACATAAGTCATTAGTCCTTATTGCCTTCTAATTGCTCAAGATGGATTTTACATATCTACTAGTCTTCACAAATTATCTACTAGTCTTCACAAATTACACTATAAGGAACAAGCCTGTTGGCCCATCTTCATTCTCCCTTTTCCATGTGCCACTTAAAGCCACTTGAGAAAAAGCTTTCCAAAGTGATGCCAGAGGATGTAGCTTCACATCTTACCCACAATCTTTCAACATGGTCTGGTTCCCAAAAAATGACTTTTAGGGCATTTTTTCATCCAATCTTTTTATGTTTTTTTGCAATTCAAAAAGATTACAGTCATTGGAATTTCTTTTCCAAATTACACCAAATTAGACTATCACCATCTCTGTGATGTAATCAGACTTGAGATTCAAGACAAAGACTAATATATTAGAAATAGAGGAAATAGTTTACTCAATAGCATACAGCCAATTATAATTTAACCATAATATTAAAAGGTAATAATATGCAAAATAATAATACTTTTTTACGCCTTCCTTTTTCACCAGAGGTCAATTTCCTTCCTTAAACAGGCAGCTATTAATTACTAGAAGGAAAAAACTTATCACTTATCAAGTAAACACTTCTCCTGTCTTTCATTACTAATCAATCACCTAGACTCAGAACATTTAGATGGCTCAAGAGGGAAAAGGGAAGAGGAAGCAGCAAGGACCTTAAACAGGAGGTCTTATGCCTGGCAGTTTTAGATTTGATGGTCATCAGTGTGCACATGTGTATGACATATAATCATAACAGAAGCTCATCGTCAAAAATCTGCAATTTCCTAGTGAAGTTTTTAATAAAAATGAGGAGTAAGGATGGGAACACCCCACCAACCCTCATTATTATCTAGTGAAGTCCAGAAAATAATCACTAAAACCTTTACTTCTACAAAGATCAAGTTAGTATCACACCAAATAGGTGCAAAGGAGAATAAGGACACATAAACACAACTGAACCTTCTACACAAAACCTGTGGTGCACTCTCAAAAATAACTGAACTGTACCACTTCAGCAATTCATCCATCTATGAACAAATGCCCTCAGCCTATTCCTGAGAAAGGAAAAAATCAGTTATATCTGTCTTCATCTTCATCTTGTCTGAAAATCTTGACATTTTTCAGCAAGTAAAGGTTCCAAATGGCAGGTGTCAGAATGTCTTAGCCTCACATGTGGTGCTAGAAGGCAGAAAAAGCAGCAGCAGCATGTGGTCATGTCAGAGCCACAAAAAAGCCGCCTAGAGAGCACATTTCGAAAAGAGCAAACCTCAGACTCAGTTAAATCAATCTAGTGCTAGATGCCACTATCAGAACAAAGCTGTGGTGCCAAGGATTAGCTGCCCAGAGAAACATTCAACTCAAGGCTCTCACATAAGGGAAAATAGCTGAGCACAATGGCACCTGTCCATATCCTGTGTGTATAATTGGATCAAACGGCAGAGAAGAAAATGGCCACCAAATTCTTTGTTTAATCTACAAATTAGTATAATTTTCTCAAGGTCCTTTTCAGTTATTCTAAGGTAAATAAGATGAATCTCCTGCATTTGCACAATACTTAAGAGCTTCCTGAAGTGTTTTAGGATCTACTAACTCAAACCCATTTTAATATTTACAGCTTTATCAGGAAGTCAGGAGCATAAGTAAGCTCCTCATATTTGGAGTAAGAGAGACCTGAAGAGTTAAATAATCAGACCAAAATAATCTAAAACCAAGACTTACATCCTCTGCCTAATACTCTCCTTCCAGTCATCTTTTCACTGGTTTTACCAATAATAAGAAAGCTCTGGAGGCTTTTAAAAGTTGTTTGTGAATATCAGTCAATTACCATTTTTGTTCCCAGAAGTTAACATAATTAGCATGATAGTATACTTTGTTGCTACTCAGACCTGAGTCTAAGAAAGGATAATAATGTTTAAGGAATACTCAAAGCAGGAGATGCTGGAGAAACATAGGGAGGATCATTTACTGTCAAGCCATCTGGTTAGATACATCAGAAATCAAACAAACTAGGATTCACTCAGATGAGCAGTACATGATTAATAATACAATCCATCCATGGAAAAAGCAAATTTGTCCTCATTTAGGTTTTCTTTTTTTTTTCTTTTTTTTTTTTTTTTTTTGAGACGGAGTCTGGCTCTGTCGCCCAGGGTGCAGTGCTGTGGCCAGATCTCAGCTCACTGTAAGCTCCGCCTCCCGGGTTTATGCCATTCTCCTGCCTCAGCCTCCAGAGTAGCTGGGACTACAGGCGCCCGCCACCACGCCCGGCTAGTTTTTTGTATTTTTTTAGTAGAGATGGGGTTTCACTGTGTTACCCAGGATGGTCTCGATCTCCTCACCTCGTGATCTGCCCGTCTGGGCCTCTCAAAGTGCTGGGATTACAGGCTTCAGCCACTGAGCCTGGCTAGGTTTTCATTCTCTAATGGAACACACACAGGGATCACTGGGCCAAAGATTCATACTTCAAAGCCACTTCAGTTCCTCTCTTATGGCACAAGATAAAGCACAAGCAGGAGCCAGGACTTTACTTGTATTTAACTTAGTAATACTTTAACGTAAAACAGTGCCAACAGAAAGGCCTTTGGAAGTATCCAGAACAGGTATGATCTTCTAATTCTCTCACAGAGAAGTTGAGGTTTCCTCTATAATATTTTTTACTCCCTAATGAAATTTTTTATTCCCCACTGACATTTATTTATTTGCCATACACTTGTGCCTATTTCACACTAAAACAGCCCAGGGGAGCCTACATTATCTTGCCTTGTCATCAGGTAGCAAGTACTATTCTTAAATTCTATGCTCAATTAATTTCTCATCTTCATATTTTCAGATCTTCTTCTAAGGCCAATTAAAATATACAGCATGAAAAGGATAAAAACACCTATTAATAACAGACCCATAGTCATATGAAGACTAAGAGTATTCTCACATATATGTTCTACAGTCTAAAAATCAAATGCAAATTAAATAAAGTGCATATTAAATAAAAAGTGTTTTCTAAATTAATTTCTTATTCACCATTTAGTCTGCAGGTTTCCAGTTCTTTAAAACAAGTCATTTTGATATGATTTCTATGTCTGCTGTCTTTTTTCCTACACACTTGGCTGACTTAATTGATTCCAGACTTTCTAGCATCTCACATATCTGTTTTATAGACTGAAATAGAGGGTTTTGTTTTTCATTAATATGGATAAAAACCGATTTGTGTTCATGTTTGGCATATAGTAAAGAATGAGTGTTGGTAAAAACGAGGTCTGATGCTGTTGTCGAGAAATGTTTATTGCTTAAGATCATGAAAATGGAAAACTGACACATGAAATGGAAAAGCTCTGCATTATTAGACTTGGTATGTATCTCGACTGAAATACAAGCAGGACTAACCAGACACATATCTCATAATTTCCAGGGTCACTGTACAATCATATTAACAGTGGTCAGTTTTTTCCAATCCACAGAAAAGCAAGCAGACAAACCAAGGCACTTAAATGTCACTTGGCTAACGACAGACGTTTCAACCTCTTTTACAAATCACAAAACACTATGCTTATTAAAATCACAGACCATTCTCTGAAACTTACAAATAATCCATATTAGGCTAGGTGCAGTGGCTCACACCTGTAATCCCTGCACTGTGGGAGGCTAAGGAGGGTGTGGATTACCTGAGGTCAGGAGTTCGAGACCAGCCTGGCCAACATGATGAAACCCCGTTTCTACTAAAAATACAAAATATTAGCCCGGCGTGGTGGCAGGCCCCTATAATCCCAGCCTCTCAAGAGGCTGAGGCAGGAGAATTGCTTGAACCCGAGAGGTGGAGGTTACAGTGAGCTGAGATTGTGCTACTTCACTCCAACCTGGATAACAAGAGCAAAACTCCATCTCAAATAATAATAATAATCCATATTCAGTCAATTCTCCCTGAAGCCATGAAAATCATCTAAAATTTCTTTTGATATCCCTGGCAATTTTAACACTTAATTGTTGGGTCTAATTTTTGGCAAATACATTTTATCTTAACAATTCTCAATGCTCAGATGAAATCCTAAGTGGTAGAAAAAAAGAACCAAGACAAATAAATAAATAAATAAATAAATAAACATAACCTGGTCTAATCTTACCTAAAAGGAATGACATTTCTCCCATCCCTTCTTACTGTTCCCTGCCCCAAGTTCTTAAAGCTTGACCAATAGATATTTACACATAATTTTTAAAACACAATATGCTAAACAAATTTAGAAGGTTGTTCAGCTATTCAGTCACACTATAAATGCATCTAGTCTTGAAAACTGATTTTAAATATAAAAATAACACAAATTAGAAGAAAGCTAAAGCTGTGTTCCTCAAATTCCCAAAGGTAAACGAGGAAAGGAAAAGTCATAGCTGTCACTTAATACACACTGAACACCATGTGTAAAGAAAATTGGCAATATAATCTCATCCTGAAGAATTTAAACTACAGACTTCCTGATTTTCCAATGCTGGAAATTACCTCTCACAGAAACTATACACAATGGCTGAAGAAACTTTTAAAATTATTTTATTTCCTCTAACTTTATTTTAAGTATAAAGTCTCCATTCCAAAATAAATTTTAAAGGACGTGATGTTGTCCTAAAAATACAGTCTTTTATATGACAAGACTCTAGTGAATTTTTCCTGTTAAGTTTTCTAACTCAAAATTAGGACAACTACAAGTGAAATTAGTATCTCTAATATTATTGTAGTATATCACATACATGGAGTCATATTCCAACATTATTTTCAGGTAAAAGTTAAAAAAACAAAATCAAAAGTATGTTAGAATACAAACCCAATGTGTGATATGCTATGTTGACTTAACTTTGACTTTTTTATTCTTAGAACTTTCTTTTCCTTAGAGGAAAAGAGAACAGTGATATTTCTTCTTTATGAACAATTTTACCCAGTGAATTGCTAAATGTAATAAATGATTTTTACTAAAATAAATGTAAAAATGATTAAAGTCATAAGTCTTCATGAAACGAATTATTTATAGTCACAGGCATTCTTACACAATGGCATGAAAAATGCCATTTTCCCTATGTTTAAATGAGAGAAAAGAAAAAAGGAAGAGAAAGAAGAAAAGCAGACAGAAAAATGTTTGCAGGGCACGGTGAGTGGGGAGGTGGGGGCAGGGAGGTACACAGAGAGAGAACACATGCTAGCAAGGGAGGTGCACAGAGAGAGAACACATGCTAGCACACAAACTTACATGACCACCAAATCCATTAAAAATTTTTCTTTCACTAAAATACTTAGGATACCAACTAATAATGGCTTGTTCTGAAGCAACAGAATGTAACCAGTTGATACCAAGCAACCTACTTCTCCAAATCATCTACCCACCCTAATCTCCGATTGATATATTGGTAATAAAATCAATGCATTTTCCTCACCTGGAATAAGTCACTATTATCAGCAAATTTGAGAGTACCAACTTCTAACCTTATCTAGTAAAGAACAAAATTATACGTATTAGAAACACACATACATGGCCGGGCACTGTGGCTCACGCCTGTAATCCCAGCACTTTGGGAGGCCGAGGTGGGCAGATCACGAGGTCAGGAGATCAAGACCATCCTGGCTAACACAGTGAAACCCCATCTCTACTAAAAATACAAAAAATTAGCCGGGCATGGTGGCGGGTGCCTATAGTCCCAGCTACGCGGGAGGCTGAGGCAGGAGAATGGCATGAACCCGGGAGGCGGAGCTTGCAGTGAGCCGAGATCCCGCCACTGCACTTCAGCCTGGGCAACACAGCAAAACTCCGTCTCAATTAAAACACACACACACACACACACGCACGCACGCAAAGAAGAAACTAAAGGTCACATTTTCCCTTTCTTCCAATCTACTCCACAGGCTTAGAAACCAGGTTTGTCTCCAGATATTTTTCATTTTCCTTTTTCTTTTTTAAGACAGAGTCTCACTGTGTTGCCCAGGCTGGAGTGCAGTGGCGCAATCTCAGCTCACTACAGCCTTGTATTCTTGGGCTCAAGTGATCCGCCCATCTCAGCCTCCTAAGTAGCTGGGATTACAGGCGTGTGCCACCATGTCCATCGAATTTTTAAATTTTCAGTAGAGACAAGGTCTCACTATGTTGCCCAGGCTGGTCTCAAACTCCCGAGCTCAAGCAATCTTCTCACCTCAGCCTTCCAAAATGTTGGGATTACAGATGTGAGCCACCATGCCCAGCTAGATATTTTTTCAAACACCTATTTCATTTCTAGTTTGGTTATTTAAATATTCCCCCAAATACTTAGAGAAACACAGATTTCTAAGATAATTTTTCAGAAATAAATTAGCATGCATGCTTATGTGTATATACACTCTACTTGTTTAAAGCTTTAACTTCATTATTTTAAAATGTAAGTTTTCCATTATATAGAGATATACACACAAACACACAAAGAACCTGTAATTAAAATTAGTCTTATTCTACTATTTTCAAGTGTGGGAAGGGATATTTTTAAAACAAAGAGTACTTTTTGAGTTAGACAGATGTAGACTATAATACAATTAAAGGATAAAGGAGCATAAAATTCACACATTTTATACCTAAATTTATTGTCCCTCTGGAAAGTTATGCTTTTGTCACAAAGATTAGAATTTATTGCATTACCCTTTAAAATATAGAAAAGTCTTTCCACTGTGTTAGACTATTTTAGGTGAGGCTCCTATGAAAAAACCAGCCAAGCAGCTTGAACTATCACATTAAATGGATCACAGGGTTTATAAAGTGCTGCTTCAAAGGCATTCCCTGCACTAAGTATCACAAACAGCAAGGGAAGACGCCACTTCAGGCCCAAGACTAAAATCGTTTTCCTGAATTGTTTCTTGTCAAATTAAAATGTCAAAAATTATTCTATCAAATTCTGTCCCTAAGGATTCTAGCTCAATCCAAAGAGTAGCTACCAATTAGTAAAGTCGGGCCTTTTAACAGTACAAGAAATTTTTTCTATTGATATGTGAAATTAGCAGGTTCCAAAAAGAAAAGTTTCATCTCAGCAGTTAGTTTAAGTGCTACTGATAGCTATAATCACATGCAGGCTGCAATTCCTTTTTCAAAGACTTTTCAAATGAACAAATACAAAGAAAAAAGAGAAACACAAGTGTATTCATAGTGAATGACTGCCTAGGATTATAGTTATAAAAAGCCAAGGTTAGAGATCCAGATATCCATGAGTATTGTGAACTAACAAACCAAAGTCAAACGAAATCTCTGCTAACTCTTTTGACAAGGTCAGCGCACCCATCCCTTAGCACAAAAACCGACTGAATTGCAGGCTGTACAAGGTGCTCCAGGAAAATAAAACCTACCACCAATCATTTAACATTTTTCTATTGCTTTGGATGAGCAAATAAAATCCTCTAAGAAAAACATTTCCTGTTCACTTTGTTGTTTCCCCAAAGCTGCATATCTTTCAGAAACTGACTTGTTAGAAGTATCCATTCATTAGCAGCATAAATATACAGATATAATAAGACATTCTTGGCAGCCAATCATACTGTATCTTTTTCACTTGCCATTCCAGATGAATTTTTATAGTACATTTATAATTTATCCACAGAAGTAAGAGTAATGTTCATCTACCAGAAAGAACTATGAGTGTTCATGAACTTCCCCCAAAAAGTTCTAAAACTTTATGTCAAGGAATAAAAATACAAGTAACAGGAAAAACATGCTCACATATAAGACTGTTTACATGAGGCATGTACTTAAGTTGCCTAAGTTTACGGTTTGGCAAAAATCATTAAATGACCTGTGGCTACTAGAGTGATCAAAGTTTCAATTTTAACTGTAGTGAGAAACAATGTTATCAGCAAAAATTTAATGGTATATATTCACATGCATATATTCCTTCTGCACTTTTCATAAAGAGCCTCTTAGACTTGAATTATCAAATACTTCCCAGTGTTGACGCTTTTTAAAGTCTCCATTCCCAGATACCAAGCATCTTGGCATTGTGGCTAAGCAATGACAAACAGATCATTTCCTATTGATTCTACTTACCTCATCAAGACTGCCAAAATCCAGTTACATAAAGAATTATTTTCAACAGCCACCTTCAATTACAAATGTTTGACATGATCACAGACTTCCAATGCTAATCTCCTTTCAAGTTGAAATACTCACACAAGAGCCCTTTGAGACACACAGCATGGCTATTTGCTTTGCTTTGCTTTATCCTGCAAAGAGGCTGAAATACACTGGAATCTTCTCTTCTCCACAGTTAATGCAATACACATCTTTTATGCAAAGTGGTATGCAGACCAACATGCTTTTATCAAGATAAGAGTCTTGCCAAAGGGATTTTCTAGGTTGAAATACTATTTCTCTAACATGAGCTTCTAAACCTGAAGGCTGCTTAAAGAAAAGGAAAGAAAATTTACATGTAATTGACTATCATTTCTCCAAGTGTTCTACCTATAGACCATACTTCCTTAGTTTACATACATTTGCATGACTTGAATACTACATCTGTAACTTCAGAGTCCTATTGCTAACCACAATTCTGGACTTAGAAACTTTCAGCCTAGTTTAGTGAGAATACGCATCACTTACCCAATGAAAAGAAAAACTGAATCTATAAAGGATAATCCTATCAACATACTAAATTGTACTTATCTGTTGAAGAGATACTTTTAAATTCCAAAAAATAAAAATTTTCTGGCACACCAAATTCAGGCATTTATACCAAGGGCAAATATCAAACTCTACTATTTCCATGTGATAACCAACTAGCGCTTTGAACACAAAGACAATGATTATGCTTTACGTGTAGGAAGATTCATGAAAATCTGCTCTTACACTGAATTTTTATAAGTCAAAATCCATTTTAAATGCAACAAAGAGCTCACCAGCTAAAGGAACTACACAGTGAAATTTTTACATTGCCAAGGATTCACTGGTAAAGTGCTGATTATCCCTTATTTTATGAACTTTTAACTTATGATTATATGTTTGGAATTTGTATAAGTGAATATTTTTCTTTATGCCTGTATTATTCCTAGGTTAGTAATGGAAATATGGACCTCCAAATTCTGTTAGAGAAAAGAAAGGTCTGTCCCCCTTAACCTACTAAGGGAAGTAGAAACAGACACAAACCTCATGCTGAGAAGGACCAAGCAAGCACACAATAAACACACAAATTACCCCCAGAACACATGCCCCTCTGGCAACAGAAAGCAAAATCAAAAAGCAAGAAATCAAGCTCTACTTTGCTGTCAAATGCTCTACTTCTGAGCTATATACCCCCATGGCCTCAAACTCTACTTTGAAACTCTTTCCTTTCTGGCCCTAACACTATTCTTCTGTAACTTTTACCCCATGGCTCCGGCAAGAACATATCCATAGGATAGCATGCCAGACAGCTGGACAGATCTTCTTTCCCCACATGCTTCATCATACGAAACTGTGTTAGCCCAAACGTAATCCCTAACCATTTCTTGCCATCTGCTGAGATTTCAGGCTCAAAAAAAATGTCCACGTATAATGAGAATATATGGTATCTAGTCTAGTTATGTAACAAGGACTAGATTACAACCTGAAAGTTCCTCTTCTCCAGAATGCTCCCTTAAGGAAACAAAACAAAACAAAAAACTGACCAGTTAATAAAATACTTAGTTTCAGCCTAGCACTGAGACAAATTCTGTTCATGCTGAATTTGAATTCTAAAGTGTATAAAAGTTGAAGAAGATGAAAAATTCAAAAGGTGTTATATTTCACAACCTTAATAAAAACGATTTGGCAGAGTTAGGACCTATAAAGAACAAACTCTGGCTGGCTTCATCATTGAGTCCTCAGGTACCTTCAAGACAATGAGGAGTCAGAGCAGATCTTTGAGGGTATTCTGACTTAAATACCGATCATGTATAATTTACGGAAATTCCTTAATGCTGAAAAAAAAAGATGACAATTCATTAATCTGAATATAAATTCGGTCTTGGTTCAAAAGTGTTTTGTTTTTTGTTTTTTGTTTTTTTTGCTACTGTCTCCTCAACCAAAGATAAAAGGTAAAATTAAAGGGTGCTAAAGGCAAGTTTATTCTCTCAATTCAAACTTCCTGGTAATAGCTACCATAATAAAACAACGGAGAGGTAGAAAGGCAGCATGGTGTGCTAGGACTGTGAGATTTAGAATCAGATGACTTGGACTTAAGTCCAAACTCTTTAATCCATATTAGTTTATCAGTTTTCAGTTCAGTTTCCTCACCTATCAACTGTGAACAACACTTACAACCAGGGGGTTAAAGTAAGAAATAAATCAGAATAGGTATAAAAATACTTGATAAGTAGCAGTAAACCCATGGGATATGATTACAAAAAGTCTGAATTAAAGAATTTACTAAAATCTAGTTTTATTCATCTCTAAAGAAAAGTACATTTGAAATTCTTACTAATTAAGAGTATTATTTCCTACAACCTGATTTTTCACACATTTCCAGTTCAGGAAATCACATTCTACGAAGTGGTGAAATAGTAACAAAGCAAATAAGCAGGGACCATTTGTTGTGAAGAAGTAGCATCTAGGATAACTACCAGTTCTGAATAATGCAAATATAGTTTCACAAGTACATGAGTATGAATCTCAAAAAAAATCAAATATGAAAAATAAAATTTGTGACAACTTACCTATGAAAAGGGAAGAAAATGACTGCTTTACCACTATGTTTAACTCCTAAATGCTACTGAGCGCATTCCAACACAAGTCATTTAGCTAACATTTAAACTAAAATTTGGCAGAAAAATAATTTTCCTACATGCCTACATAATATATGGCTAGAATGAAAACAAACATATATCACACTTCTGGATCCTTCTCAGCCAGAATCATATGGGATGAGGGGGGTGTGGAGGGTATTGAAACTTTCTGAGTTCTTCTGGCTCCATCATTACAGAACTCAATGAATAGGCTCAGTCAGGATTTCCAGAGGAAACACCTATTTTCATCCCAGTCTCTCTGGAATAAATACTTCTGAAAGTGTTCCAATTTTCACTTAAACCACTTTTAAAATTACTAACAACTTCCTTACACCTTACAAATTTAATAGCACTAACAATTTTCAAAGCATTTTCAAACAAAAACTCCAAGTCTCTCTTAGATTATGAACAGCTATGACAGATCATATTCTTGATCAAATATTCTTATGCAGTCTTTTAATCACTGGATGTCACTTTTTAATTTTAAAAGGAATTTCTGTATTTCATAAGAAAATATACCAGTAAGCAATATGACTAAGACACTTGGAAATTAACAGTGTTTCAAGCTCAAGAACAGCAAATTCCATGAGAGCAGGGGAACAAGAGAGAGTAGAAATCATATCCTACATACATACATGTGGAACCATTTCAGAATTAAAGGAGATGTATTATTAGCTACTGAGTGTTAACATTTATAGTTTCTATGGTCGGACACTGTTATCCTACATGTGTATTAATTTCTTTAACTGTCACAGCAAACCTATTATTATCCCATATATTAGCTGAGGAAACTAAGGTAGAGAGGTTGGGTAATTGTTAAAGGTTATACAACTAGTAGGTGGCAGAGTTGGGATCTAAGCACAGACAGTCTGACTCTAGAACCCATATTCTTAACACATATTGTGAGCTATATACTATATTCAGTACAGTGTAGATAGTTTAGGTAATTCACATATTCCTGAGACGTGGGTATTTTAGAAAACTGAAGCTCAGAAAGATTCAAAAACTTGCTCAAAGTCAGCCAGCTAGCAAGAAGCAGAGCTGAGGTTCAAACCCAAGACTGTCTAACTCTGGAGTCTATGGCACTATATTACCTCCTAAGGAGGCAGTGACTCTACCACCATGACAAACCCTAACCAATCACTATGCTATTTATTTCTCCTCCTCTGTCTCACCTGATTATTGTCTTAATAGAGAAGGTATGAAAACAAAAATAGATTATATGAAGAAAGAAAACCAGCAGCCAAGAAAGACCTGAAAGATGATTTAAGTACAGTGTTGTAGTATTTCTAAGTCATCTCTATACAGAAAGACCACTGTCAACAATTTCTATCATCAGTAGGTAGGTCATAAATTCACCTTCTCATAATCACTGGGCATGGTGGCTGATTCACTCCATGACAAGTCCCACAGACACACTCCAAAGGGAATCCCTAGATATAACTTCAGCAGCCCCTGCCTTGCCCTCTGTGTTACCTATGTTTTTCTTTCACTCCCAAAACACTCCTAGTCAAGTATTCAGCCTTGACTTTAAACACAGAGGAAAGAAAAGGATAGACCTAATAAGCTCATTTCAAAGTGCCAGGAACTGTGTTTAATTAAAAAACAAAATTCTACATATAGCACTAAATATATGAATTGCACCAAAGGCTAAAATGAGAATCTTTTCCTGTTAAAAAGGGGACAAAACAGACATTCCAAACATGTAAACAAAAATATATGACAGTACACTATTATTTTTCAAAAATAAATATTAGGGATAAGCAGCAGTTGGAGCTGTTTTGAAAGATGGGATCTGTGTGCTTAATAGTATCCCTGCCCCCACAAAAATCCATATTCTGAAAAAGTACCATAAAATATGCACATGCGATAAGATACTATTCAGCCATCCTTAAAAATGATGAGAGGCCTTTAAAATGGTATTTATCTGTAACACATTAATGAGTGAAGGAAAAAACAGGTATCACTGTTAAATTATGTAACACACACACATAGAGATATATCTGGAATAGTGTTCACCAATATAATAATGATTGTTATCCCTTGATGGAAGTAGAGATAATTCTCTACATTGCTCTTTGGATTATTCTGTACTGTTAAAAGTGCTTACAGGAGTAGATATTTCCACAAAAACAATAAAAATATTCTTAATTTGTAAGTGTAGAGGTATAAAAAGATACATTCTGATTTCATTAAAAAAGTATTGCTTTTTTAAAAAAGCTAAGTACCCTCACCATATATATGCTGTCAGGAATTTTAACGTGATTCTGTAGGAAAGGCATTTCGTTAATATAAATAAAAGATATATTAGAATTCATAGGTTCTGGTTAGCACAGAATATATTAATTGAGTCACTCAATGTATGAGTACCATATGCTAGGCACTGCTCTTATGTCTGGGGATACATCAGTAAATAAATACCCAAACATGTCCTGCACCCATGAGGCTTACATGTTAGCCAATATTTACTAATCCTTAAATTTTAAGAAGTGTGCAGCCCAATAGCTAAAAACATATATAGCAATGTTATAGCAAAAAATTAAAATATACCAAAAAATTAGCTCTTCAGAAGGGTTCTACTAATTCATACACAGTAATGAGGGTATCTAACGCACCATACAATCTTCATAATTAAATATCATTTAAACAGTTTAAAATTCAGTTCAAACGGTATTAGGCCACGTTTTCTTCCTACTGTTTTGCTATGTGTATTTTATCTTTTAAATGGTTAGGTCTGCTTTGGCATTTTCTATTGTTTTTATTGCTCTCTATTCCTATTTTTACGACTATCACATTGTTTTGTAATATGTTTAATTTCAATTAGAACTCAACTTTTATATAAGTGAGTTCATTGTAATATGTTGTGGTAACAAAGAAGCCTAAAAAACAAGTAGGTTACAGCCGAGCAACTAAAAGCAGAAAAGACAGTGAAATCCTTTGGATTAGGTGAAAGCAATTTCACGGCAATGAAAGGCTGATGTGACAAGTTTTGACCAAGTCTGTATACAGCTAAGTCATCAAGCATTAATCAGAAATTTCCTGTTGACCTTAAGTAAAAGTTAACTCTCAGCTCAGTCTCTGAATTTGAGTTTCAGAAATAACTTGGGTCAATTTTATTCAGTTTATATTTTATTTTATTTATTTATTTTTTACTTTTCTTTTATTATTATACTTTAAGTTCTAGGGTACAGGTGCACAACGTGCAGGTTTGTTACACATGTATACATGTGTCATGTTGGTGTGCTGTACCCATTAACTCGTCATTTACATTAGGTATATCTCCTAATGCTATCCCTCTCCCTCCCCACAATAGGCCCCAATGTGTGATGTTCCCCTTCCTGTGTCCAAGTGATCTCACTGTTCAACTCCCACCTATGAGTGAGAACATGTGGTGTTTGGTTTTCTGTTCTTGTGATAGTTTGCTGAGAATGATAGTTTCCAGCTGCATCCATGTCCCTACAAAGGACACGAACTCATCCTTTTTTATGGCTGCATAGTATTCCATGGTGTATATTTGCCACATTTTCTTAATCCAATCTGTCACTGATATATTTTATTTTTTTGTACGTACAAGATTAACTTATGATAATAATTTATGTCTAGATAATTCAAGGCTGGGCGTGGTGGCTCACAACTGTAATCCCAGCACTTTGGAAAGCCAAGACAGGGGGATAGTTTGAGCCCAGAGGTGTCAGACCAGCCTGGGTAACATAGCAAGATCTTGTCTGTATCAAAAACAATTTTTTTTTTTTTTTTTTTAAATTAGCCAGGTCTGGCAGCACGTGCCTGTAGTCCCAGCTACTGTGGGGGTTGAGGTTGGAGGATCCCTTGAGCCTGGGAGGTTGAGACTGCGATGAGCCATGATTGTGCCACTGCACTGCAGCCTGGGTGACAGCCTATCTCAAAAAATAAAGATGATGATGATGATGATGATGATGATGATGATTCAAAAGCTCTCTTTATTTGATGAGAAAGTGTAATCTCATAGTAGGCAGACTTTTTTTTTTTTCTTAAAGTTACCATTAAAAAGGTGTGTCTTAAAATGGATAACATCCTAGATTAACTGAAATATAATAATATATTTAGCCTCCACAATAATCCTGTAAGTATTATCATCATCATTTTTACAGGAAGAAAAACTGAAAGGTAAATAATTCACCCAAGAGCATAAAACTAGCAAAATATCCAAATTTATGTGAAAACCAGAAATCTGGCTCTGCTGTGCGATACTGTCCCTTCAAAAAGTCTATTGAATATTTAAGTAATTATCCACTATACCTATCTTCTAATTTACTTGAGCACTGCTATATGAGATTATTTTGAGCAGAATGAATGACAGAATAGTATTATAATTTCCAAACTAGGCTGGCAGCACTTGTCAATTCAGTTGTTTGCTGAGTGGAGCGGAAGAGAGAAAAAGAATATAGAGGCTGGTAGAGGTCTCAAGGCTCCATGTCATGCCTCTCATTACCTTAATCTACAGCGCCTTGTTACATGGAAACCACAGCGAAAGACAAGTAGGTAATAAACTTCCAATTTACATTTATACAACATGTTTGGGGCTTTTGTAAGAATCAACCAAGGAAACATCTTTTTTATGTTTTGGACAGACTATAAAGGGATAGTCTGAAAAAGCACAGATCATAAAGTAACAACCTATAAATTTTCTATATAAAGGATACAGCTGTATTGGAGCAAATAAATCTCTTCAAACACAAATATCTAATTTGACTTGTTTTGTTTACATTAATGAGGCAACAATTTACAAACTGCCAAAACATATACTGTTTTGGTTTGTACAAGTAAAAAAAAAATATTTAAATCTCATTTTGCCCAGAGAGAAATGACAGATTTGAGCTTTCTCAGGGTGAGCTCCTAAAAATGAATAAGGCCAAAAAGAAAAGATAGAAATCTCACCATTTTTCTCTAGTAGAATTTCTAGCAAAGTAGATTAAGAAAGCCTAGAAAATTGGTAGGTAAGACAAAAAGCTGTAACAAAAACTTAAAGTTACTCTAGGAGTGACTATAAGCTATAATTTTTTAATCAAATCATATTTATAGCTCTAAAAAGGTTAAACAAGATAGCTCCTGAAGGAGGGCACAGAAAAATAAAACAAAATATTTAGTTTTTATAGATAAGTAAAAATGTCAGTTATTCCCAGGAAAGACAAAGGGTACAACTTTATAACCCTCATCACACTCCTATACTCAGGGGTCCTAAACTATACAACATGGGGACCCCACTGGCCTCACTAGCACCTCACTTCACACCCATACATTTCAGACTAAACCTTGGCCGCCATTGGTCCAGGGAAAGGAAAGCCTTAACTAAAGTAAAGCAACAAAAAGTTCATCTGGCCTGTTAACTCTTACAAGGACCCAGGTGCTGGCCACTTAAGTAGTTTACAAGAGTATCTTTGATTAAGCATGATTTTCATTGTGTCTCCTGTGTCCTCCAAAGGTGATTAATCCATTCAGACTCTTTCATTTCCTTAAATATATTCAACATTCTTATATTATACTCTCTACTCAATAATTCCGACAACTGCAGTGTTTGGTGGTTCAAAAGAAAATTTTGTTCCTTCTTCTGACTCAGGCGCATACATTATGTGATTTTTAAAATTTTTGTTCATTTATTTTTCCTGGAATTTTAGTTCCAAGAAATCTTTGATGCCTGTTAAATGTGCTGACTTTCAAAGAAGGTGGCGTGTGTCTCTGCCATACAGTAATGGAGCCTTCTTCTAAGTACTTGCATATGTTAACTCATTTAATCCTTGCAACAACCTTATACGGTTACTATTTATTATCATTCCCATTTCACATATGACGAAAACAAGGCACAGAAGGGTTAAGTAACCAAACCAAGACCAAAAAGCTAGTAAGTATTGGAATTAGGATTCAAACTCAGGCAGATCAGACAGAAAAGTGATGATCTTAACCACTCCCCTGTACAAGTTCTTTATGCTCAGAAAAAATATATCTAAAACAGGAGACACCAACAAGACAAAAGTAAAAAAAAAAAAAAAAAAAAAAAAAAAATTACATCCCAGGCAATTATAATACTACTTAAAAAGACAGATGTTCCAAATGTCAGCCAAATAGAGTCCAACAAGCTGTCAGCATGAGCAGCACAGTAACAGCAGCAGGGTACGTGGCCTCAATGGTACTTCTGTGCTGTGACTGGGTCAAGTCAGGCCCATGTCTGCAGGAGCACATATGGTAAAGCTAGGAATGAATCTGGTTCTACTGAAGATGATCCAGAAGAGATCCTCCTCCAAAGCCCCGTGGCCGGTCCAGGCAGCAGTGTGAGAACATGGATTAGCACCTGTTGACACTGCCACAGGCTGTTTGCTTTAGGCATTTCTGTGACAGTTACAAGATCCCTGAATTTGCTACAGACAGGAGACAGGGAAACACTGGGGAGAAGAGGGCAGTTCCCCGGCAAAGGCCCCACCCTCAAACCTGGATATCTGTGGCCCTAGTGAGATACAGGCATTCTTGTTTTCACGCCCAAAAAGTTGCCTTTTGGCCCACCATGCCCTTCTATCCTGAACCCCTAAAAACCCCGAATCCCAGGCTCCAGGAGCAGATGAAGAGACAAGCAAATGGCAGAACGGCACAGCAGAGAAAGAGGAGAGAAGGAGCATCTAAACACCGAGATGAGTTTGGCTGGGGATGGTCAGAGAGAAGAATCGGCCACTGTACAGCCAAACTCCAGGGGAAGATCATCTTCCCACTATATGTCCAGCCCCCATCCATCCGGATGAAAGCCACCTCCACCACTCAATAAGACCACACATTCACACTCTTCAAGTCTATGTGTAACCCAACTCTTCCAGGATGCTGGACAAGAGCTTGGGATACAGAAAGCTATCACAATGGCCCTCTGCCCTTGCAAAAAGGCAGAGGGTCCTCTGAGCTGGTTACCACTTAAGCCGTCCATGGACGGCAAGGCTAAAAGAGCACACTGTAACATGTCCACCTGGGCTCCTGCACCTGTCTGTCAGCATGCTCCCCCTCCCATAAGAAGTTTGAACAGCAGCAGCAACTAAACAGACAAGCCACACCCCTGCTGCACATCCTGCGAGGGGAGTCAGAGAAGTCTCCCATTCCAAATCCACTACCTGGATGCTGCCCAATGACTGCAGGGAGATAGAAACACAGAGGGGGAAAGTGCCAGTTCCACAATATATAAGAACTCCTACAACTCAACAACAAAAAGGAAAACACACACACACACACACACACACACACACACACACACACACCCCGAACCCAACTCAAAAATAGGCAGAGGAGTTGAATAGACATTTCTCCAATTAAGAGATACAAACAGCCAATAAGCACATGAAAAGATGTTCAACATCTTAGTCATTAGGGAAATACAAGTCAAAACCAAAATGAGGTATCACTGCACCTCTACTAGATGTCTATAATTTTAAAAAGATAAAGTAATAAGTGTTGACAAAGATGTCAAGAAACTGGAACCCTCATGCATTGCTGGTAGGAATATAAAATGGTACAGCCATTATAACTCAAGATTTGATAGTTTTCAAAAATCAAAATATACAATTTGATTGTATATTTACACTCCTACGTATATATCACCAGCAATTACACTCCTAGGTATATATCCAAAAGGATTGAAAGCAGGAATTCAAATCCCAGCACTTTAGGTGGCCAAGGTAGGAGGATCGCTTGAGCCCAGGAGTTCTACAACAGCCTGGGCAACATGGTGAAACCTTGCCTCTACAAAAAAATTTAAAAATTAGCCAGGCATGGTGGCACAAGTCTGTAGTCCCAGCGACTAGGGAGGCTCAGGTGGGAGGATCTCCTGAGCCTGGGAGATTGAGGCTGTAGTGAGCCATAATCATGCCACTGCACTCTAGCCTGGATGACACAGCAACACCCTATCTCCAAAAAAAAAGAAAGAAAGAAAAAAAAGGAGGAGAAAGCAGGGATTCAAACACATAATGTACACCAATGTTCATAGCAGCACTATACACAATAGCCAGAAGGTGAAAATCACCCAAGTGTACATCAACAGTCAAATGGATAAACAAAATATAGTATAGATTGATCATCCCAAATCCAAATATCTAAAATTAAAAAATGCTCCAAAATCTACTTTTTTTTTTTTTGACAGAGGGTCTCATTCTGTTGCCCAGGCTAGAACAGTGGCATGCACTGCAACCTTGATCTCCCAGGCTCAAGTGATCCTCCCAGCTCAGCCTCCGAAGTAGCTGTAGCTGGGACTACAGGTATGCACCACCACACCAAGCTATTTTTTAAATTTTTTTGTAGAGACAGAGTTTACCATATTGCCAGAGATAGTCTAGAGCTCCTGGGCTCAAGCGATCCTCCTGTCTCAGCCTTCCAAAGTGTTAGGATTATGGGCACCTGCATGCATGGTTCCTGGCCCAAAATCTGAGCACAAACATGAGACTCAAAGGAATGCTCACTGGAGCATTTTGGATTAGGGATGCTCACTGTTAAGTATATAATGCAAATACAGTTGACCCTTGAACAACATGGGTGTGAATCATACTCAAATTTTCCTCCAGTTCTGCCATCCCTGAGATACCAAGACCAACTCCTCTTCTTCCTTTTTCTCTTCTGCCTACTCAAATAAAGATGATAAGGATGAAGACCTTTATGATGATCCACTTCCACTCAATCAATAATACTTTCTCTTTCTTACAATTTTCTTAATAACATTTTCTTTTCTCTGGCTTACTTTATTGTAGTGATACCGAATACAAGACATACAACATACAGAACATGTGTTAATTAACTTTTTATGTTATCAATAATGCTTCCAGTCAACAGTAAGCTATTACTAGTTTTAGGGAGTCAAAAGTTATACACAAATTTCTGGCTACACAGAGGGGGTCAACATCCCAACCTCCACATTGTTCAAGGGTCAGATGTATTTTAAAATCTGAAATCCTAAAAACACTTCTGGTCCCAAGCATGTGATACAAGGGATACCCAACATGTGGATAAAACAGAATAATTAATGAGTCAAAAAAGAAATGAAAAAGGACATTAGAAAATATACTTTAAGATGAATAAAAATGAAAACACAACATACCAAAATTTATGAAATAAAACTAAAGGATATAGCTAAAAATTATAGTTATAAATGCCCATATTAAAAAAAGAAGAAACATCTTACATCATAACCCAACCTTCCACCCAAAACGCTGGGGGGGAAAGAAAAAAAAAAAGCAAACTAAACCTAAAGTAGGCAGAAGGAAGGAAATAATAAAGATTACAGCAGAAATTAATAAAATAAAGAAGAGAAAAAATAGAGAAACGAACTCCAAAGCTGAACTCAAAACTTGGTTCTTAGAACATATTAACAAAATTGACAAACCGTTAGCTAGACTGACCAAGAAAAAGAAAGAAGACTTAAATTACTAATACCAGAAATGAAAATTATAAGAACAACTGTATACCAATATATTAGGTAACACAGATGAAACTGACAAATGCCTGGAAAGACACAAACTACCAAAAATGATGCAAAAAGGAATAGACAATCTGAATAGACCAATAACAAATAAGGATACTGAATTTGTAATTTAAAAATAAAAAAAACTACCCACAAAGAAAAGTCCTGATCCAAGTGGTTTTAAAACTGAATTCTACCAAACATTTAAAAAAAGGATTAATATCAATTCACAAACTCTTCCAAAAAACAGGAAGGGAGAACACTTCCCAACTCATTCTGAAAAGCCAGTATTACCCTAATATCAAAATCAAAAAAAGACACCACAGGAAAAATACCAAATAATATCTCTTATGAATATGAATGCAAAAATTCTTAACAAAATACTAGCAAACCAAATCCAACAACACCATCACCAAGTGGGATTTATCCCAAAAATGCAAGACTGATTCAACATCCAAAAATCAATTAATACAGTACATATAAAACCATATCAACAGAAACAAAAAAAGGCATCTGACAAAAGGCAATATCTTTTCATGATAAAAATACTCAACAAACTATAATTAGAAGGGAAATCCCTCAATCAGGTAAAAAGCATGTAAGAAAAACCCACAGCCAACATCACAATTAATGATGAAAGACTGGCTGTTTCCTCTAAAACAGGAACAAGACGAGAATGTCTGCTCTTGCCACTTCTATTCAACACTGCATTGAAGGTTCTAGCCATGGTAATTAGGCAAGAAAAAGAAATAAAAGACAAATGCCCATAGTAGAAAGGAATAAGTAAGATGATCTCTATTCACAGATAACATTATTTTACATATAGAAAATCCTAAGAAATCCACTAAAAACTGTTAGCACTAATAAACATGTTCAGCAAGTTTGCAAGATAAAATATCAATTATAAAAACCAATTGGATTTCTACATCCTTGCAAGAATCAATTAAATAAATGAAAAAAGAAAATTCCATTTACAATAGCATCAAGAACAACAAAATATTTAGGAATAAAGTTACCAAAGGAAGTATCAAACTTATACTCTGAAAGCTGTAAAACATTGTTGAAAGAAATTAAGGAAGATCTAAGTAAATGGGAGGACATCAAATGCTTATGGATTGAAAGACTTAACATTGTAAAAAGGACAGTAATCCCCAAACTGATCTACTCATTCAATGCAATCGCCATCAGATTTCCAGTTGATTTCTTTGGAGAAACTGACAAGCTGATTCTAAAATTCAAATGGAATTGCAGGGGACGCCGAACAACCAAAACAATCTGGGGAAAAACAAAGTAGAAGACTTGTATTTTCCAATTTCAACACTGACTATGAAACAATAACAATCAAGATGGTGTGGTTATGGCACAAGGATAGACTTACAGATCAATGAAACAGGACTGAGAGTTTACAAATAAACACACTTGTCTACGGTCAACTGATTAGGACAGGGTGCTAAGATCATTCAATGGGTAAAGAACAGTCTTTTCAACAAATGTTGGTAGGACTACTGGATAGTCACATGCAAAAAAAATGAATTTGAACCCTTACTTTATACCATGTACAAAAATTAACTCAAAATCTGTCAAATACGTGGATGTAGGCACTAAAACTATTGAACTCTTAGAAGAAAACAGGAGTTCATCTTCATGACCTTGGATTTGGCAAAGTGTTCTTACATAGGGCACCAAAAATCTGAACGACAAAGGAAAAAATAGAAAAGTTGGACTTCAAAATTTAAAACTTTTGTGCTTCAAATGTAATCAACAAAAATGTAAAAAGACAACCCACAGAATGGGAGAAAATATTTGCAAATCATACACTTGGATAAGGGACTTGTATCCAGAACTATAAAGAACTCTCACAATATCTAAATAAAAAATAGCAACAGTTTCAGTTACAGAAGAGTAAGTTTAAGCCATCTACTATACAATATGGTGACTATAGTTAATAACAATACATTGTATTCTTAAAAAATGCTGAGAGTAGATATAAAGTGTTCTTACTACAAAAATAACTATGTGGGGTAACGCAGATAGATGTTAATTAGCTCAATTTAGTCATTACACAATGTATATGTACTTCAAAACATCATGTTGTACATGATAAATACATACAATTTTTACTATCAATTTAAAGAAAATATTAACATTTTTTAAAGAATTAAAACCACCAATTAAACATACTATCATGTGTCTTATTAGGTTCTAAAAATAAATGAGCAAAGAATCTGAACAGACATTGATCCAAGAAATACATACAAATTGCCAATAAGCATATGAAGAAGTGCTCAATATCATTAGTCATCAGGAAAATCCAAATCAAAAACCACAATGATATACTACTTCATACCCATTAAGATAGTTAAACCCAAAAAGTCAGGTAACCGTGGCAGGTTGTAGATAAATCAGAACCCTCATACACCGCTGGTGGGAATGTAAAAGAGTGCCACCACTTTGGAAAACAGTCTGCAGTTCCTCAAACAATCATAGGGTTACCATAGTACTTCTACTTTTAGGTGTATACCCAAGAGAAATGAGCACATATGTCCACACCAAAACTTGTACACGAATGTTTATAGCAGCATTATTCATAACCACCAAAGAGCGGAAATAACTCAATGTCAATCAACTAACAAATGGATAAACAAAATGTTGTATATCCATACAACGGAATATTATTCGGCCATAAAAAGGAATGAAGTTCTGATACAAGCTATGACATGAATGAACCTTGAAAACATTGTGCTAACTGAAAGAAGTGAATTACAAAACACCACACAATATGACTCCACTCATATGAAATATTCAGGACAGGGAAATCTATCTAGAGACAAAGTAGATTAGTGGCTACTTAGGGCTGGAGTAGGGAAGGTGAGAACCGGGTGACAGGAGAGAAGCGAGTGAGAGCTAAAGTGTACAGGTTTTTGAGATGAAAAAGTTTTAAAATTAGTAGTGATAGCTGCATATCTGTGAATATACTAAAAATCACTGAATTATATACTTCAAATAGGTAAATTATGTAGTGTGTGAATATCTCAGTAAAACTGTTAAACAAAATAAATGAATCAAGACTTCCAAAAATTATAAACAAAACCAGAAACAACCCAAATGTTAATCAACTCAAAAATAGAAAAATATTGTACAATTATGTAATGCACCACTCAAAATGAATCACAGTTAAATACATCAAAATGAATGAATATAAAATAATCTTAAGGAAGAAAAATCAAGTTATAGAAGAGTAGGATTCCTGTAAAGGAAACGTGCAAAATAGCAACAGAATTATTAACACAAAACTCAAGAGCATGAACAGCTATGGAGGGGAAGTCAAGAGATGTGAAAAAGAAGGGACAGCCAGGGACTTCAAAAGTACTGATAATGTTATATGTCTTAAGCTGAGTGGGAACTGGGAACACAGATCATTTAATCATTTTAAGTTGTTTCTATAGTTTTTAGAATGTTTTATAAAATGTAGCTTTAATCTGAAAAGCATACCTTTTATTTTTTGTATCTTCCATAGTCCTTATGGGAGTGCCTTATTTACAGAAGGTTCTTACATAAAATATGAATATATATACATACTCTCCACATACATTATGTGCAGGGGGAGAGGGGCCAGTAAGTTTTAAATCCATTCAAATTTCTGAGTGCCAACATGGGCAAACCAGTGAACTAA
This sequence comes from Macaca thibetana thibetana, assembly GCF_024542745.1. Lineage (NCBI taxonomy): Eukaryota > Metazoa > Chordata > Mammalia > Primates > Cercopithecidae > Macaca > Macaca thibetana. The sequence continues at coordinate 61,606,528 of NC_065590.1, read as the reverse complement.
GTACTCTTCCAAATGGATGAACAATAACGATTCTTCCCACCCCAGTCATAAGTGAATTTCCAAAAAAAAAGTTACATAAATCAGTACAGTACAAAGGCAGCTATTAAGTGTTATGGAAGTACATAGAAAATTTTAGGAGAGCACAGACAAGGGTGAGATTAATTCTAACCTAACTTAGAGAACTTCATGGAGAATGTATGTGAGTCAGGCCCTGAAGGATAGGTAAGATTTTGATAGGCAGAGGATGAGGAAAGGGTATACCAAGGGAAGAAAACAGGATGAGCAAAAGTAATAATTACTATACATTTCGAAGTTATAATAAAAATAACAGGTAGTATTTACTGATTGTATACTATGTGCCAAGCACTATTCTAAGTATTTGTTAATGTACTACTCAATTTAATCGTCAAGAAAACCCTATGAAGTAGATACTATTATTACCCCCACTTCAGAGACGAAGAGACACAGGGAGATTAAGTAACTTAAGCACAGTCACCATGGTAGTAAAGGATGAAGCTGTAATTTGAACCTGGTTCCATAGCCTATGCTCTTAACTACAAAAGGGTAGAAAACTTCCACCTAACACGTTCAAAGAACTAAATTCCAACTCACCTTGTATACAGGTATCTGAGAATACACGGTATGAAAGGAAAGGGCACTTAAATGGAAGCCATGGAAAACAGGAGCGAAAATTTCCTTGTAAGTAATAGGAGCAGATCAGGAGAGATTTAGCCAAGGCAATTTTGAATAATAAAACAATGTTGAAAATGGATTTATCTTAGCTTATATATTTAATAAAATATAGGATGTAATTGTAACTCTGGGCTGATTCTTATAATGAATAAACTGTTGATTATATAATTCTTTAAATTGTATGATTCCTTAATGAATGGCATCACAATGGCATAATGTAAAAATAAATATGGAGACCCAGATTATGAATCTTTGAATGATGAACACCGTGTCTTGGGTTAAGAAGTGAGTATCAAGAGACTATACATGAAAAGTAGGTTGAGGCCAGCTCATGAAAGCCTTAACATCTCAAAGGAAGAAGAATGGTAAACAAGAGGCATTGGAAGGAAGAAATAGGAGACACATTTTAGAGACAGAATCAACAGGACTTCATGGTAGTTTGAATGGGGTGTATGACAGAATAAGAAATCAAAGAATGCAAATGTTGTGCCCAAGAGAATTAACATCAATAAAGGAGGGACTTATAAAAGAATAAAAAACACATAAAAAATAGGTTTGGGAGCCAAAGCAAAAAGCTAAATTTGGTTGAAACTGAGGTACCAGAGGGGTACTCTAGAGACTAGTATAAGCCATTGAATCTGAGTCCGTGTCTCTGGTGAGAACTTGAAACAATGTAGACTTAGAACCCACAAGATGCAAAAGATGAAGCTCCAGAAGTGGATGAAGAGATTATCAAGGAAAAGAAGATATACAGAGAAGACAAAGGGGGTGAGGAAAATATCTGGGGTGTTGTCTAAGTTTAAGAGTGAGGAAGAGGTACCAGGATGCCTAGAAAAAATGATTAACAAGCTTAGAAGTACAATTACCAAAAGCAGGTGGGAAAAACAGCAGTGTATGAAACTGAAAAGGAATCCAGATAAGCTAGAGCTTAGAAGAGGCTGCTGGGTTAAACACAAAATGGTCAGTGGATATGGTTTTATAAATCTTTGACTCTACCATGCTAAGCACTATACAGATAAAAGTGCTCAAAAAATGTGTTGAGTGAAAGAGTAAAAAAATTTTGATAGTCAAAGGGAAAGAATTATCCAATATAACCAAAACATTCCTGAATATGTTAGTGAAAATGTCAATAATTAACAGTACTATATAGTAAGATCTCAGGCTTAACTGCAGAGAGGAATTTAAAAGAAGAATTTCCCTTCTATATAATGACAAAAAAGGATTCTGTGTATGCACTAGATTTTGGAGACAAATATCCCCCAAGATATTAAATTCAACAAGACAGATACACTTTACATTTTCCCACTAAGCAGAAACCTGTCACTTCTCACTAAGGAAATGTAGTCAGAAGGAAGATGGGGAAAAAGCAGTAAAAAAATGAAGAGTAGAAACAAATCAAACCTGAAAAAACTAAGATATTTCAAAGGCCCAATATGTTCCTGACATATTCTTAGCTCTGCTTTCTTTATCCACTTCTTATAAAAACCTTAAATGAGAAAAATGTCAAGTCCCAAATCCAAAAATTTGAACAGGGATCCCTAACACCCTTCCAGTCTTTCTGCACCCAATAAAAATTTTATTAAAATAGAAAAAAAAACTCATTTCATGGTAGAAATTTTAATTATTACTTTTCTCACCAAAGTCTAAACCATTTAAAAGCAGTATTTCCTATTCAGAACCAGATAGAGTCTCCCAAATGAGTTGAGTTAGGGATCCCCCAAATAGGAGAGAGGAAAGAAAAAAGGTATCTGGGTTCCTCCTGTATAATCAGTGAATTTTAACTCAAACTAAGCCTAGAACCTTGAAGGCAAGGAAATCATTGAATGCTAGAAATTACAGCATACAAGAATAGAAAGACTTCCTCAAAGCATTTCTCCTTATGAAAGACAGTACAGAGGCTTCTTTGCACCCATATCCCTTAAACTTAAAATAGGAAGTAGAATATGACAATGGCAATGATGGCAGCAGCATGGTTTAAACAATGGAACTGTCTAAATTCAAACCAGGAATTAGAAGGGTGGCCTATCAAACTTCTTACGTAGTCCTAGATTGAGGAAAACCATTATGTTGAAAGGAAAAAGAAAAATGCTTCGAAAGGGAGTGGTAATTTTAGGTAAATGGACTGAGTAAACACAAGAATCAGTAAAAAATATACCCACCAACTGCTAACCTGATGATTCATTTGCAAGCTCAAGTTGCTTATTACTAAGTAATATCTTACGATCCTTGACTAGGTGAACTCTTATTAATCAAGCTTTAGACTAGCCTGTAGTTAATATATTTGAATGATAACACATACAACACTAGGGTCAATTCATGTGCTATAACAATGCTGATCCTAAATTACGTAGGATACACAAAACCTCAGAATATTTAAAAAAGAAAGCAGCAGCAACAGCAGCATGAATCAAAAGTCAATCAAAGGACTCCACAACTGTCCGCCTCAGGAAAGTTAAAGTGCTTACAAAATAAGATCTTAACTTTCTAAGCAATATCATGCTTCACTGTCTCCTGTCTATGACTATGATGGGTCATATCAAATTATTACAGACACACATCCTATATATGAAAGAAGATGCTATTAACTGTGAAGGGGACGGGGGCAGAGGCTGAAGGGAAATGTGGCATAAATAGAAAGGTATAGCACTTTCAACCTTTTTTCTACTACCCAGTTCCTAGTATCAGTCTCTAAAGCCCAGAGGTCACTCTTCCAAATACAGGGGCTGAACCATATATGGTATATGGCAAGGACAGCAAGATGTTCTACTTTGCCTATGTCAACAAAGGGGCAAGCTGGACATGGTGCAGCACATCTATAATCCCAGATACTCACGAAAGGCTGAGCCTAGGAGTTCGAGATCAACCTCGGCAACACAGTGAGACCCTGTCTCAAAAACAAAAACAAAACAAAGACAAATGGGCAAGATGTACCTCTCTACCCACTTTCTTCATCACAGAATCAAATGTCAAATAATTTGCATATGCTGCTCCCTACACACACGTACAAGGCTATCTCCCTTCACAAAACCCCAAGAAACCTCGGTAGCTTATTCTATACTGATGGTTACAGTCTGTCTCAAATATCTGCTTTCCTTGAAAAGAAAAGGTCACTACCAAACTCCTCTGTGTCAGTTGTTGTGTTGGTTTCTTATCCTTCACAGGCCAAAGTCTTTAATTCAACTAACTGCCAAGTCCAGGTCTGGATTGAAATTTATTTTCATACTCACCATATATAAATAAAAAGATAAGCAGGTAAGTGAAAACAATATTACAGAATGTCAAGAGAATATACGACTTTAAAGCATTTCAATACATTAAAATGCACATTAAAAATACAATTTACAATAAAGTTTTTATTACAATAGATTTTTAAAGATCTCAACAAGTCAAGGTTACATTAGTAAATTGAAAATAAAGTATATATTTCAAGGCAAGTAAATATTATCTAAAACACTCCATAATTTCTATTTTTCACTATTCAGATTAAAAAGTTCTATGGTAAAGATGATAGGAATAGATCCAAAGACAATCATGGTGACAATCCAAAAAATAAAATGCTTTTAAATATTTTTTTCTTAAGTAGGAAGAAACAGCCAACTAGTATTTGTGAAACAAAGAAGTAACCAGGGTTTCAAAACTTAGCTGTAAGAAGTTCTACCCCCATATATTCAGCCTAGAACAGAGACAACAGCCTCTAAAACATGTTTACAGGAAAATAAACATTCCATAATACATATGGCAAGACTTCTCTAAGTCCTGTTTCCTTTGTTCTTTCTTCAGACTCAGTTTCCCACTTTACAGCTTCTTCTCATATGACTCAATAAAGAATAAACAGGCTGGAAGTTAAACTGATTGAACAATCTCTGAATAAGATACTGACACTGCCTTTAATTATTTCTTTCACAAAAGTTTGATGACTTTGGCCACCCTCTTCAGTCTTCTGAAAACCAAGATGAGTGCCTCCTCCTCCTAATCATAAGCACTATATTAAAGACTCCCTAACCCAAAGAAAAACACAAAACAATCCTGGGAGGGGCACAGCTGAAAAAGAACATTTACTCTCATTTACTCTCTTCTCTGGCTAACTTTTGCCACGTCGCTGCCATCACCACCATCACTACCATCACAACCACCCTCCCCGCCACAACCCCAAGACTTAAAACAACTCCTTTAAATTTCTTTTAGTGCAGCAAGCAATAGCTTGTAAAAGGATGCAAACCAGCTGAAACATTTGACAGACAGTGTTAAATACCAGGGAATTCCTATCAACCAATTTACTTTAAAAGGTGCTTTGATGTTGGCTATCTTTCATGTACCTCTTTCATGGCACATTAATAAAGAAAACGGAGCTGAAGTAAATCAAGACCCAAGGTCACGTCTAGAATTACAGCACTGTAGGTACCTGATGAAATAGGGATTAATGCTGCATGAGTAGAGAATAAATAAAAGCACCTCTACCCACCAATCAGGCAAGTTTTAAAAGTGCTTCTGAACTTTATTCTGCAACTAGACCTGAGATATCTTTAATCCCCCATGCCCTTGAAACCTAATTATCATAATGTGAACCCAAATGTTAGGGTTCCTTCAAAATGCAAGTGCTATGAAGCAGAAAAGTAATGGGAATTAAACTGGGCGTAACCTTAGAAATGTACGGATGTGGGGAATTTAAAAGAGGTATTTCATTAAGTTAGGAGAGCATAATACAAAGATTTAGCCACACAAAATACACTAGAATCAAAAGGTATACCGACCCCCCACCCCAGTCAAAAAATATATAAAACACAAATAAGGTGAATTCAAGAACTACTATTTTCAACTATCAATTTCTGGCCCCCGAATCTCCAAGTCCTATACAATCAAAAGAAAAAGATCTCAACAAAGGATTTCAGTAATTTTGAATTCAACTAATGCAACTAAAATGAGAGAGAGAACCATAATAATTCTTCATAACCCAGTTTAAGAAAAAACCTAGATATTCCTTCAATAAGAAATTGAATACATTTTTTAAAATGTGTTGGCCAAAGGTGAGACAAAACAGTAAGCTGTTTAATCCCAAAGAAAAGAAGAAAATATGGATAAGAATAGGCCAAAGAGTCAACAATCTTAAAATAAAAATGGTTCCAGTGGTAACCATTGATAATACAGTCTTATTCCTCACACATCTAATTTACCCTAGAAACTATGATAGAAAAAAAAGAGCTAACACTGCTTAATAGAAATACATTCATCTTGAATTCACTACATACCTGTTGTTCACCAAAACACAGAATTCAGCAGAAATTAAGACTGCACTGGACCCTATCCACAGAGATGGTTACTGAAAGTCTTAAAGGATGGGCACTACAACCCTAATATGGTTCCTAACTTCACCAAGAACAGCATTAATAAGAGGGTCTATGCATAATTATTTCATCTACCTATTCACAAGCATTAAAGTCTTAGAAACTATCCTTTTCTACTCAACTGAAGTCTCTAACAGAAAATACTGTTCATCTGATGTATGCTCTTTAAGAACAAAATTGTATACAGGAAATTGGTGAATTACACTCTATTTTCAAAATGGCAGTAAAATGTCAGTTTGGAGGAGTATCTAGGAGTGTAAAACTGTACATACACAAACTGAGATTAGACAGAGAAAATATGTAAAACAATTGCTCAAAGTTAGGCATTGTTTCCTCTAGTTCTAAAGGTTATCAAAAACACTGATAAAATCCCAAAGTTCATCAACTGTTACATTAATGCTGAACATGTTTAATTTACATTTTAGGTTCTGTTAGAGCCTAAATATACTTGTCTAAACAGGACATCTGTTTTAGTTATAATACATTGTATCTTTGGCAAGAACTTATAATAAAACTAACAAAAACAATCAAGAATCTTTATTGGATCTGGCAACAAAAGCAGATTTGTAACCAAAAACCTTAAGACAAGAAATGACCATCACTGGGCTTTAGGCCAATTCTAATTTAAGTCAATAAACAAAAATCTGCAAGAGGGGCTACAGTGAGGGGGTGGGGTAACTCCTGCAGATATTTAAATTGGACTTTGGAACACAAAAACACATGGGTTACAAACTGGTAAAACGTTTTATTTTGATCAAAAACGGTCAAACTGAATTCAAATCCAAATAGTATTTTAAAACCATACACACATGTACATATACACACACCCAAACTATTCATTCCTTATGTCTCCTTTCCCAACATACTTCACTGAAATGGTCTATTTAAATATGTATTTTTAAAAACATTCTGCCTTTCAACAAAATGAACATAAATTGTATTGATAGTAAAACACAGTTTTACTTTGCAATTTACCTTGTATCACAAACATCCTAGAAAGGAAACCCTATAAACAAGAGCTCAGTGTTTATAATAGTCACAGAAATGGAGATGAGTATCAAGAGAAAAAAGGCAACAAAGTTCTAGAATGTCACAGTACATCATCTCAAGCCATTACTGTAGAAAGAAATGAGGAATTTAAATAACACAGCACCTTAACTTGTCATTAGGCATGATAATCTGGATATTAGTTTTAATATCCAGAAAACAATTTAGGTTATCCCAAGTTCCAAGGATGATATATGGTTTTTATCATTCCTAGAAAACTGCATATGGAGGAGACAGGATATTTAAATACAAAAATCCTGATTTCAAATTCCACATGTGAAACGGAAACTACGGCACTAGTGAGAAATTAATAACACCAACCACATCTTTTCCTCCATATAAAGCAGTATTAACTTCATAACATTATGAACTTTACATAGCTAGATAGATTTTAAGTTATATAGCTAAGCTTAGTGATTTTTTGGAAAGTAAGTTTCTTTACACCAAAGCAAAAGAAAAAGGTCCAGGTGGTTCAGGACAGGGGAGATCTGCTGCACATTATTCTGATAGAGTCACCCACAGAGTAAAAAGAAACCCTAGAAATCATCCAAAAATCTCTACCAAAAATTTCCCCTAGCATCACAAAATTAATTTATCCTTATTAAAATTCATATTGTTAGATTAGGTCCAAACACTCAAGTCTTTCAAAAACTTTTTTGGTCCTGATTCTAACACACCTCAATGTCCACAAATTTGAAAAGCGTGTCTCCAAACCTTGACTGAATTATTGACTAAAATGTTAGCTAATACAATGCTTGTGGCACAACACTAGAGACCTCAAACCAGACATCAAAACATTAGCTAATCAACATCTTTTTGGGAGCCACATAACCAAATCTCCAGTTTGTCCATAAGGGTACTAAGAGACTATCAATAGCTATGCTGAGGTCCAGATGTTTCTACCAGTCTAATTTTCCTAACAGAAAATGAAATAGGTTAAGACCAAAATGTTGTATTTGTAAGAAACGCATGGTGATGTCCAATGATTATTGTTCTATTGTCCCTTCCTAAGTGCTCATAAACCATTCTTTCATAATTTAATAATAATCTTGCCTGTTCAAGGTTACACTCAGTCATCTATATAACCTATTTTATTTTCCCTCTGGAACATCAAAATAACATTGGTTCATCTCCAAGCTTCTACAATTTCTCAACAATTACCAACAGTGGTATCAAAATTTTATGTACAAGTCCACCCAGAACTCCAGAAAATGTTTCATCTGGGCCAGAAGATAAAATAAGAAACAGAAGATCTCTTAATATCTTCTTATTTTAATTATATTTTAGTTTTCTTTTATTGATACTTATTCGTCTTTTCAGCCCCCCAAATCATCCTATCTTACAAATCAAAAGAGAAGTTGAACAAGTCTACTCTTTTATCCACTGATTACAATTATGATATTATCTACAAGCAATGAGATTTCTTTTCTAACTCTCTTTACCCAAAGATAATCATTAAAAAACTTTTATGCTATACATGGGGGGAAGCAGGTAAAGGAGGAATTTAGTTCTTAAGTTTTGGTCTTCCAGAACTATTTTTAACAGATCAGTAACTTCCCTCTTACATACATTCTTGGTTACTTACACTTCTTTCAGCTTTGTATATGTCCTTGTAAAATCCACACCTGGCAGGCAGCATGCAGTCAATACATACAAATTAATTTACTTTTTTTTTTTTTCTTTGAGACGGACTCTCGCTCTGTTGCCCAGGCTGGAGTGCAGCGGCGCGATCTCTGCTCACTGCAAGCTCGGCCTCCCAGGTTCACGCCATTCTCCTGCCTCAGCCTCCCGAGTAGCTGGGATTACAGGCGCTGCCACCACGCCCGGCTAATTTTTTGTATTTTCAGTAGAGACGGGGTTTCACCGTGTTCACCAGGATGGTCTCGATCTCCTGACCTCACGATCCGCCCGCCTCGGCCTCCCAAAGTGCTGGGATTACAGGCGTGCGCCACCGCGCCCGGCCAAATTAATTTACTTTTAGTTCCCAATCTTTTTCTGGTGGCAAAGCCCCTGGAAGTCAATGTGTTCTACTGAGAACACAATAGAATATTTGCATATTACATAATACAATTAAATATATAAGAGCTAAATCAGATACTAGTTACTAAAATAAATTGTTCCACACTTGGTTTGGCAAATAACCTTTCTTGTATGAATGACATAATTCATACAAGAAAGGTTCCTTTCTTTTTTTTCTTCTGGGGAAAAAAACACACTTGATAGAATACTTAAGCAATTTTCTGACATACTCTAGTAAGTAGAAGACTTGATCTAGCAAACCAATCACCCAAACATTTTTATTTGTGTTTTTCTCTACTGGAATTATGTTCTGTTTTCCACAAAATTTTGTTACAAAGAGTGCATCTCTGAATTGGCCTATTAGAAGCCTTTTCCCTTGAAATAAGATTATAATAAAGTTTTAACGTGTTAATAACTAAAGTATTTGGAAAGTTTTCTTTGACATGAGGAATTTTAATTGAGATTGGGAAAATTCTATTCATTAATTTAACTTTTTTCCAAGGAATATGGTAAGGATCATGGCTCATTATTTTACTGGAAGAGCACATCTGTCCAGCTTACATATCCCAATGTGTTCTGAGAACCATCCCTCTATTTACTTTCCTTCAGAGGATCTTTTGCAATTGTACAAGGTGGTCTGAATTTTATTTCTAAAAGCTTTCTAACTTTTCATTGAAGACTCTTGCAGGCCAATCTTCTCTCTTAACTTTGCATTTTTAAAGGCTGAAAACTGTAATTTCATAGAACAATGTTCCTCAAACTTTTATGATCAACCATAAGAAATACATCACAACCCAGTACACAATACATATATGTAACGAAAACAAATATTCATGAGGCAATACTTAGCTTACTACACAAAATGCCCTTTATTTCCTATTCTTTTCTATTTAACTTTTTAAAAATGCTGGTTGAGACGCACTAAATGGACTTCACATTTCATCAATGGGTTACAAGTTACAATCTGAAAAACACAGGCTTATACGACACAGAAAAATGAGGATAAAGAGAACATGAATCTGGATAGTAGGATAAAGGAGGACACAAATTCATCACACTGTACTTCAGCACTGGAGGCTTCTTAAAATGTGTCTCATATACCAAGAATATCGGTTATAACTATACTTATCTAAAAATTGTACCTCTTGTCACTATCGCCTTACCTTGCTTTTAATTCTCGATATAGAATTTTTCACCAACTGACATATATAAAAATACACACACACTTATCTTTTTCTCTGTTTTCCCCATTGGAATGCAAACTTCAAGAGGGGTAGGGACTTCACCTATACTGCTCTCGTTCCCAGCACACAATACTATGCCTGTCACATAGTCTTGGTTCTGAGGGATACTCTGCTGACTGGATGATGGAAACAGGAGCAATGGGATGTTTTTGTTCTAGCTAAAGCATCAAAGGCCTGTTTTGTCAACAACAGCAATCATCCATCTGTGTCCTATAAAATGGATGTGTTTTGGGGGGAGGGACAAGAGTTAGGTTCGAGAGAAAAAAATTCTTTGGGAAGATGACTGGGATGCTATGCTATTTTTCCTGCTCTCTCAACATTTCACATAGAAGAATATCTTATCCATCACATGCCAAGTGGAAGGTGCTTTACTGGGAACACTTCGTGAGCTTCACATATGCTCCGAGTATGGAGTGCTAAACATGCCTTAGAAAAATGAAAAGGAAGAGCTACCTCTGAGGGCACAGAAAAGTATGAGAGGAAGGCAAGGATAGGTAAGAAAGAGAATACATAGCAAGCACAAGGTATGAGAGAGAGAAAAAATTAAAAAGGGAGACAGCTGTGCTAAGGATAAGTTGCCATTGGAGAGCAGGCAAGGAGGTATGAGCCAAATGGGCCTGCAGGAGGAAGTGTATGGCAGGCTTTCAACAGATTCTGTCCAAGAGGGCTGAGCAGCGAAGTAACTCAGATGAGAATGGCTGGTCTGAAGCCCAGGGCTAAAGAGGGAAAGCAGGAACCAGTCAACCAAAGAAGATATCAGCTACATCACAGCTTCCTTGCAGGGGAAGTCTCAGAAAACAAAAACAGAAAAATTCTTCATAACACCCCATGAAAGGAAGCATCAGCAATTGTATTTGGGCCACCCAGAGGGCCTTAAAGGGCCTTAACCTAGAATGCAACTGGTCCTACTTCCTAAGACCATGCTCTTTTTCCCCATGCTACTCAACTCTGAGGACTAAACTTAGAGGGATCAAAAATTCAGCTAGTGAGTTAGGGAAAATAAGAATAACAAAGAGGAAAAGAGAGAAGATACTAACTACAAATCCCAATAAACCACCTGCAAATCCCGACAGTGAAGTAGCATCTCCCAGAGTGAAACAGGCCTGTCATTTAATTGAACTTATCTCAAGTTTGGAGCTCTGATTATTGCACTAGAGAAGATATTTCAACTGCTGAAATGAGACTATGCTAATAACTAAGAGAGACTGAAAAGGCTATGATACCTGTCCATTATTTCAGCCAGGAACTCATGAGTTCATCCAAACATGAGTTCATCCAAACATGAGTTGAATAAAGAGAGGAGGTAGTAAAGAAAAAGTTGTTCTCTTCTTGTACCTTACTGAGTCTATCTCATTCAATCTGACATTTATAGGTGATAAATATTTGCTGAATAAATGCATGCATAGGTAAAATAACTACAAGAAAATATATAATAACATTAATATGATTCTCTGAGTAGTGAGAGTACCAGTGATTTTTATTTTCCTCTTGGCATTTTTCCGGACTTTTCAAGATCTCCCTCTTAAGCATCCTTTTAAAAAAAAAGAATATTAAATTGCCAGAGGATGAAGGTTGTATCGTGTACATGTTTCCACAGGCATAGATATCCTGAGGAAAGAACTAAAAGAAACAAGTAATTCTTAACTCAAAAGTGTAAATTTAGATGATTTAAAAGATCTTTATCTACTTTTCTTTATGGTCTGTCTTTGGTGTCTGAAAAGAGCAAATTTTACATTTTAAGAAAATTTAAAATACAAAACCAATATGAGAAATTAGCTACTTGGATTCACCTTTTACTGAAAACAACTAAAATACTAGACCTATCTTCTTAAAGAGATGTGTGAGTTGGCAAGAAAGAAATTTTTTTGCTAAAAAAAAAAAAAAATGAAGTATATGTGAGAACCTTGATTTCCAAAGCTGACTTTCAGCTGAGGCCATCTGCTGAACGAAGTGTGTTTTATTTTCAAGTTTCATGGCCTCACAGAGCTTCACAGAACCAGAAGAACAAAATACAAAACCCAGGATCCACCTAAGATACAGATGTTAACAAAAGATCCCCTACCTACTCTCACACATGTAAAGCTAGGACTCCAGAGTTAGGTTAAGCCCTCAATGTAAGAATAAAACAGAAATATAACTCATTATACTCTACCCCCAGGGGATCACAACGAAAATGGACTATCTCAAACTCAGTCACAGGCTGATGAAGGGGGGAATTGCTGATGAGAATATGGAACCATAAGCCATCTGTCTGGTCTGTAGCCTAAATTCACACTACCTGGGTGGTCAGAAAAAAACTGAAGTCGAGAATTTAATTTAAGTGATCCCAACCTGGGAGTACCTAAGGGAGTGCAGCAGAAACAAATGCAAATCCTCTTTGAAGCAACTTACCATCAATGCAGGCCTAAATGAATTCCCACAAAGTTCCATCAAAAGAAAAAGTTCACCATAAAAACTGAACAAAAAAGGAAAGAAAGCATCACAAAGCAGAACCAGCAATTACAGTATATAGCAGAAATAAACTTCCAAGGATTCTAGAATTATCACACAGATTATAAAATCAAAGATTTAAAAATCAAAGGTTTAAAAAAAAGACAGGCTTGAAAATTATAGCCAGGAAAAAACTGTAGGAATCATCAAGCAGATATGAAAAACACAGAACTTCTAGATGAAAAATAAAACTAAAATTAAATGGGCTAGGTATGGTAGCTCACGCCTGTAATCCCAGCACTTTGGGAGGCCATGGCAGGCGGATCATGAGGTCAGGAGTTTGAGACCAGCCTGACCAACATAGTGAAACCCTGTCTGTACTAAAAATACAAAAAATAGCTGGGCATGGTGGCAGGCGCCTGTAATCCCAGCTACTCAGGAGACTGAGGCAGGAGAATCACTTGAACCCAGGAGGCGGAAGCTGCAGTGAGCCGAGATTGCGCCGCTGCACTCCAGCCTGGGGCGACAGAGTGAGATTCCATCTTAAAAAAAAAAAAAAAAAAAAAAAAAAATTGAATGGATGTCAGTTCTCCAAAAATTAAATTACAGACTTAATGAGTTAAAACTATAAAACTTCTATGATTTTCTAGGAGAAAATCATAGTATCCTTGATTTTGCCAAAATTTCTTTTTTTTTTTTTTTTTGAGACAGAGTCTCGCTCTGTCGCCCGGGCTGGAATGCAGTGGCCGGATCTCAGCTCACTGCAAGCTCCGCCTCCCGGGTTTACGCCATTCTCCTGCCTCAGCCTCCCGAGTAGCTGGGACTACAGACGCCCGCCACCTCGCCCGGCTAGTTTTTTGTATTTTTTTAGTAGAGATGGGGTTTCACCGTGTTCGCCAGGATGGTCTCGATCTCCTGACCTCGTGATCCACCCATCTCGGCCTCCCAAAGTGCTGGGATTACAGGCTTGAGCCACCGCGCCCAGCCCAAAATTTCTTAAATAGAAAACAAAAAGCAAAAACTATACAAAAAAATTGATAAATTGGACTTTCTCAAAACTAAAATTTTTGCTATTCAAAAGATCCTGTTTAAAAAAAAGTGAAAAGCCACAGACTGGGAAAAAATGTTTACAAAACATACACCTGACAAAGGGCTTAATTCAGAATAAACAAAAAATGCTTATTCAATAATCACAAGGAAAACAATCCATTTTTTTAAATGGGAAGATTTGAACAGATACCTCACCAAAGAAGATACATGGATGGCAAATAAGCAAATGAAGATGCTCATGATCATTAATCACTAGGAAAATGCAGATTAAAACCACAATGAGATATCACTACATATCCACTAGGGCAGCTAAATTTAAAAAAGGCTGACCGTACCAAGCACTGACCATAACTTCATAATTCCATTGAGGATATGGAGAAACTAGTGTTACGGAATCCTTAGGGTGTCACTTTTCCAGCCAGACACGTCTGTGGCCAGTGGCGCCTTTGTCCGAGTTTTGTCAAGCTCCCTGGGCTCATTACACTCACTCAAGCTGGCAGGCTGTGCTTGGCTGGTGATACTCGCCCGGATCTCACCCTGCCAAGGGTGAGCCAGGCATAGTGTGGTGAGCAGTGTGTGAGTGAACACAGGGTCCGGCCACTGTGCACCGGTAGGTGTGCCAGCTGTGGCAGGGCAGGCGGTGCCATGCAAGGCTGTGGCTGGACGAGATGTATCGCACACAACAACCACTGCAGACACCCACATCTGGACAAGGGGAACGCCGTGGTGCTTGGAAGGTGGGAGACGCCACGAACCACAGAGTCCCAAAGAGGGTGTCATAGCCCTGGCTTAGGGAGCACCTAGGTCTGGGCTCCCCAAAGGGTTGCAGCTAGCTCTTTTCTCCTTCTCAAGGTCTGCAACATGGCAGGCAGGAGGGCATGTTTCAGCCCTGTTTGTGTTACAGTTCTTTCAGATCCACCATTTGGTGGGACCAGAGTTCTTGTCCCATGTCCAAGAAGAATGAAGTATGTGGACAACTGGAGGGTAAGCAAGGCGGAGAGGAACTTCATTGAGTGACAGAACAGCTCTCAGAAGACCCAAAGTGGATAGACCCTTTCCGCAGGCAGGTTGTCCCAATGAGTATCTAAATCTCAGCAGAGGAGACCCACAGTGGGTAGCCCCTTTCTGCAGGCAGGTTATCCCAATGAGCGTCCAGCTCTCAGTGGAGAGAAGATGAGCAGTGGGTAGCCCTACTCTGCAGGCAGGTCTCCTGACAAGTGTCCAGCTCTCAGCAGAGAGCAGACCCAAAGTGGGTAGCTCCTTCCCACAGCTGGTAGTCCCAACATCTGTGTCAGTCTGGCTGAGTCCAGGGTTTTTATGGGCTCAGAAGTGAGGAAATGCATGCTGATTGGTCCATGGGTGGCCACGGCACTGGAAAAAGTACCGTAAGTTCTCACTCCAGGCCACAGACTCCACCCAGAAATGGTAGCCCGGCCTCCAGGATTCATGTAGGCCCTGGCTTGGAGGTCGGGGTTTCACTGAGACCTGCCCCTTGCCACCCAGGAATGTCTGCCTCCCACCACCAACATGCATCCACGGTGCCTGGGCTGTTTGTGCCAGGAGACACCTGTAGGCCTGTGCCAAGCTGCCCTTAGCCATCACCCCACCCCAACCTCACTCCTGTGTTTGTTGGTGCCCAAAGTCCTGAACAGGCTGAGGCAGGAGAGGCTGGTGTCAGCACTGCCCCGAGTGCATGCACACCTGTCCAGGTCGCAACAGTGCCCAGGCTCAGCCACAACTTTGCTCTGTACTGGAGCAGGTGCTGGGAGCAGGGAGAGACCAGGGAACTAGAGCAGGCACTTCCAAGCCTGCAGGGGCAACACAGGCCTCTGAGAGCACAGGGATGCTCAGGTCCAGAGCTGCAGCTGGGCAGCTGCAACTGCACCCAGGAGCATGGGGCTTCTGCCCCACTAACCTGGTAGGAGGTGGGGCTCCCATCACCTACGGAGCATGTAATCCCAGCCACAACTCCCCTGCTGCAGCCGGTGTCTTCCCAGCAGCTGCTCCAGATGGGCCGCCACTGCCACTACTAGAATTCCGATACATTGCTGGTGGGAAAGTAAGATAGTACAACCATCTTGGGAAAAAGCTTGACAGTTTCTTAAGTTAAACATATACCATACACCACACAACACAGACTTTCCACACCTAGTTATTTACCTAAGAGAAATGACAGCATATATCCATACAGACTTGTAAACGAATGTTCATGCTGCTTTACTGGTAGTAGCAAAAAATTAGCAACAACTTTAATATCCATCAACAGGTGATTGAATAATCGTGATACAGCCAAACAATGAATACTGTTCGGTAATAAAAAGAACCACTGGTTTCTGCAACAACGAGGATGAAATCTCAAAATAATCATGCTCCATGAAAGAAGCTAGCAAAAGATTATATACTGTATGATTCCACTATGTATGAATCTAAAAAACACAAACTATATGTCAACAAATTGAAAATTGCAAACCATTCTAGCATATACTTTTAACAAATGACCCATAAAACTGTATAATTTTTCATGAACATTTTCAACTTTCATTTTTTCATGAACATTTCAACTTCAACTATCACAACTCAGTATGTGACAACTGAGACATTCTGCAATTTAACCATTCTGCATGGTTACATTCTGCAATTTAACCCCAGTTTAACTTTTTGCTCCTTTGGTAATTAGAATTTGTAGCTTTGGATGGCTTGCCCCATAATATGTGTAAGTATCATGATTCGTAAGGTATTTTAAGGGTAGGGAGAGAAATGAATGAGAGAAAAGATAGATGAATGGGTCAGGTTTCATGGGGTTTATGAATTAGGATATATAGCATGGCATTTGCTAACCTATGGTAGCATGTCGAGGCAAAGAGTGTTGGAAGGAACAGATAAGAGGAAATGTGCTGGTAGATATGGCTGGAAAAGGTTTTTCAGGATGAGTGGCTGACAAGATTATAGAAATACCCATCAGATTATCTGTTCAGAAGGTATTAAAAATGACTGCCGGAGAAAGCCTGGAGATTTCAATTTCAATGTAACTTCAAAGTGTTAAGATGAGAAAACATACTTTTCTCAAATAGGCACTTTGAATTGGCAAAATGGTAATAAAATGAAATTAACCAGCTGATTTTTCTAAAGCACTTGCTATAAATTCCAATTAGATATTTGCGTCATTTAAAAACTTCAAAAGCACATAATATTAGCAAAGAAATGCAAAAAGTACTTTAAAAGACTAATACACTATAAGTAGAGTTAAATCAGAACTGCAAAATTGGTTCAACTGTAGAAAATAGCTACTATAATTTAGCACAGGGGTAGATTTTAAAACCCCATATAATTATAGCAGAAAGGAGAAAACAGATTATAGGAGAAAGACTACCATCCAAAGCAAGTCTTAAATTGCAACAAAAATGGGGCTCTTCTGAAAGAAAATGCCTAATGGAGACTATATTCATAAAAGTGCAAAGAAGGGATGAAAGATCCTGGCTAACACGGTGAAAACCCGTCTCTACGAAAAACTATAAAAAATTAGACAGGCGTGGTGGCGGGCACCTGTAGTCCCAGCTACTCGGGAGGCTGAGGCAGGAGAATGGCGTGAACCTGGGAGGCAGAGCTTGCAGTGAGCCAAGATCGTGCCACTGCACTCCTGCCTGGGTGACAGAGCAAGACTCCATCTCAAAAAAAAAAAAGAATTTTTTTTTACATATTAATGGGGTCTCCCTAATGTCAAAGATTAGCCCACACTTAACATATTTACTAAAAATAGCCTTAAAAATAGGAGATACATAACACATTCCATTTTAAATCTTCACAATGGTCTATGGTGCTAACAGGTAAGTAACATTTCCACAGAAGGACATGCTAAAGCTAACAGAGGATTAAAAATATATGGCTAATCAGAGGCAGTAGGTGGCAGGCCTGAACCTAGGTCTGTCTCTATAGCTCACATACTTCACATCATACCACAGCACCTATTGTGAGGCTCAACTAAAACGGCATCTAATTCATATCCATTAATAAGACTGAACATCTCATGATACCACGATACACAGATTATTTTACAAAAGCGCGATAGACATTATTACTATCCAGTGATAGATTTTACTATCATCCTTATTGCATCAAGGTGAAAATGAACTTTATGTAGGTTTATTAATTTGCATAAGAAAATACTGCCTCTAATTTCACAGCACTTTTAAATACATATAATTTATATTTGTAATAAAAGTACATATATAAACAAACACTCATAAAAAAACATACTATTTATTAAAGCCTTAGTGTTTTGTTGTAATTTATGTTATCTCACTTTTAATACTGTTAAAAAACCTATAAGGTAGATATTCTTTTCCCCATTTTAAAAATGAAGGAAAGTGAAGCTAAGAAAGGCTAAGTAACTCTTCAAAACCTGCCTAACTAGTAAATGATTAAAACAAAAGATGAACCCATGGGACATACATATCCCAATCAAGGGATATTCTATAAGCAAATGCAGAAAAAACTGAAGACATCTTCACGACTTAATATTTTTTATGATTTGAAAGTTGTAATTACAACCACTACAAATGTATGCAAGATATTTACATGAAATTAACATGAACGGGTTAAAAAAAAATCAGAGAAGGTACCTGAAATAAACTGAACCAGCTACATCAGTGCTTGTATTAGTTTCTCAAAAGGACTGGGTGCACATTTGCAGTTCCCAGAATAGGGAAGAACCACAGTATTTCCCAGGCCAACTTAAATTACAACAAGAGAGGCTGGGCGCGGTGGCTCAAGCCTGTAATCCCAGCACTTTGGGAGGCCGAGACGGGCGGATCACAAGGTCAGGAGATCGAGACCATCCTGGCTAACCCAGTGAAACCCCGTCTCTACTAAAAAATACAAAAAACTAGCCGGGCGTGGTGGCGGGCGCCTGTAGTCCCAGCTACTCGGGAGGCTGAGGCAGGAGAATGGCGTAAACTTGGGAGGTGGAGCTTGCAGTGAGCTGAGATCCGGCCACTGCACTCCAGCCTGGGGGACAGAGCGAGACTCCGTCTCAAAAAAAAAAATTAAAAATAAATAAATAAATAAATAATAAAAAATAAAAATAAATTACAACAAGAGAAAGAGGGAAAAATCCTGCAGTGGATGTCTCAATCTGTTTCCTTTTTGAATCATGATCCCATGGCACCTATAGTTTGTTCCTGACCTTCTCTTACTCCCCTTGTTACCATGAGTTTGTTTTTCTGACTCTGACTACACTCTTGGCACTCTCGACTATACTAACTGCCTGGCCCTTCCCTTTTGGCCTACTTACACAAATCCTAGAATTCTTCCTGTGTTAGGTTTTACTTTCTGTTGGTTTGTTGATCCTATCAGCCACCT